>NC_071511.1:62367098-62670128 GCF_027887155.1 Malaclemys terrapin pileata | reverse complement strand
AGGACAAAGAGTTAAATATCAGGACATCTGGTCGCCCTAGATGGGGTCATGGAACAGTAGCTGCCATTGATGTTCTGTCTGCTGAATGGTTTGTAAGCAGAAGCCTGACTCTCTGCCCTGCAGCCAGCGCTTGGGGAGAGTTCACTGTCACCCAGACCATCACCATAATTTACTGCACAACAGGCTGCAAGAAGACAAAGTCCTTCAAATGGAGTAAGAGGGCCAGGGCCAGCAGGTGGGCAGGGACTGGTTTCTCCTGCCTAAATGCTGGAGGGGCAGCCAGATGGGGATAGATCCATGGATCACAAAATTTTGTTCCCCTGCCATCAGTCTGCTAACTTGTACATGCAGTTCCCTTGTAATGAGCTCCACAGTGTACAGTAACAGCAGCGGGAGACTGACCCTTTCCTCCTTAAGAATGGGGGTCAAGCGGTAAATGGGTCCAGCAGCTGAGAGCGTCCGTAGTATCCCAGTGGAGGCAGCAGTGCAACTGCCAATCACATCTCATACAGAGCTCAAAGCAATTTGAGTAATAGTATCTCCTCCTAAGCTCGATGGGCTGAGGAGATGGTATTTGATGCTAAATAAGCCCTGATCTACATTACGAGTTTAGGTCGACTTTAGCAGGGTTAAATCGAATTAAGCCTGGACACGTCCACACGACAAAGCCCTTTCTTTCGACTTAAAGGGCCCTTTAAACCAGTTTCTTTACTCCACCTCCAATGAGGGGATTAGAGCTAAAATCAGCCTTTGCGGGTCGGATTTGGGGTAGTGTGGATGGAATTTGACGTTATTGGCCTCCGGGAGCTATCCCACAGTGCTTCATTGTGACCGCTCTGGACAGCACTCTCAACTCAGATGCACTGACCAGGTAGACAGGAAAAGCCCCGTGAACTTTTGAATTTCATTTCCTGTTTGCCCAGCGTGGAGAGCACAGGTGACCACGGAGGGAGGGGGAAGCAAATGAATACAGAACAAATCTGGTCCATCTATTTTTTACATCTTAAGCTAGCAGCAGACGGTGCAGCATGACTGATAGCCCTCGGCATCTTCTGGGTGCTTGGCAGAAGATACTGTACTACGTCTGCTAGCCATCATCGTCAAGGCGGTTCAATAGGACTGCTGGCAGGACTGAGTCTCCAGGAGACAAAGTATATTTGCCCAGGTGCCTATGATTGAACTGGAGTATGACAATGACGGATACCAGTCATAATACACCATCTACTGCCAAAAGGCAAGTGGCTGCTGCTGTGTAGCAATGCAGTACCACGTTTGCCGGCACCCAGATAGCTGATGAAGGCTACCAGTCATACTGCACTGTCTACTGCCAAAAGACAATTAGCTGCTGCTGTGTAGCAATGCAGTACCATGTCTGCCGGCACCCAGATGACATATGGTGACGGTGAGCTGAGCTGAGCGGGCTCCATGCTTGCCGTGGTATGTTGTCTGCACAGGTAACCCAGGTAAAAAGGCGCAAATCGATTGTCTGCCGTTGCTCTGACGGAGGGGGAGGGGCTTGACGGCATGTACCCAGAACCCCCCGCGACACTGTTTTGCATCATCAGGCATTGGGATCTCAACCCAGAATTCCAATGGGTGGCGGAGACTGCGGGAACTGTGGGATAGCTACCCACAGTGCAACGCTCCAGAAGTCGACGCTAGCCTCGGTACTGTGGACGCGGTCCGCCAGCTTCATGCACATAGAGCATTTTATGTGGGGACACACACAATCGACTGTAGAAAACCGATATCTATAAAACCGGCTTCTATAAATTCGACCTAATTTCGTAACGTAGACATACCCTAAAAGTTAGACCTTTGTGAGGGGGACAGAATAAAAACGTAGGCAGGCCAGGGGCTTGGGTCTGAGGGTGAATAAGAGCTGGGTTTAGGTTCATATCTGATGGTTCTGTGTCAGAAATGGAAAATAAGCCCTTTCTTGTTTTAGATCTGAACCTAAACCATTGCAGGGGCCATTTTCAATCCAGGGATCCAAGTCCCTCTGAAATTCAAAAAGGTTTAGCTAGAGGTCCCAGTGTTGGCTCTCCTCTAGCTTTATGCCCTGCAATGTTCCATGCACAATCTACACAAAGTGGCCTGGGGAGAAAGCTAGATTTGAAACTTAGAGGCCCAGGGCTTTCAGCAGGGAACCCTGCAAGCCACACTAGCCACCACACACTTACTTGTTCTTTTCCAGTCGGAGAACATAGTCCCTCCCTTCTGCACGGATGCTGTAATGAACGTGATCTGGATACGTGTTCTGCACGAGGTAAAATAACAACAGAAACTTGTTATCATCAGGCTAAAGAGATATGAAGTAGAAGATTTCTATTCTGTGTGCTGCGCAGACCTCCGAAGACAGTCACATGGGACCTCAGACTCATCTACCCTAGCCCATTCAATGTTCCTCTAGTCGTATGTTGATTTTGTTGAAATATTCTATTGACATATTTCTGCCCTGCTTTCAAAGGTGTTGTGCATCTGCAGCTCCCCCAATTCAGAGTTTGTGTGAGTGCCCACCACCTCTGGAAACCAGGCTATACATGCTTACTGCCAATTTATCCATTACAGACATGGCACAACAAGTGGAAACCAACAACCAACTAAGTCAGCACAGAAATAATCTCAGTTTGCAAAACCCAATATGCCTTGGATTAAAGAATACTAAAGACAAGTACACTGATATTAAACCAGTGGCTCTCAAACTTTTTTATTGGTGACCCCTTTCACATAGCAAGCCTCTGAGTGCGACTCCCCTTATAAATTAAAAACATTTTTAATATATTTAACACCATTATAAATGCTGGAGGCAAAGGGGGATTTGGGGTCAAGGGTGACAGCTCGCGACCCCCCATGTAATAACCTCGCAACCCCCTGAGGGGTCCTGACCCCCAGTTTGAGAACCCCTGGATTAAACTAAGACTCAGTGTTCACATCTGGCACAAGGCCACAAGTTGTTGCACAAGGAACTAAAATCTTACTGCTCATCAAAATGCCTTTTTTGGCATTTAATTCATCATTTACTCAAAATCAAGAACCACAGAGTCCCCTGATAACTCACCCCCCTGACTCACTGATGTTTCCCCTAGTAAAGTCTTCCTTCTCTTTGACTGATCGGGCACACAGCCTCATTGTGTGAGAATCAACTTCTCTTCCTGTGTGCTCTCAAAAGTAGATTGTCAGGAAATCATACTGAAGCCACTTGGCCTGAAGAAATAAACTCTGCTTCCAGAGTCATTCTTTATTCCTACAAGCTCCTGCAGCGCACAAGACACAGCACCTTTTCACCTAGTAAAACAGATCATTGCCATTAAGTGTCTGGATATCCCCCCAACTCCCATGTGTGCATAAGCATGGATGGGTGCAGTAAAAGGGACAATAAACAGGCAGCTAGGTCAACTACATGAGTGAACATACTGGACCACATTTCTTGGGAACTCACTTGTGATGCAAACAAGCTGGAAAGCAGCCAAATCTGGCCATCTGAGAAGCCCTCAACAATGGTGTGCCAGACTGCTGGGCCACACCCTCACCTGACCTGGGTGCGGGGAGCACAACAGGGCACAGGGGAGGGGTTATGGCCAGAGTGTGCTGTGCTCCAGCAATCCCCAGCTGGCGGAGTTTACAGCAGCCCCACAAGTGAGAGGACATGTATCTAGGAGTTAAAGCAAGGGACCGGGAGTTGGGACCAAGAGTCAGGATGCCTGGGTTCTTTTCCTGTCTGTATCAATAATTTGCTGTGTGACCTTGGACAAATGACTACAGCTCACTGCCTCAGTTTCCCAATGTGTAAAATGGGGACACCCCCACCTACCAGTGACAAGAATCGTGAATTTTGGCTGCTGTTGTAAATTGCTTTAAGATCCTCAGCTGAACAGTAATGCTAATGAGCAATTACACCCTTGGAAGTGTGGAGGCCTCCCTCTCCGGTTAAGGGCAGCTGACCAGGCAACCAAGCATCTCACAGCAGAGTCGCTGGCTAAGGGCTGGTCCCCACTTAGTCCGGACTTCGGACTAAGGTACGCAAATTCAGCTACGTTAATAACGTAGCTGAATTCGAAGTACCTTAGTCCGGACTTACCGCGGTCCAGACGCGGCCGGAAGTCTCCCCCCGTCGACGCCGCGTACTCCTCTCGGCGAGCTGGAGTACCGGCGCCGACTGTGAGCACTTCCAGGATCGATTTATCGCGTCTTAACCAGACGCGATAAATCGATCCCAGAACATCGATGGCATGCCGCCGGACCAGCCGGTAAGTGAAGACTAGGCCTAAGTCTTTTCCCAGATGGAAGCCACGGCTGGCGGAAGTGGTGAGGTGAACTCCTTGGGCACCACAAGGCAAACTCAGCAGCTCTTGATTTGCTGGGGTTTGCTCTCAGTTGGGCAGTTTGGCCTCTCCTGTGGGGTGATGGTATAAATTACCACACAACAGTCTGGAATTCCCCCCAGGAAAGGATTGGGGAGCTGCAATCAGATGGGGGCTGGAGTTATACGGAAAGTATTTCTGTACCACAGTCAGAACCAGCTGGGACAGGCAGCATGGTTTTCCTTGTGAGTCAACTGCTCTAATTCCACTGCCTTGTGTTTTTACTTCGGGCTCTTTCTGGGAATGAAAAATCCATTTCTGGTTAAAAAAATAAAAGCCCCTTTGCCTGCTGAATAAAATGCAGCTAGAGTCACTCTGCACCCTCAAGTGGGCACCGGCTGCAGCCCTGGGAAGTGAGGGGCTCTTCAGCAAAGTGCTGAAGACTGAGAGATGCCTAAGCTGGAGACGCAGGAACTGTCTACGGGGCTTGATGATAAATTCTTCTTAGATGAACGTTAGTGTCGCTTTTGGTGTCTGCCAACAAAATGATGCTTTGTTATTGTTGGCAACTTCGGAGACAGAAACCAATCCTTGAGAAATGCAGATCTGCAGAAAAGCCACTGAAGGCACACGAAGAGAACTCTGATTGCAAGTCGGATGGGAAAGGAAGAGCAGTGATCATCTTTCTGAGAAACCACAAGAAATGCAAAGCCATTTAAAAGGCCTGATAAAGCTTCCCCCCAGCTCCTACTTCCAGAGAGCTTTTCCAGTGTTTCAAATGCAGAAGGTCTGACTCAGAACAGTGGGGGCTGAGCCTGGACTCTGGTTAAACTCCTGCTCACTCCAGTGCCTGCTGAGTGAGTCAGGGCAGGGCCAGGGCTGTAGGACTTGGCCTGAGGTGCAGAAAGAGCAGTTCTGGACAGGCAAAAAACTGGGACAGGCAGGCTCAGGCACTGGGGGCTGGACTCTTGGAATACCTCTCACCCCAGTGAGTCAGCAGGAACTCCAGGAGATACACCAATGTCAGCAAGAGGGGAATGACGGCCTAACAGCTACCTGTGCAACAGCAGGTCAGGGTGGTTTGGTCATTTCTTCACCTGCTGTGAAAGGGACAATGGGGCTCTAGAGAGCACACTGGACTAGATCCTCCAGAGCCAGTGCACTGGGAGAGGAGGCAGGAGAGAGGGGAGGTTTACACCATCTTTCTGCCCCCATTATCTGTGGGCCAAACCAGCCCTCGGCACAAGTTAAAGCAGTCTCAGGAGCACCCTCACTTGTGCTGGAGGAGAGCAGCCAACATCATTGGAGTGCATGCACCTTAACCCTGCCCCCACCTCCTCTGCCCTAGAGTGCCCCAGCTCATCATCCCTTACACAAAGGATCCTCAGCTGCTGCCTGAAACTCGCTGGTGTGGGTTGTTGTTGGTTTTTTTTTTTTTTTGCAGTGTAGACGTAGCCATAATAGAGGATCCCCTGCAAGCCACCCCATCTCTTAAAATGAGGGGATCCAGTTCAGGTGTCCCTTCTGACCACAGCTGTAGCAATATGGCCTGGGGAGAGAGGTGACCCCTAAAGCAAATGTTATTTGGGGAGGAGATTCCACCTTTAAGGCAGAAGGAACAGAGCATGTTGATGGCAGGCTGCTTTATATTTTTTAAGGTATCAGGTTTGCAATATTAGAAACAGTCCCGGGGAAATGGCTGAGAGGACAGCATGAGCTACCTTCACCATTTATAACCTGGCCATACTAACCATGTGTAGATAGACCACCCCTCCCTGCACCACTACAGCCCATCATGCACTGCAGTCTCTCGCTGTATGCATGTCTTACAGATATTTAACAGATGGATGTACTATTACATGTGATCTCCTCCCTTTGGTACCAACACTGAAGAAAGAAAGGAGGAAAGTTGTTCAATGTGCACAGCACAGATGGGATCTCTAAATAGCCTGGAGAATGTTTATTTCACGGACAAGTTTAGGTTTCTGGAGCAAAGAAAACAGATGCCTTTGAGAAGAATTTTTGAAGCTATTTTATCTGAAACGGTTTGACTCATAAGCGAACATGCTGTACCAAAAATTTACTAGGCAATTTATATCTCAAAATTGACATGATCCTTAGGCCTTCTGAGGTGCTAATGTTTGTGCTTTTAAGATATGATTTCTGGTGCTTTCTGAATTTTAAAGACTACATGCAGTCGAGAAACTGCCATTAGGTTATGGTCACAAATTCAGCCTTGCTGACTCCAAGCGTTCAAAAACCATGAGTCAAACCCCAACAAAGATAAGACTGGCTTGAAAATCATGAGATTTTTTTCAAAATAATAAAATGTGGATTCTTTTGTATTTGGCTTCTTTTTTCTGAGCCTTTTGGGTTCATGTTTTCTTGCTTGTCTCCACAACCACAAGAACTAGTATCTGACTTTTTTTACAAATGAAAACTGAAATTCTCCCACATTCACATAATTCTGGGTGCTGAGGCTTTATTCTCCCACATTCACATAACTCCGGGTGCTGAGGCTTTAAGAAAACACCAAGTATCACGAGACTTGTGCTAAACTGTGAGAGATGGCAATACTGCAGAATGATCTAACATTCTTTCTGCTTCCATTTTGTCACTTCTTCCCTTTATCCCATCAACCGGGGTCGGGTCATCATGTAAGCATCCATCATTCTTGTCTGTCTGCAGTAGCATTAAGGTCCACCTGCTTACCATCTTCTTTGATGCGATCCATCCATCACTTCCTCAGGGTCTCTTTCCTACCATGCTATCTTCAGCAGGTCCCCTTCATTCATCCTCTGCACATATCCAAACTGGCGAAGTCCCGATTCCTGGATTTTGTCAGCCACATCATGGACTTGGACTTCCATCCTAAAACTTTCCTTTTGACATCTCTCTCTTTGTGTAACTCCTCTTCTGGCACGATCTCATCTCGAACACCTGTAGGCACTGAACTCGGCCTCTCTGTTTTGGTCGTGCTTCTGCACCATACAGCATTACAGGGCACACCACTGTTCTCCACAGTTCAGTCTCAGTGGCGGATGTTTGTTATACACAGCTCTTGAGATGTTATTCCACACTTTTCCAGCATTCCCCAGTCTGGACTGGGACTCACATTCAAGCTCACCATTTTCCATAACCCAGACGCCAAAGTATTTGAACTGGTCCGTCTGGTTTAATTCCACTCCATTAAGTTCTATGTTAAGTTTCCCTGTGGCTCCTCTACTGACCCATGACCTCAGTCTTAGTTAAGCTCCTTTTCATCAGATGCCAGCTTAGCTGATCATAACACTGGTTATTATTTTCTCTAGGTCTTCTTTTGAGGAGGCCTTTATTGCTATGTCATCCACATATAGCAGCTTTTCCCCTTTTCCCACTGACGTCTTCCTGCTGAGGCAGTCCATCAAAATGATAAAGAGCAGCGGGCTGAGGGCCAACCCTGGGTGCAATCCAACTTCTACATCAAAGGGACTTGTTCTACAACATGTTCTGATCTCTGTTTTAGGTGATCTATACTGAGCATTCACCATAGCAGTCAAATCCTTAGAAACGCCATATTTCCTCAGCACTGGTGTGAGCATCCTTCCGTCCACTTTATCATAGGCCTTTTCTAGGTCTATAAGAAGCTATCCTGCTGGTGCTTGAGCTGCTTCTCCATCCCTTGCCAATTTACGAACATGGCATCCCTGCACCTCGTCTTTTCCTAAAGCCACATTGTTCTTGGTCAATGAGGGGTTCCACCATTCTTCTAATTCTAGCATCCAAGATACGTTCCAGTATCTTCATCCCATGTGACAACAGCTTTGTCCCTCGATAGTTCCACATTCCTGGATGCTTCCCTTCTTATGTATTGGTACCAGGATAGACTTGCACCAGTCTTTTCTTGCCATACAGCTTCAACCACTTTGATCCATTTCATGACGCTCTTGCCCAAGACTTTCATCAGATCTGCTGTCACTTCATCAGGTCCCTCTGCCTTATTGGTCTTTGTCTCCTGGACTGTATTTCCACTTCCTCCTCTGTTGTGTCAAGCTCAGGCAACGCATTAGGATCACATGTTGGCAACACCACAAAGGGTTTGCCTCATTTAAGTGACTCTCAAAGTATTGTTTCCACCTCTCCTTCACTTGTTTGGGTGTTACTAGCAGTCTCCTCTGATCACCATTCGCAAACGATGTCACATTACCATCCTCCTTTCTTTTGTGTCTCATTATTTCAATGCTGCTGAACTTTCTGCCAGCTAGCTGTGGGTCGTTTACAAGCTCAGCGTGCAAATTGTCTAGGGCACTCTCTTTGCCCTTCTTCATTGCCCACTTGGCAGCTCACTTTGCTTCTTTGTATTTGCTTTCATTTATGCTTGATGGGTTCATTTCTTTTCTTTATGCACCATTTTCTTGTTTCGGATTGCTACTTGCACTTTGTTGGTCCACCCCCACTCCTCTCCATCTGCATCATCCACAAACCTCTTCCACCATGGCTATCCACATTCTTTAGAGGTGGTTCCACTCCTCTTCAGCTGATGCCAAATTTGTTTCCTGACACAGATTTCATTCTACCACTAGTAATTCTAATTTTGACCTCAAACACAACAAAAGGTTGCTTTGATTGGTCTCTCAAGAGTGTCATCATTTATGATGGAGATGATGCAGAAAGCTCACACTAGCTGGTGTCATTCGTCCCATAAGGGTCTCACTTTAAAGGAAGTGAGACTCGGAGTCTGGATCTTCGCTGACTGTGCACTCAAGGTGCCTGCCAGACAGATCAAGAGGGAGAGAATTCCTTTCTCTGAACTACTGTGCATCTCCTGGGGCATTCTCTGTTGATTTCAGTATATGTTTGGAAGGGAGGGATGGCCCAGTGGATTGGGTGCCAATGTGGGACTCTGGAGACCTGAGTTCAATACCAGGCTTTGTCATACCCTTCCTGTGTCACACTAGGCAAGTCACTTCACTTCCAAGGGGCTGTGCGGATAAATACAATAAAGATTATGAAGTGCTCAGATACAATGCTGATTGGGGCCATAGACAGCTACAGTACGCGAGTGTTATGATCCTGTTTTCTCTGTTTTGCAGCTTTCCATGTGTCTGTCTGTTTACAGAGGCAGTTGCAGTTTTGCAAGGCAGCACTGAGGTAGCCTATTCCACAGTGTACATTCTCTCATATTTGGTTATTTTTGCTTAATCTAAAACAAAAGTCAGTCTCTGACTGCTCAGTGCCTGGGAAAGCTGGAACTAAGCATGGCTAATCTGGGGGTTGGCACCAAGCCCTAGTGTCTGAGTCTGGGGTTGTTGGAGCTGGGCTTGTAGTGTCCCCTGATATTTCAGAAGCAACAGATACTTACGACTTGAGCAGAAAGGTCTCTCTTCCCAGGAGCTGCAGGCACTCTGTGAGGTGTCACCCTTTCATATTGGGCCACATGCGCGAGTTTCTCCAATGGGCTAGCAAAGACTCCTGTAAAGACATTCAAAGGGTCAGGGATTTCTGCAGAGTTCCCTAGGGGGATGCAGTGCTGCATGATGTTACAGGGTGGTAGAGCAGCTGTGCTCAATAACCCCATTAAGGCTTGTTCCTGATCCCAGAGAGGGGGACAGAGCGAGGTTGGCTTTGTAGCTCCCTGCCCCTCTGTATTGCCCTCACAGCTCATTGTTGGCTGATGTTCTACTGATTCCTTACAGTATGCACAAAGCATGTAACATCCACCATGAGCCCAAGGCACTAGCAGGCAGCAGTGAAATGCCAAAGATGGACTAGCAGCTCCCCTGTCCTGCATTCTGCACTCTTTGGCCACAGAGCCCTTACCAGATGGTGTCCCCAAGTGAATAAGGACAGGCCAAGCTTTACAAAAGAGAATGAAAATCTTAAACTGAGTGAAAAAATACGTGGAGGCTCCAAGACTACACACGATTATAATAATATTTGTACAAAGTAGGTCTTACAAGGTAACATCTGAAAAATCATAACTTGCTAGTCAACGCTGTCCTGATAAAATGTGTGTGACAACATTGAAAAGTTGTAAGATTCCACTGTATAGTGATTTTAACACATGTTCCAAACCGAGATTGGCAAGCATGTCTGTCTCAAACAGAGGAATGGGTGCTCTGCTTAATTTGCATATAAGCCATAAATAGAGTAATCAAGCAGGAAGGGAAACGAAGGATACTCAAACAGGTGAGGAACAGCAGCAGAGAACATCCTTTCCTGTAGACTCTCTGTCTCCTGAATCTCAGCTGGAAATGTTTCCCAAGGGTGGGGGCTGACACTATAAAAATGAGGGACAAACACCCCAAGGTCCCCTCCTCCTCTCCCTGTCTCTCTATCCATCGATTCACTGCACGAGAAGGGACAAAGGTAGCAGCCATTAACCAGAAGAAGGGATTCTGGTCTAAGAAGTTTGGCCAGTAAGATGATTGAGAATATGTGGTGAGAAAAACTTTGCTAGTTGTGTTTTATCTTTTCTTGTAACCATTTCTGATTTTTATGCCTCATTACTTGTACTCACTTAAAATCTCTCTCTTGGAGTTAATACATTTGTTTTATTGTTTTATCTAATCCAGTGTGTTTAAACTGAAGTTTAAACTCCAGTTGAGATAACAAGATGTGTGCATATTATTTCTATTAATAAGAGGATGGACTTTATATGAATTTGTTTTGTCCGGGAGAGAGCTGGGCAGTACAGGACATACACTTCTGGGGGGAAATCTAGGGCTGAGGATATGTTGGGGTCACCCTGCAGTATAACTAATGTGTGGCTGGCTGGCTGCAGCACATACATAGTCACAGCTGGGAGTGATTTGCATGCTGGAGGCTGTTTGTGAACAGATCAGACTGGAGGCAAAGCAGTGTAAAGGGCACCCCAGGTTAGAGGGCATGGGTGACACAGCTACTTATTAGTCTGTACTCTGGGTATGTCATAAGGTGATTACAGCATAACCTCAGGTTTCATTTTATTTTGTTAAGAAGCCAGTTGCTAGCTTCTTGACTGCAAAGCACAGCTTGAAAATGCAACACCCAAATGTTCGGAAAGCAGAAGGCAAATACACAGGACCCCAAATTTATTATTTTTAAAATATCTCAAGATTTCTGGGGCCTGAGTCATGATTTTTAACGCTTGAGGTTGGCATACTTTTGTTGTGGATTTTGTAGGATGTTTTGCATTTACACTGAATCAGGCTCTCTGATTCACCAAGAAAGGAAATGTCTGTGGGGGATAGAAAGACAGCAAGCCACTCCACGACTCCTATAGTGCTGCACAGTTCATAACCCATAGTGCTGCCTAAAGCTTCGCACCCTACACTAGAAGACAAGTTGAGCATCTTCCCTCTTCCCCCCAGCCCCACACACCCATTTTGCAAACAATTTAACTGAGGGACTGCAAAAGATAACATCTGGCAGAGCTGAGTATAGAACTCAGAACTTTAACATGACACAGCCAAGACTTCATCCACACTGCCTTTCACAATAAATGTGCCAGAGATATGTGCTTGGCTAGATAACAACTGAGCCAACTGCTAAGATCACACTGCTCTACCATCACCAGGAATCCTAACCACCAAGAATCTACTGCTACCTGGCCAGAAGTTGTATAATTCACAGGCATAGTGTGTGTTGTGGCCCCCCTCTAGTGGCTGCTCCATATAGAGGATAACAAACTGTTACCAGCTGCTCTAATAAATTTGTTAGTCTCTAAGGTGCCACAAGTACTCCTGTTCTACTTTAGCTCAAGTAGTAGAGATGTGGCTGATGATCTGAAAGTCCAGGCTTCCACCCCTACTGCTGATCCCCAGGAACAGCATAGTCCATAGAACTGACTGCATATGATGCAATTTATTTTTCCAGTTTTCTTCTTTATAAATTGGTTTGTTTGATTCACACAGTGAGGAAAAGGCCTTATAGACCCTGGCATGGCACTTGATGGCCACTGTTCACACATTTCGGCAGTGTGACCCATGCTGGCAGGTTTGACAGCTGTATGAAGCCAATAGTCCCCATGTCAGCTAGCCATGTTGGTTAGTTACCTTGCTGGAGCACTGGGATCCCCGCAGGATGATGAACAGCAAAGGGAGAGCAGACCACATCGTTCTGCTGGCACTAAGCAAGCCTCCCCCACAGTGCATTTCGTGCCTCAGCCAGAACCAAAGCTATGCTTCTCACTACCCCTGCCCATTTGTGAGTCACAATCTCACTGCCAGTGCGGGCTTGGTTCTGGCTGTCATGATGTAGCTACTTTCTCTAAAGCGGCAGCTCATCTGGGCTGGATCAGATGGGTACATGAGAGCCATCTGCTGGCAGTACTTTCTGGTCAAACCACAACAGCAGCCTGTAGATGGTACCTAGATATCCTAGCCTGGTTATCTGGATGAATGACTGGGTGACCCAGAAGACTGGCTGGGCTGACAGATATAAACTCAATCCACTCGTGAGATCATAAGAACTGCCCTTTACCACATGTAATGCCAAGGCAGCTGGGAGTGCAGACTAAGAGTCCTAGAGTTAAACAGCTGGGGGGCTGGATGTTCTCTGCAAAGGGCCCACCTGCCCTAGGAAACTGTGGAAAGTCAGATGTGCTTGAGACCATGTAGTTGCTCGCATTTGGCCTGTTCAGAATGCTTGAGAAGCATGCATTACAGAAGATGCACACACTGTGTCTTGGAGGCAGGTCCGTACTGCGATCCCCTTTTTACAGAGTGGGTTCTGAGGCACAAGACTTGTCCAAAGCTGCCCAGCAAGTCAGAGGCAGAATTACAATTATCACTCAGGAACTCTTCCCTCTCGTACCCCACGCTCACGCATTTAGAATAGACCAGAACTAAAGCATCTTTCATGCTGCTGCTATGCCACCAGGAATGGGGGCTGCACTATGACATGGACACAAACTCCTTCAGCATGGGCTAGGCTTGAATTGATTTGTCCAACCCTTGTACCATGCGAGCCATGGCTGGTGGTCTTGGGTATACAGCAAATGCCTCACTATTCCTGCTGCACACTGAGCTCAGCCACCTTAATAATCCCATTTCATCCTGCCCAGTCAATGCAGGCCTACCAGAAATGGGGCTGGATGAGAGCTACGTGGCTGAGACACAGCTGAGCTAATACCTGACAGTTGGAAGAAGCAACCAAGAGAAATAGCTATTGCTTGATGGAGCCTGCCCTTTGTCTCCCAGGCTCCTGGGTGCTTCTAGAAGTCAAGGGAACAACACTGGCCCAAAAAACTTTTATCCATCTGCAGCTGGCTAGAAGGCTGTTTTCAATGGCGGAAGCTGAAGCTAGACAGATTCAGACTGGAAATGAGGTATAAATGCATAACACTGAGGGTAACTGATCACTGGAACAACTTACCAAGGTTGTGAGGGATTTGCCATCACTGGCCATTTTTAAACCCAGATTGGATTTTTTTTAAAGATATATTCTAGTTCAAAAGGAATTATTTGGGGGCAGTTCTCTGGTCTGTGTTATACAAGAAGTCAGACTAGATCAGTGGGTTTCAATCTGTGGTCCACAGATCCTGGGGGGAGGGGGGGGAAGAGGACAGACTATGTCTGAAATTTTTAGGGGTCTGCAAATTAAAAAAGGCTGAAAACCACTGGACTAGATGATCACAGTGGTCCCTTGAAATCTATTAATTTACTTTCAGGTTCAGGCTCTTGCTACAGGCATCCAAGCCTCTGTTCCCTTGAGGTTGGGTCACTGTGAGGAGCCATATGGAAACTCCAACTAGTGATGAATGCAGCAGCTTGATTTCTGAGGCCTGCTCTTCACACAAAGCTGCACTAGTTCACCTAATGGGGTGGTTCTAAATGGAACTAGTTAAGGCAGTTGAAAACCCCTGTGTGGGCAATTTAGATTTAATTTAAACCTAGCTTGGATCAATTTAAATTGATTCCTTGTTGGACCAATATGAGCCAGGCGTCTATCTTTTTAAAAGTGTGCAAACAAGAGTTAACTAGGCCAGGGGTGGGCAAACTTTTTGGCCCAAGGGCCACATCTAGGTGGGGAAATTGTATGCAGGGCCATGAATGTAGGGCTGAGGCAGAGAGTGTGGGGTGCAGGAAGGGACTCAGGGCAGGGGTTTGGGGTGCAGGAGGGATGCGGGTGCAGGAGGGGGCTCAGGGAAGTGGGTTGGGGTATAGTAGGGTGCAAGATGCAGTGGGGACTCAGGGCAGGGGGTTGGGGGCTCAGGGTAGGGGGTGTGGAAGGGGGCTCAGGGGGTTGGGGTGCAGGAGGGGTGCATCAGGGGGCTGGGGTGTGGGGTGCAGGGGGGATTTGGGGTGTGGGCTCTGGCCCGGTGCCGCTTACCTCAAGCGGCTCTGGGGTGGCAAGGGCGCGCAGCACAGCTAAGGCAGGCTCCCTACCTGCCTTGGTCCTGCACTGCTCCCGGAAGTGGCCGGCATGTCCGGCAGCGGCTCCTGGGGGTGGGGTGGGGTAGGGCAGGTGGCTGCCCTCGCCTGTGGGTACCACACCCAAAGCTCCCATTGGCCATGGTTCCCCATTCCAAGCCAATGGGAGCTGCGGGGGGCAGTGCCTGCAGATGAGGGCAATGCACGGAGCCCTCTGCCTCTTCCCCTCCCCCAGGGGCCACAGGGACATGGTGCCAGCCTCTTCCGGGAGTGGCGCGGGGCCAGAGCAGGCAGGGAGCCTGCCTTAGTCCTGCAGCACCACAGGGCTGGCAATCCTGCGGGCCAGATTGAAAGCCCTGACAGGCCAGATCCGGCCCACGGGTTGTAGTTTGCCCTCCCCTGAACTAGGGTGTCTTAAAAAATGGTTTGAGTTAAGTAAGCATAATTTGTGCATGAAGACAAGCCTGTAGCATTGTCTCCCGTAGGGGTCACATTACCACCAATTCATTTCTGAGTGCACTGGAAATTATGCAGCTATTTCACTAAAAAACTGAGGTTTTTAATGGAATAAGTGAGAAAATGTATAATAAACTCAGTGCTCCAGCCCTGTTATTTTGATAGGTTCATTTATTTTATGCTGTCTACGTAGTTTAAATTTTCAATATGAGAAAGATTTTTATAGTAACATCTGAGGCCTGATTTACACTAGAAAATTTGGTGAGCATAACTACATCGCACAAGGGTGTGAAAAATCCACACCCCTGAGCAGTGCAGTTCAGGCGCTCTAAATCCCTGTGTAGACAGTGCTATGTTGACAGAAGAACTAGCTATGGCCTTTTGGGAAGGTAGATTAACTACAGTGACAGGAGAACCCCTCCCATCGGTGAAGCTGGTGTCTACACTGAAGCACTACAGTGCTGCTGCTGTAGTGTTTTAAGTGTAGGTACAAGCCCTTCGAAGTTGGGAAGCAAAGCCAGAGGTTTTGGCAGCTGGGTGAAGCATTTGTGGCTTTCGGTCCTTTGTGGGCAGTTTGGAACAATGGGGTAAATATAAATATAAAGTGTTTCTGAAAAAAATGATCAGCAGTGAAATCATAGACAACTGCTAGCAACCTTTATACGAAAATTCTTGCAATTTTTTTTATACCTTCCAATGTCACCATTGGTTGTAGCTGGCCTTTGCAAGGTGGCAAGGCGAAAGCCCTCTGGCTAGAAAAGCACCTCTTCTTTGTCCTATGAATGCTGGTCAGTTTTGCTGAAATACACACTTCTGAAAAATCGCCATTTCCCTTCTTTCCCTTGTGCCATTCAGGAAAAGTTTGCCAACTGGCAAAATCATAACCAAAAAACACCAACACTGGACAGCAACCAGCTCCATACCGGCTTGTCCCCTCCACCCCCAAGCCCAGCACACAGCTCCACAACCCCTTACTCGCTTCCCTGGCGGCATGGGGCAGAAATCCCCCAGCTCTCAGCCCGGCAGGAGAATGAACCAGGCAGAGTCCGACGCCCTGAAAGGTCAGCACATGGCCCCAGGTCCCCATTTTTGAGACCACAGCCTTCCCCCGCCCTGCCCTGCCCAGCCCTGGCGGCTAGTCCCCCACACGGACCGTCCGCCTTCGGGCACCGCATGCCCCGACGCCCCTCGGGAAGCGCAGCCGGAGCCCGTCCAGACGCGCCGCTGCGGCTACAGCCCCAGTTCCCCGACGGAGCCCGCCGCGGCCAGCGAGCGCACTCACCGCGGCGCCCCAGCGCCATGCACAGCGCCAGCAGGGCGAGGGTCCGGGCCATGGCGCGGCTGCTCCGCGCTGAGGTGCGGAGCGGCGTGGTGCGGTGCCTTCCTCCTGCCAGCCGCCAGCGGCCCCGGCTCCGTCTGACTCAGCCCCGCCTGACTCAGCCTCCCGCCCAGGAAACTGAGGGGGCCGAGCCTACCCCCCAGGGCCCCTCCCTGGGCCGGCCCCACCCCCTGCCTGCACACTGCCCCCCTGCCCCATACTGCCCCCGTGCCCCAACTACCCACTCCCGCCCTGCTCACTGACCCCCCCTACTCTGACTATTCACCCCCGCCTGCACACTGACCCCCCTGCCCCAACTACACCCCCCCGCCTGCACACTGACCCCCTCACCCTGCACACTGACCCCTCTGCCCCAACTACCCACCCCCGCCTGCACACTGACCCCCTCACCCTGCACACTGACCCCCCTGCCCCAACTACACCCCCCCGCCTGCACACTGACCCCCTCACCCTGCACACTGACCCCTCTGCCCCAACTACCCACCCCCGCCTGCACACTGACCCCCTCACCCTGCACACTGACCCCTCTGCCCCAACTACCCACCCCCGCCTGCACACTGACCCCCTCACCCTGCACACTGACCCCCTACCCCAACTACCCACCCCCACCTGCACACTGACCCCCTCACCCTGCACACTGACCCCCTGCCCCAACTACCCACCCCCACCTGCACACTGACCCCCTCACCCTGCACACTGACCCCCTACCCCAACTACCCACCCCCACCTGCACACTGACCCCCCTCACCCTGCACACTGAACCCCCTGCCCCAACTACCCACCCCCACCTGCACACTGACCCCCCTCACCCTGCACACTGAACCCCCTGCCCCGACTACCCACCCCCACCTGCACACTGAACCCCCTGCCCCGACTACCCACTCCCACCCTGCACACTGACCCCCCGCCCAGACTACCCACTCCCACACTGACACCCCCACCTAGACTAACCACCCTCTGCTCTGCACGTTGGCCTGCTGCCCCAACTACCCACCCTCACCCTGCTCACTGACCTCCCTGCCCCAACTACCCACCCCCACCCTGCACACTGACCCCCCCAGCCCAGACTACCCAACCCCAAACTACATGCTGACCCCCAACCCCTCCCTGCCCCACACTGACCCTCCCCTTCCCTGGCACTTGACTCCACCTTGTACACTGATACACCCTCCCCCATCCCTGGCCCCCCACATACGCTGACCCCCTCTCCCAGCTCCTCCCCATCCTGTACACTGATACATCCCTGACACAGCCTAGCCCCTCCCTACCCCCACACTGACCATTGAGCCATCACTCCTCCCAGTCCGCAGCACTGTCCCTATGGCCGGAACAGGGCCTGGGGCAGGAACAGAGGCAGGGATTTGGCAGGAACAAGGATGGTGCAGAGGATATGCCAGAACTATCTCCCTCCCACCATGTCTCACCCTACATTGTCCCCACAGCCCCCTATTGGGGCTCTCTCCAACCCCACCCCTGGCCTGTTTCATTCCCCCTTTTAGTAAACAGGGGCTCATGCGCAGGTGCTGGTGGATTAATTAGTGTTAGTTCGCAGCTGTATTTCCACCATCACAGGCCAGCTCCTTCTCTAAACCCCCACAATGAAGCATTGAGATCCTGGGTAACTAATACCCCAAAACTCCATTGTGAAGCTGTCATGGATCAATCCACAGTGCACCAGCGACCCCTATCCCTCTCCAGGGATCTCTGCAGCAAATCCAGATCAGCCCTAGTCCTGCGGGAGGCATGTGCTGGACCCCTCTGGACTCTCAGGGAATATGGACAGACACAGGCAGCCTTTGCAAAACAAGGGAACCATAGATCAGTCACCTGGCTACAAAAGTTGAACCTCTGTAGGTGAGCACACAGAGAGGCAAAGGTTAAATCATCATTCATGCTGGCTAAGCCCAGTATTGCCAATTTCAAGAGATCAAAAATCACAAGTCGGATCCCCAGAAATCGTGAGATTTTTTTTATGAGTGGTTTTTAGGTCAGTCCCTTGATTTTTGCAGTCCCCCTGCCCATCCCAGGGTATATGCTTGTGACAATTAGTGGTGCCCACTCTCCCACATGTGCTGGATAAAGTGATTTTGGCCCCTGCTGCAGGAGCACTCACGCCCACATCTGCCCCTCTCCTGCCCAGCAATTAATCCTGTCCCCCAGTTCCCCAACAGTTTTGTCCCCACCCAATGCCCCTCAATTCAGCCCTTCAACCTCCATCATCACCACCCCAGCAGTTCAGTCCACCTACCCTATTGATCCCCACCGCCCTCAGTGCACCCTTCCAGCACTCACCCCATCTGCTCAGAACCCACAATCAATACAGCCTCCTCCCCCACTTCAGCTTCCCTGCAGCCCCCAGGCTATAGTTCAGCCCTCCCAGCCTCATCTCTGCTCCTCTTGGGGTTCTTCACCCTCCTCAGACCCAGGGGGGCTGCAGTGGGGTCCCCTCTCCCACTGCCCAGGCTGGCAGGGGAACCCCAACAGCAGGCATCCCGGCTGCCCAGGGCTGGGGCTGATAGCGATTTCTCAGTAAAAGGATTAAGCCTGACTCATGATCTTTCTCAGGATAGAACTCTCAGCCGTGGCTGAAAAAAAAAATTGAGACATTTGAGAGTTCTATTGCGAGATCATAATTCAGGCTTAATTTTACTTAGAAATCGCATTTCTCAATATTAATTACTGAGAGTTGGCATGTCTGTAAGCCAATGCCAGGAGCCAGCCGAGCTGTGATGGACTCCATCTCTGGCTCCCTCCTAGTCTCTTTGTCCTTAGTCCCAGGGGAGGCCTCCTGAGTCCCTCCAAAGGGCAGCTCTTATTCCACCCACCTGACACTTTTCCCTCTTTGTTCTCCAGTTCACTCCACTGCTAGGTATTGCTTGTTCGGTCACGGGAGGACGGATCTCTTTGTCTTTCTGGATCCTCTGTTGATTTGGGTTTGTTTCAACCAGTTCTTTAATGATCGCATCATTCCCTCCAAAGTTAGGTGACATACATACCTCCTGTCTCCTGCACTCTTCCCACTAGGTAGCAATGCACTGTACAGAGGGACATTGAGGCATTAATTGAAGTCAGAAAAATATTACAGAAATTTCCCACGTCATCCCTGAACTGATGCCAGACTCCAAAAATTTGACTCATTTCTAGTTGGAACTTTTCTGACTTCTCCTTCCAGCCATTGGCTCTTGTTCTGTTTTGTCTGCTACATTAAAGACCCCTCTGGGATCAGCTGAGGACTAACAAGACTGAATTACTTGTGCTATAACTGATAACCAGGTCAAAGCAAGGCATTGTGAGGCAGGGTCTCCCTCACATATGTAGTAAAAACAACCATTGTTACAAGCCCCTCGATGTCAGCACAAACAGCTGAGAAATACAGGAGCAAAATATATACAGGAGTTCAGAGTTGGAGGACAAAGCTGCAGGGTGTAGATGCAGAAACAGAGTTCCTGGTTGGGTCTCTTACTATCTCTTCAAAGCAAAGTTCTACAACAGATTGATTTGTGACAACGGAACTGTGTGAATAGCAAATGAATTTCAAACCAGACCCTAGACCTCAGTACAAAGTAGTTTTATAGCAGAGGTACTAAACGGTTCTTGACTGCCCAATGTTAAAATGGCAAATTCAGGTGGGTTCACGTAAGAACACAGAAGGTGCCCATGCGCTGAGCTACTCTGGCAAGTCCATGTAAGGAGAAATACCACTTCCAGTCTGAAGAAGAGGAACAGAAAGCCCCGTGACTAGATTAAAGCACAGCCTACAGATTCATCTGATTGGGGAGAGTGTCTGACCTGTCAGCAGTGGAGATCAGTGCCTGGCCTGGGTCAGCGAGGATCAGGGTGGTGCCTCTGGGCTCCAGCACTCCTGCTTCATGCCACTCACTCTGTCCTGTGAGATAGATGTAGGGTGACCAGACAGCAAGTGTGAAAAATCAGGATGGGGGTGGGCGGTAATAGGAGCCTATATAAGAAAAAGCCCCAAATATCGTGACTGTCCCTGTAAAATCGGGACATCTAGTCACTCTAGATAGATGCCTAGTAGAAGCTTGTACACGCTGCAGAGACTGATGTACCCCAGCCCGTATTTGCAGTGACACCAAACAAACCCCACTGTTTGAAAAAGGCGATTAATCAGCTCGACACGGCCTTGGGAGGCCTTAGGTTAGCATAGAGAAAGGAAAGTTAAAGCATGGTCCATTCGGATCCAGTCAGAGCAAATCATCAAACAAGCTGTAGTGAACTCCATTTAAGGCTCTGTCTCTCTGACTCTTGTGTCAGTCCCAGGCTTCCTCTAGTAGCCCACTCTTTATCCCCTGCTGGTCACGTCTCAGGCCTTTGTTCTCAAGCTGGTCTCTCCTCAGCTTCCCTGCTGAGAGGTGGGGATAACAGCTCCTTCCTCCTGCTTGTTGTTTCCTAGGTGTCAATGTTCCGATTTCTGTTGTCTCTTTGGGATTCTGCATTGACATGGGCTCAATTTCAGCCAGTTCCTTAAGGACCCTGTTCACTGAGGCCAGAAAGCAATGTGACACCCCACCCCCATGTCCTGCACTGCCCCAAGAGCAGACATAACTATTTTCCTGCTACTGGTAGCAATGCAAAGTGCAGAGGGAAACTGACGCACACATAGGCGTCATAAAAATATTACAAAAAATTCCCACTTTGTCATATTCTGCCTCTCTCTGTCCCCCCTCCCCCCACAGCCGCTGCCTCACACTCAACTGGCCCTGGCTCTCCCTGAATCCTCAGTCCCATCCCCACACTGCACTGACCCTGCCCACCCCCATCCCCGAGTTCCTGCCCCTGACTGCATTGCACCTGGCTCCCTCTGAGCCTCAGCCCCTGACTGCACAGACCCTGGCTCCGAGTCCCCAGCCCCTGCCCTTCAGTGCACGATTCCAGTAGCAGCAGGTTGTCTTGGCAGCCGCAATCCACCCAGTGAGAGGTAGGGAGGCCAAAGAGCAGAGGCAGCTACACTCAGGGGAAGGGTTGGGGGGGGGAGGGAGCAAGGAAGGTCTCCCAGTGAGGGGCTGGAAGGTAACTAGTCTCCAAGCTGGCTCAAGGCCCCAAATTCCCCAAAGCTGGCAGGTTCCAGTGGCTGGATTTGGTTCAGGCCCATCTTGAAATGTCAGGCCCTTTCATCTCCCTCTTCCGCAGCCGGCTGGCTGTCACCTCTTGTATGTGTAAACCCCCGGCCAGCTCAAAGGCTGGAGGGAAGCAGCCCTCTCCGGCGGGGGGCACACGGAGGGGAGCAGAGAATGGCACCGAACCTGCCTGTGCTGGAGGGGGACACACAGCCTGTGGGGGCTGGGCTAGAAGTCCAAGGGACCAACAGGGTGACCGATGGCAGGCTCTAGAGAGCCAGCAGGTGGCTGGACTGTGAGCTGTGTCCGCTGCCCCAGGTGAACGCTGGCTGCAGGGTGCTGAGTTAGAGCAGCTGCACAGCTACGGAGTGGCTCCCCGATGTACGGCCCTGAGACTCCATCCTGGTTGGTTCTCTCACCCAGAGAGCAGCGCCCGGCTGCCAGGGATTCGCTCCAGCTGGAAGGGACCCCAGCCCCTCACGCCAACACCACCCCGGACAAAGCCTGTGGTGAGGCTTAGGGGCATGCATTACGATTAGACTGACCTGCTCTGCAGGCTTCAGTGTGTGTTGCTGTGGGTTTGGTTAACTCCCCGTTTGATTCCTTGGTTTCCTGCCTGTTCCCTTCCGCCTCTCATAGCTCCCCTGGCCTAGCTGGGGGAGCAGTGTCTAGCCGTAGCTGGCTCCCTCTTGTAGCAAGTCATAGAGCAGTGGTTCACAAACTTTTGTACCAGTGCCCCCTTTCATATAGCAAGACTCTGAGTGCAACCCCCCCTTATAATTAAAACCACTTTTTTTTATATATTTAACACCATTACAAATGCTGGAGGCAAAGCGGGGTTTGCGGTGGAGGCTGACAGCTCGCAACCTCCCATGTAATAACATTGTGACCCCCTGAGGGGTCCCGACCCCCACTTTGAGAACCCCTGTCATAGAGGTTTATACCTAGCCATCTGCTAGAGGACTGAGAGCAAAGAACCTAGGCCCACTGGTCCTAGGACAGTCACCACACCCTTGAAGAGCAGGAACAAAGGGGTCTACCCCTGGGGGTTGGATTGCCCTGTGGATTGCACACTACAGCAGAGACTTGTTGCATCTCTATCCTAACTCACTGCAACGTGAACCCCCACACCTCTGGCAAGCAGCTCTCACGGCCTGCAGAACACTGGGCACAAAGCTCGGGGCAGGGGGAGGGGGTTCTGACACATGCACAGCAACAAACCACACAGAAAGCACCTCCATTTCCTGGCTCTTGCTAGTCATTTCTGCTCTGCAGAGGATGTGAGGAGAGTGAGAGAATGATTTTATCACCAGTGCCTTCCAGGAAGTGAGGCAACCAGAGAGCCCGCCTGTCCTGATCCTTCCAGCTCAGCTCCAGCCAGTACTGCTCCCTGTAGTGCACAGTGCAGTGCTTCAAGCAGCAAACTATAATGTCCTGAGCTGTGGGCTTCCAGCCATGCCTTGGGGAGAAGCTGCAGAGCCTTGTATAGCTAGGCCCCTTTCTGCTGCTGGTGGCGAGAGGGCTCCCTGGGGACAATGAGCAGCAGTGGGGGCCAGGTGCAACACAACAGGCCTGTGCCAAGGGCCTTGCACCATGGAGTCACCATGGCCCTGTTCCAGCCAACGGGTGTGTGACCATCTGCTCCATGAGGGGCAGGAGCTGAGCAGGAGGCAGCACCTGCTGGAGCCGAAGAGAAGGATGCTGCCTGGCCCTGCCACCACCGAACCAGGCCCCACCCCACGCTGTGGTATTCCTGCTGCCCAGAGAACAGTTACCACGGTGAGCTGGAGGATGGACCCCAGCAGATGCAGCAGATCAGATGGGGGGGAGTGGCACATGCTGATCATGAGCTATGGGCTGAGCTGCGCGAGCTGTGCTCTGATGCACGTGCCCTGAGCCACCACAGCCATGTACTGAGCTGCATGCTAAGTCTGGTGAGCCATGCGAGGAGCCATGGGCCCTGGGACACATGACCCATGCACTGAGCCGTGTTCCCGGAGCCACATGAGCTATGTGCTGAGCCCCATGCTGAGCAACATGAGCCAGGTGCCCCGACCTGCTTGAGCTGTGTGCTGGGACATGTGCCCCAAGCCATGTGCGTTGTGTGCTGAGACGTGCCCCAAGCCATGTGCGTTGTGTGCTGGGACATGTGCCCCAAGCCATGGGCGTTGTGTGCTGAGAGAGGTGCCCGAGCCGCCTGTGCTGGGTGGCCCACTGTATGCTGAGCCATATGCTGCACCTGCCTTTCTCTTGAACATTAGTGCATCATTAAAGAAACCACCCTATCAGTGTTAAACATCCTGCACTAGGACCAGCAGTTTTTGAAGCCTCAGAACTGGAACCAGTCTTGCTTCCCAGGACCCAGCAGGTCCTGATTCTTGGGGACAGTGATTCCTCCAGCTTTACTTCAGCGCTGTCTCCAAGGGTCTTGGTGCCAGAGCTCTCCTCAAAAACTTGCAGGATTTCTGGCATAGAGAGGGAAGTGAGTTCTGGTGCTCAGAAATGGCTCAACAGGTTGTTCCTGATTCCCTAGGAAACTTGCCTTTGAATGGAGAATTTCAGTCTAGAAGGGGAGCATTTCTGAAGGTTAGCAGAGGCTGAGAGTAGGGGGCTGGAGCAGAAACATGAGGGTGACTGCAGCACAAAAAGTCCCAGGTTGCACTTAACTTAGGAAATGACCTTTACTACGGTGTAGAGAGCTCCAGTGGAAATACATTACAGATGCTAATCTCCTAGGGCCAAAGACAAAGCTACTGGCAGCAGCTCGGATTCTGCTGACTCCGTGGTAATGGCACCTGTTTTCACCAGGTCTGACTTTGACCCATCCCAAAAGAAGAAGTGGTAGTGTGTGTAATAGAGCGCTTGTGGAGAGAGATTAAGGAAATGATAAATGAATGACAGCATGTCCAAAGAGCTGAGCTGTGCTGTTAGCAATTTCCGTGGAAGAGTGAGCAAGTGCCTTCCCAAAGAGGAAACTGCTCAATGTGCTCATCTTTCCGGTACCAAAATCCAGATATGGCAACCGCCTGGGACAAGAGCAGCACAAGGCTGCATCAGCAAACAAGGGAGGTTGTAGAATCCCAGGTCACTGGAGATCTTTAAGAACAGGTTAGACAAACACATATTGGGGTGATCAAGGTATACGTTGTCCCACCTCAGTGCAAGGGGTTGGACTAGCTGACCTCTCAAGTGTGCCTTGCAGCCCAACATTTGTATGGTTCTATTATCCTACCCCAATACAAAACTAGCACAGGCATGCTGAACAAACGCAACACCCAGGGCAAATGTGTGCATGTACATCTGTGTATTCCTTGATCAGCACTTGGGGCAAAACAGAGTGAGGGTGTTGTGACACTATGCTCCATATTCTTCCTAGATATATTATTATGATGTGATTATGGCATAACTACGATGTATTTTATGTAAGATAGGTCATGTGAGATATCATTGAAAAGGTCTCTTAAGTTAGGAATATTGTCTATACAACTATTACAAATGTATTTACACCTGGGGAATGCCCACTAGGCAGAATGCAATCAGGCTAGATGGCTGGGTGGGAAGGGTCATTAGAGAAAACAATAGGCCTTAGAAGAAGTTTATCTCCCAGAGGGGATCCTTCCTGAGGACCTTACAAACAGCCTCCGAGTCATGGTGGCTATGACACAACAGGGGCTTGTGACCAAATGACCTGGTGCTGGACTCCATCTTGGAATACCAGTGTTTTTCCACTGGCACTTAATGGTGCTCCAGGGCTGAAGATGGGATCACGGGAGTGAGCAGTTCCAATCCCGGTACCGGGCAAGACTCTTGAATCGTGGGAGAAGCCAGCACCAACAGGTTAAACAACTCCCTGGCTGCCTCGAATGTCTTAGGTGTAGATAGCATTGGAAAGGGCTCTTGAGCTTGCGGTACCAAAAGGTGCACTGGTCCTTCAGGGATTGGTCTCAATGAACCCTTTCTAGACTCTGGAGTCAGTGAGCCATCTTGGCTTATGGACGACATCTGGGGGCTGCATCTTCTTTGGCTGCACCTATGAGTTCTTGCCTCAGTTCAGTGCCTTCACAGTAGACTTCCAAGGCCCTGGTACCTAGTCTTTGGGAGACTTATACAGTCTCTTCTTAGGCACTGGTGGTGCGGACCTGCCTGTGGACTCAGTCAGAAAAGAGGGTGTACTCCAAACTGATTCAGGTGCACTCATTACCCATTCAGAACAGGAAGTTTCCGACAGCAGGTGAAGCACAGACTCCATAAGCAGGTACTTGAGTCTGGCAGTCCTTTTTCAAGCAGGATTTGAACTCTCTAGAAAGATAAGAGGGGTAGCCGTGTTCGCTGCTTTTATAGATCCAGACTAAGAGTCCTGTGGCACCTTATAGATTAACAGACGTCTGTTAGTCTATAAGGTGCCACAGGACTCTTCACTGTTTCTCTAGAAAGATGACATTTATCACTTACATGCACCAATCCTAGACACTCGAGGCAGCTGGGGTGTGGGTAGCTCAGTGGCATAGACCTGTTATAAGAGCAACAGGTCTTGAAGCCAGGAGAATGAAGCATTAGCCCAGTACCCAACTAGGCATGAGTAACTCTACACTAAAAAATTCTATTCTAAACATTCAACAACTATTTAGGAATGTTTAAATTTTTCAAATATTTAGGAAACATTCAAGCCTAAAAACTAACACAACAGGTACTGTATATACTACGGGAGGAACAATTTGTGGATACAAAGATCACAACTGCAACAACCAGAAAGGAACTGAGGGGGACTGGCGGCAGTGTGGCCCTTTACACCTGCATCCACTGGCATGAGGAACCAGAGGGTACTCACGCTGCCTCGACAGGTACTGCTGAGGGAAAATATCTCTGACAACTGTGCATGAGGCACACATACCTATATTGGAATGGACATATTCTATCACTTAAGAAGAACCTGCACCTACTTTCTATTGGAACATAAAGTTTGGTAGTTCTACATGAATGCTATTTTTGGTATTTTTCTGCTAGTCAACTGGACAGTACCAACCTGGGCCCTAGAACCATCTCTCACCTGATGTATTGGTCTTTGAACCTGGCAGAGAACTATCCCTACAGCTCTCACTGCTTCCTACGTGGGAATATCCTGTGAAATTAACACTTAGTTATTTGCTACCTTCAGCTAGTAGCACATAACTCTGCCTTCAGATGAGCTTTCACTGTAGCCCACTAGAGCAGCCTGATGAACATGCATGTAGTGAGATTAATTTAGAAACTAAAATGCTAAACTCTACGAGCAGCGCAGTGTCAGCAATCTCAATTCCATTTTATAGTCTGTGGGTTTGTCAATGGGGGGAATTTTTTCGGCCTGAATGGCCAAACACAAGGTCTCTTATTTATCTGGCATCTTATCCCACTTTAATTAAAATGCTTTGGAAGCAGCATAACTACTTTGGAATAAGTTATCCACTCTACAGTTCATGTGGAAACATCCCTATTTGTAATTAACTATACCACTTCAAGCCATCCTCTGCCACTCTGCACTGCTTCACATCTGGATTAGCCTGTCTTTCCCCTGTGTACCTTCTACTGCACCAGGGTCATCCTGACTGGATGTCACCTTCCCATTTAAATGATGGTGTGCAGCCCAAGTGTGCCCCTTTCATGTGCTCCTATCTAGAAGTCCTGGATTTCCTTGTATCCCTGGGGAGATGAGCACATCAAGTCCCATCTTAACAAGAGTCAGTGGAATGTGAAGAGAGATGAGTGGCTATCACTACAAATGTGGGAGTGGGGCACTCCCAGGACATAGACTAGTGCCACAACAAAGCAAAGGAGCTCCAGCAGAATTACAAAAACAACAGTCTCAGTAACACTCCCAGTACATGCACTAGGAGGAGCTGGACTGGAGTTTTGCCAGGGAGGCCACAATGAAATGTATATTCCTGCACCATCGGAAGGCACCCAGTTGACAACAGGCGCCAGTGAGGAGATACCCTCAGACAACCAAGATCTTTGGCATGTCCAACCCTGAGCCACAGACCCAGGTAGAGACATTGCCAGAGATGGTCCCCAAGACCCAGATGGAGAGCCAGCCTGATAGCACTGCAGAGGGGACCTTTTGCTGTAAGTATTATGTGCTGTATTGCAATAAACTGCCCTGATATTGACTGCATAGGGGGATTTAAACAACTTTGTTCTGCGTACTAGCTGGGTGCCACCATGTGGGGTGGATATCACTATGAGAGGGGCCAGCCATGTCTGTCTCTGTACAGCACCCTTAACTCTCCATCAGCTTGGCTTTTATTATCCTCCCCTTCCCACTAGCATACTCAAAAAGGCATCCATGCCAGAAAGTGTATGATCAAAAGTTTAATGAACGTGTTGATAATCTGGTGATGGAAGTGATGGTTCCTATAAGCCTCAGGCTGCAGTCAGAGCCATCAATTATTCAACTAATGAACCTATTGTGAGGAAAAACAGCCTCCCCTTGGTTAGACCATCCCAGAAAAATAAAATGTCCTGAAGGTCACCACATCTGGGTTCTGTGGAAATGGGAATATGTACCTAGAACCAAAACCATATAGGGTTCTACAGGTCAAATCTAACACCCCGAGTTACATCTGAAAAACAACTACAGTGCAAACCCACAGATCATAAGGGCTCTTTAAGCACTGCAGGCAGCCTTGTGTTTGCCATGCTTAGGCAGCTGCCTGCACATGGCATACACAAACAGTCCTGAGGAGCAGCCCTATGTGGAGTGCATGCCCACAGTGTCTTGCAGAGCTGACAAAGGCCTAGATAACTGGAGCCCCTCAATGTGCAATCCTGAGTAGTAAGGGATGGAGGTGATGAGCTCTGTCATTTCTCTGGGTCACTCCTCCAAACATTACTTACTTGAATAATGAGTGGGTTGAGCCTCAGACAGATGTTCTGATTCCATTAGACTTGGGAAAAATATTTCAGACAAACCTCTCCCCCCATCCCCACCCAATGAAAAATGCAGATTCATGTCAACCAAAACATTTGCAAACTTATGTGGCATTCACTGAACTATTTTGCTCAAAAATTCAAAATGACCTTTTGTTTTGAATTTTACTTCAATTTCATTTTAAAAGTTTGAACTAAAAATGGAACAAAAAGTTTAGTTTAATCCAAAAGAAAAAAAATTCAGTTTGCCAAAAACCAAAAATTTGTTTCAGGTCATCTGAAAGTGAATTTCTCTTCCCGTTTTTCAGTTTGGTCAGTCAACTGAAAAGTCTGTTATTTGCACAGCTCTGGCATCTATGCCGCAATCGAAGACAGACATTGAAAAAGGGCCTGGATCCAAACTTAAGTCATGGGGGACTCCCCTGGGCTTCAGCGAGCTTTCTTCAAGCCCTAAATCACAACACGGAACCACCTTACAGCTCAATCTATGCATTAGCAGAACTTCATAAGATGACCAAGTTTTAGTTACCCAGAATGACTGAAGTGAGCTGTAAATTCAGGATAACCGAGACCAAATAATTCTGATGTTTTATTTCTTTATATATTATACAACACACACACTTTTAATATTTGGTAAAAAAGTTAACAAAAGTATCTCAGAAGTGACAAAATCCTTTCCCTGTTTAGATTTCAGAAGCTCAAACACTATCTTATTAGACAACTGTTGTTTTATAGCTTTTATGGAGTTTAAAGTGCAAACTACTCACAGATACAACTGGGCAAGAGTACTGTATTCTGATGCGAAAGGTGCAGCATCTAAAATATGTAACATAAAAGCTTCATTGGGTGGCTACAACGACCCTGGGAAGAAGGGGAGCTTCGGAAACTACTTTCTGACTCCTCTGTGCAGAAATATGCTCCAGCCGCTCTGTGTAGAATCCATTAAAATCCAGCCTAGGGGAAAGCAAACACATGTTCAATAGTCTTCCCACAAATGGCCCAGAAGTGTGAAAACAGAGAGAAGTGGTAACAGGCTTCAAATGCTATTCAGGGGTTTCAAAATTCCATAGTAAAAATGAGATTCCTGGGAATACACCTAAAATTCACCAGTTACTATAATTACCATTATTTATGATTTACAGTGTACTTATGGGAGACCTTATAGAGGTAAATTTCAGTTATCTAAATGGCTCAGGGGTGGGAGCATATTGGAATTTCAGAAAATCAGAGTTTGCCAAAACTGGATTTTTTGTTAAGGAAAATGTTGATTCTGAGAGACTGTGTTTAAAACAGAATCATCACAAATATGCCATAAAAGCAAGTTGTAAGGCTTTTTGTCTGGAACTTTCAAAGTACTTTACAAAGGAAGATAGGCAGCATTAGCCCCATTTTACGAATGGAGAAACTGAGGCACAGAAGGCTGGCATGACTTGCACCAGTCCAAATAGCAAATCAGTGGCAGAACTGGGAAAAGATCCCAGATCTCCCAACCTCCACTCTCGACTATGCTATAAAACTGAATGTTACTAATCCAAGTCTCAACTATTATTAGGGAAAAATGATTCTGAAACATCAAGCAAAGCTCTGTGTTTTAGGAAGGGTCTCTGGGTAACAAACGGGTATTATATATTTTGGTTACAAACTACTACTAGCCATTTAAAATTACTTCTATGCGCAATAAACACACTGTCTCCTCAAGGGAAAAAACAAGACTATACACTTTAAAATAAGGATTCTTGCTTTGTGAACCAAAGCTACAGCCTATGGCCCACTGGGGCTGTGCATCTCACACCTGCCCATCAATTCTGTAACTGCAGGTATTTCAACTTAGAAATGTTAATACAAGGAACATTTCCATGCTTTTAAATCCAAGCTGGTAAGTATCCTAGACTGTAACTCCACTGATTTTCCTCCTGTGGCACACCAAATTAGGAATGCCAAGTCTCTCTGCCCCACTCCATCCTCACTCATCCCCTTAACCCTACAGTTGTTTGGTGCCTTAGCTGTGCATTTCCAGATATTAACATATTTGGATTTAATTTTAATTTTCTCTCATAAAAAATAACCCCAGTCCAGTACTGTAAATGGCTTGCCACCAGTGGACATCAATAGCAACAACAGTTTCAGTTCCTCTGGGAAAAAAAATATACTGGCAGGAGTGCATAGAGCGAGAGGCACTTCTGTTTGATGCACTTCACCCAAGCCTCAACTGAGAAGGATTTTCCCAGTGCATACTCTGCGGGGATGAGAAACTGGCAGTGCCTCAGCAGGCCCTACATATTTCACGCAACATAGCTGCGGAGAGATCTTAAAGACCCAGTGTTACTAATAAATAATACCTGGCACTTTTATAGCAGCTGTTCATCTGTAGATCTCAAAGCATTTCAAAGGCAGCACTATTATCCCCATCTTGGAGATGGAGAAACTGAGACGTGGAGTGGGTAGGTCAGTTTCCCAAGAAGTATAGTCATTTCAGTGACACAGGACAAGGCTATGACCAAATACAGTGAGGCTAGCATCATTTACAAAGTCAGATTTTCAATAGCTTAAAAAAGAACCCCCCATTTCCCCAACTTTATGTCTTTTAAAAGTACATTTAAAAAAGCTATTTGCTGAACTACTGACTAAAGCTTCTTGCTATTTCAGTGTTACACTGATAGAACAGCTGGCTGCCATGATACAACAAAAAAGGAATAAAGAACAAACTTCAGCCTGGTCTAGAGTTGGACTTTCCTTCCTGTGCTACTAGGAGACCGTTCCACTCTGCTCACCTGTAGATGATGTTGATCATGCTGTGCTCACAGTCATTGGTGCTGTACACACTCAGCTTATCCAGAAGGTCCAGGAGATGTGTTGAGAAATTGCTGTCAAACTTGTTGATAGTTGCCTCAAAGCCAGATGTTAGTTGGAAGGCGTCTGCATGCTCTGCTAAAAGCTATCAAGAGGAGGCCACAGTAAGTGAGAGTGCTTAGTAAAGCTTTGCGAACTTGCTCCAAGCAACCTTGTTCTCTGGAATTTAGCCATGGAACTTCCAGGCTGTTAAATGAAGGGAACACGGGTTCGGGGGGGAGGGGGGAAGAGCTGACTGTGGTATTACATAAGAGCAGCCATACTGGTTCAGACCAAAGGTCTATCTAGCCCAGTATCCTGTCTTCTGACAGTGGCCAATGCCAGGTGCCCCAGAGGGAATGAACAGACAGATTATCATCAAGTGATCCCTCCCCTGTCGCCCAATCCCAGCTTCTGGCACACAGAGGCTAAGGACACCATCCCTGCCCATCCTGGCTAATAGCCATTGATTGACCTATCCTGCATGAACTTATCTAGTTCTTTTCTGAACCCTATTTTAGTCTTGGCTTTCACAACATCCTCTGGCAAAGAGTTCCGCAGACTGACTGTGCATTGTGTGAAAAAAATACTTCCTTTTGTTTGTTTTAAACCTGCTGCCTATTAATTTCATTTGGTGACCCCCTGTTTCTTGTGTTATGAGGAGTAAATAACACTTCCTTATTTACTTTCTCCACATCAGTCATGATTTTATAGACCTCTATTATATCTCCCCTTAGTCGTCTCTTTTCCAAGATGAAAAGTCCCAGTCGTATTAATCTCTCCTCATACGGAAACTGTTCCATACCCCTAGTCATCTGCCCTTTTCTGAACCTTTTCCAATTCCAATATATCCTTTTTGAGGTGGGGCGACCAAATCTGCACGCAGTATTCAAGATGTGGGCGTACCATGGTTTTATATAGAAGCAATATGATATTTTCTGTCTTATTATCTATCCCTTTCTTAATTATGTCCAACATTGTTTGCTTTTTTGACTGCTGCTGCACATTGAGAGGATGTATTCAGAGAACTATTCACAATGACACCAAGATCTCTTTCTTGAGTGGTAACAGCTAATTTAGACCCCATCATTTTATATGTATAATTGGGATTGTGTTTTCCAATATGCATTACTTTGCATTTATCAACATTGAATTTCATCTGCCATTTTGTTGCCCACTCACCCAGTTTTGAGAGATCCTTTGGTAGCTCTTCACAGTCTGCCTGGGACTTAAATGTCTTGAGTAGTTTTGTATCATCTGCAAATTTTGTCACTTCACTGTTTACCCCTTTTTCCAGATCATTTATGAATATGTTGAATAGGACCGGTCCCAGTACAGACCCCTAGGGGACAACACTATTTGCCTCTCTCCATTCTGAAAACTGACCATTTATTCCTACCCTTTGTTTCCTATCTTTTAACCAGTTACCAATCCACGAGAGGACCTTCCCTCTTATCCTATGACAGCTTACTTTGCTTAAGAGCCTTTGGCAAGGGACCTTGTCAAAAGCTTTCTGAAAATCTAAGTACACTATAGCCACTGGATCCCCTTTGTCCACATACTTGCTGACCTCCTCAAAGAATTCTAGTAGATGGGAGATCATGCCTCACCATTTACAAAAACCATGTTGACTCTTCCCCAATAAATTATGTTCATCTATGTGTATGACAATTTTATTCTTTATTATAGCTTCAACCAGTTTGCCCGGTACCGAAGTCAGGCTTACCAGCCTGTAATTGCCAGGCTCACCTCTGGAGCACTTTTTAAAAGTTGGCATCACATTAGCTATCCTCTGGTCATTTGGTACGGAAGTGGATTTAAATGATAGGTTACGGACTACAGTTAGTAGTTCTGCAATTTCACATTTGAGTTCCTTCAGAACTCTTGGGTGAATATCATCTGGTCCTGGTGACTCATTACTGTTTAGTTTATCAATTTGTCCCAAAATCTCTAATGACTCCTCAATCTGGGACAGTTCCTCAGATATGTCACCTAAAAAGAAGGGCTCAGGTTTGGGAATCTCCCTCACATCCTCTGCCGTGAAGACTGATGCAAAGAATTTATTTAGTTTCTCTGCAATGGCCTTCTCGTCCTTGAGTACTCCTTTAGCATGTTGATTGTCCTGTGGCCCCACTGGTTGTTTAGCAGGCTTTCTGCTTCTGATGTACTTAAATTTTTTTTTTTTTTTTTGCTATTTTTTCTTAAGTCTTTGGCTAGGTGTTCTTCAAATTCTTTTTTTGGCCTTCCTAATTATATTTTTACACTTCATTTGCCAGAATTTATGCTCCTTTCTATTTTCCTCACTAGGATATTAGTTGGGGATTGGTCCTGCTTTGAGCAGGGGGTCGGACTAGATGACCTCCTGAGGACCCTTCCAACCCTGATATTCTATGATATAACTTCCATTTTTTAAAGGATGCCTTTTTGCCTTGCACTACTTCTTTTACTTAATTGTTTAGCCACAGTGGCACTTTTTTGGTTCTCTTACGTTTTTTTAATTTGGTGTATACTTTTAAGTTGAGCCTCTATTAAGGTGTCTAAAAAGTTTCTATGCAGCTTTCAGGGATTTCATTTTTGGTGCTGTACCTTTTAATTTCTGTTTAACTTCCTCTTTTTTGTGTGGTCCTCCTTTCTGAAATTAAATGCTACAATGTTGGGCTGCAGTGGTGTTTTCCCCACCATCGGGATGTTAAATTTAATTATATTATGGTCACTATTACCAAGCAGGTCCAGCTATATTCACCTCTTGGACCAGTTCTTGTGCTCCACTTAGGACTAAATCAAGACTTGCCTCTCCTCTTGTGGGTTCCAGGACTAGCTGCTCTAAGAAGCAGTCATTTAAGATGTCAAGAAACTTTATCTCTCCATCCCGTCCTGAGGTGACATGTACCCAGTCAATATGGGGATAGTTGAAATCCCCCAGTTATTATTGAGCTTTTTATTTTAACAGCCTCTCTAATCTCCCTGAGCATTTCACAGTCACTATCACCATCCTGGTCAGGTGGTTGGTAATATATACCTACTGTTATATTCTTATTATTAGAGCATGGAATTACTATCCATAGAGCATCTATGGTACAGTTTGGTTCATCTAAGATTCTTTCTTCATTTGATTCTATGCTTTCTTTCACATATAGTGCCACTCCCCCACCAGCATGACCTGTTCTGTCCTTTGGATATATTTTGTACCCTGATATTACTGTGTCCCATTGATTATCCTCATTCCACCAAGTTTCTGTGATGCCTATTATATCAATATCCTCATTTAATATGAGGCACTCTAGTTCACTCATCTTATTATTTAGACTTCTAGCATTTATATATAAGCATTTTAAAAACTTGTCACTTTTTAGCGGTCTTCCATTATATAATGTAATTGGATGGGACTTTTTTCATTTGACTGTTTCTCATCAGATCCTATCTGTATTATATCATCTTCCATCCTCTCCTCCTTACTAGGACAGAGAATCTCCATTAATAGATCCTTCCCTAAAGGATGTCTCTGTCCGAACCACGTGCTCCTCCGCACCTGTCGGCTTTCCTCCAGCCCTTAGTTTAAAAACTGCTCTACGATCTTTTTAATTTTAAGTGCCAGCAGTCTGGTTCCACTTTGCTTTAGGTGGAGTCCATCCTTCCTGTATAGGCTCCCCCTTTCCCAAAAGTTTCCCCAGTTCCCAATAAACCTAAACTACTCCTCCCTATACTATTGTCTCATCCATGCATTGAGGCCCTACAGTTCTGTCTAACTGGACCGGCACGTGGAACTGGAAGCATTTCAGAGAATGCTATCATGGAGATCCTGGACGTCAATCTCTTACCTAGCAGCCTAAATTTGGCCTCCAGGACCTCTCTCATATCATTCCCTATGTCATTGGTACCTACATGTACCACGACTACCGGCTTCTCCCCAGCACTACACCTAAGACTATCTAGCTGTCTCAAGAGATCCGCAACCTTTGCGCCAGGCAGGCAAGTCTCACCATGCGGTTCTCCCGGTCATCGCAAACCCAGCTATCTATGTTTCTAATGATCGAATCGCCCAATACGTGTCTCTTCCTAATAACTGGAATTCCTTCCCCCAGAGAGGTATCCTCAGTGCAAGAGGATACCACATCATCATCTGGAAGGAGGGTCCCAACTATGGGATCACTTCCCCCTGCTCCAGTTGGATGTTCTCCTTCCCTGAGACTTTCATCCTCTTCAACAGCACAGAGGCTGTCAGACTGGGGGTGGGACTGTTCTACTATGTCCCGGAAAGTCTCATCTATGTACCTCTCTGTCTCCCTTAGCTCCTCCAGTTCATCCACTCTGGTCTCCAAAGCCCATACACTGTTTCTGAGGGCCAGGAGCTCCTTGCTCATAGGGCAGGTAACCATACATGCTGCATTGGGTGCAATAAACTGGATAGCCCCCAGTCTGTTGCTGGATTTCTGCCTGCATTATCTTTTTATCTATTATCTATTTGAGAGATCAAATCCAGGTGCAATGGAAGTAAAACTGGAGTCACCACTAAGAGATGTGGAGAACCAGTATTGGCGTGGCCATGCCAAGTGGAATTGGGGGTAAAGCATAATAAAGCTTTACCATCCAGGGTAGCAGGAAGGCGTCTGGAATGGAACCCAGACGGCAGCCTTGAAAGGAGAAGAATTGGTGACATTTTCTGTCGTACTTGTTCACATATAGGTCTGTCTGGGAAGTCCCCCACTGCTTGAAAATGCCTCTGGCTACATCTGGGCAAACAGACCACTCGTGCTGACTAAAGAAAGACCTGCTCAGGTGATCTGCTAACTCATTCTGCACCCCTGGAAGATAAGAGGCATCAAGGTAGACTGAATGGGCTATACAAAATTCCTATAGATGAACTGCTTCCTGAAAAAGGAGGGATGAGCAAGCGCCTCCCTTCCTGTGGAGGTAAAACATGGCTGCGGCGTTGTCTGTCAGAACAAATAGGTTTCTCCTTCTGATATGAGGCAGGAATGACTGACAGGCAAGACTAACCACTCTGAGCTCTCTAATGTTGATATGAAGAAAAATCTTTGTCAATGACCAAAGACCTTGAGTTCTGAGGGGCCCCAAGTGAGCTCACTATCCTAGCACTGACGCGTCTGAGACCAGAGTCATTGACGGTCAAGGGTGGATGAAGACCACCAATTCAGAGAAACAAGAAGGAACTGTGAATACAACGTCCAGAGAAAGATGGCTTGGCAAGTACACTGAGACCAGCCAAGTCTGGAAAGGTCTGAGATACAGTCTCACATGTTGTACCACTTATGGGCACGAGACCATGATGTTCAGGAACCTTATACAGTTTCGGGCTGTTGTGATGGGATGACATTTGAGGTGGGTAACTAGAGATTGGACCGACTGGAATTGTAACTTGGGGGGCGGGGGGGACACCCTGGCCTGGATAGAGTACAACACACACCAATAAACACTATCCTCTGTACCAGAGAGAAGGGTAGATTTGGCCTTGAATGTTGATTGGATGAGTCAAACACTGGACACAACCAGAGTCCTGGACCGACCCTTGACTAGTCAGTCATTCAGATAAGGGTAGGCCTGCACTCCTAATCTCCTCAGGAACACTGCCACTATGGCCATACATATTGGGAATACCCGAGGAACTGCAGACAGGCCAAATGGAAGCACAGTGAACTGGTAATGTGACTGCTTCACTACAAACCTGAGGAACCTTCTGTGCCCTCAGTACATTGAGGCATAGAAGGAGGCATCTCTTAAATCAAGGGTGGCGAACTAGTCCCTGGGATGCAATGGTGACCATGCAGAACTTTCTCTTTTTGAAATAGTTGTTAAATTGATGCAGGTCTAAAATAGATCTGAGACTCCCCTTGGCTGTCAGGATTAGGAAATAACAGGAGTAGAAACCCTTCCAGCCTGTGGGAGGATTCTTTTACTACCTCCATCTGTATGCTCAGATTTAAGACTACACTCATTAATAACTCTTGGTGAGCTTTATAGTCATCTGGGGGAGGCAAAATGCCCTCGACTGAGACTGCCTTGTCAGGAGAGGAGGACAGGGAGGCCAGCACTGGTTGTGGATGCTCTTCCTTCCCTTCTTTATCTAGGAGGTCCTGCTGAACCTATTTTTGGAGTCTGGTACTGGGTTCAGTACCAGAGTCGGGAAGAGGTGCTGCCCAGTGGGAAGGTGCAGGGCACCTTTCCGAGGCCACCAAATAGAAGTGCCTGGAATGCGTCCTGGAAACTAGAGGAAAATCCCACAGGTTCCAAAAGGGCCTTTAGACTGGCGTAGGACCCCAGTGACCTCCTGGCCAACCACTTGATGGTGCTCCTGTGACTGGAACCATCGAAGGGTAGAAATGTCTGGAGAATAACAAAAGCAGCTTTGAAACTGGGAAGAGTATGACCCAATCTCTGACTCAGAAGAGGTCAACTCTCATTCCAGTTGCCATGGGAGCGCAGCTCCTGACTGTGCTGGCTATCAGTGCAAAGGTGGAGAGATCTGCAGCGAGGCCAGCATCATGGGTTTCCCCTTTGATGATATCGAAGGGCAAGCTGTCATGGGTATGTGAGACTGGTCCAGTACCACGCGTTGTAATGATCCAGCCAGTTCACCCGTGTCCGCCAGCACTGAACGCGACAACTCTTGTACTGCCAGTGACACCGGTACTGACAGCAAGAGATCACTAGCAGCTACAAACACCTCTGTCACGGTCGGTACTGAGAGTGTCGGTATGGTGCTGTGCTGCAGATATGGGAGCCTCTTCTGGCTCCGGACTCAACAGTACCTGCATAGGTGCTGGCTTCGGTGGTACCAAGGCAGAGGAGTGCTTGGGTTTAGAGTGCAATTTACTCTGATCCCCATGCCTGGCAGACTTCATTGCTGTGAACTGCCCCCTTTCGGCAGTCTGCTTTTTATGCCTCTTCCTAGGCACTAGGATTGGTGCCAGGACTCTGACATGGTAGGATGCCCAAGCACTCGGTGCTGATTCTGACTGGCTGGCTCAGATGGAGGTCTCGGTGCCTCCTCCATGAGCAGAAACTTTAGCCGGGCTTCCTGATCTTTTTTTGTTTGAGACTTAAAGTCCTTGCAAATTTTGCAAAGGTCCCCATATGAGCTTCCCCAAGGCACTTCAAGCAACTTGACTGTGGGTTGCTCAAGAGCATAGACTTATTATAGGAAACACAGGGCTTGAAGCACAGTGACCAAGGCATCTCTTGGCACCAAGGATTGATGGAAAAGCAGATAAACACAGAAAATCTAACTGACTGACTAAACACTAGTAATTTTACTACTAGTGACTAATTATTTACAATATATAAAGAACAAAATCAACTGTGAGAACTTGCAAATGCAAGAAGAATAGTTCCAGAGACCATCGTGGTTGGCAAAAAGAAGCTGAGAGGGCACGGGTTGGCTAGGTGCTTTTTACCAATGCTAGTGGTATGTGGCAGCAGAGGGTGCTCAAGCTTCCCCAGCGGGTACCACTGAGGGAAAAAATTCTGGCGATTTTGCACTGGGCACACACACACCAAGAGTGGAATATATGTGTGCAAGCGCTCAAAGAAGAACACTTGCGGTGAAATGAGAAGGTAAGCATTAGTGGAAATGTGTTGTTCTGAAGTATGCGTAGATTTGTAATTCTGAGTCTGTAAGGATTCTGTATCTCAGCAAGGATCTGCACTAAACAGCTGCTGTGTGGAAGTGGCCCTTACCCAGCAGACCCACTCCATGTGTGTATGTAGAAGCAGATCTGCTGACTTTAGTGACCAAAATAAGCATTCAGTGCTTTTTTATCTGTTGACTGGGCTGGCTCTGTAGGGGTAAGGTTGACAGAAAGCTGGATTCTCTTCCTTTCCTCTAGCATCAGAATTGTGTATTAAGTTCCAGTCAGTTACAGCAATGCAAACCCACTGAAGACAACAGAGCTGCATGGCTATCACTGGAAGCTTGCAGAACCTCTATGAATGATAACCATCCCTGAGAAGAAAAAAGCTCAGCCTGACTGTCAGAGCCTTGGCTGAACTTGTAGTGCTAGCAGTTAGAAAAATATTTTCTTTTTCTCTTGTAACCTGAGCACATTTGTTCTGAATTCACTAAAGGCATGTGTAAGGACATAATAGACATGGAACACTGAGGGGCCATTTCTCAGAACGAAGCCGCTCTTTGAGGAATGATTTGAGTGTATTTATTTACACAAACTTCTAAGTTCACACTTAAAAGGAGCCTGGCTGGTTAGTTTAAAGAACACTTATTCCCTCCTTGTTACCAAACGGGAACAGCACACGCTGCTGGCTGGATGATTGTGAAGTACCTCTATGGCTTTTTCAGTGCAATGGAAGAAAGGTAGAAAGAAAGAGAAACCAGACTTCCAAGGTGCTGTCTGGAAGGAAGAATTAGCCAGTTAAGAACAAGTATATAAATATTCTGAAAAGTGGGTGCCTTACTTTATTAGTTAGCTGCTTCTTCACAACTTCCTCGGCACGCTCCTGCTCTGTTGGTGGGCCCAACATCGTGCCGTGCTCTAATGTAAGCCGGCCCATTTCATTATTCAGCTTCATGCTTTGGGTAAATCTCTGTGAGAAGAGTAGATGATAAAACATTGTAAATGTTAAGCCACTTTTCTATAGTTAAAATGAAGCATAAGAACTGGTTTTAAATTCGGGCAGGACTTTAGAGCTTCAATAGTTCACAAAAGCCTTCTTCCATAGCAGTGGGGTACATACGATCAAACCTTGGTTAAGGCAGCGATGAAGCTGGTGTCTCCCATCAGACTGCCCATACATCACTAAAACAAAACATCATTTTGCATGAGACACCAGTGCTGGGTCATGACAGGCAGACACAACTGTATTACAGGTCAGGATTAAGGTGCATTAGGGGTGCCCACGACTGAACAGTAAAGGGTGCTACAGATCAGTACAGTGGTGCTCTGGCAGAGTTTGGGGAAAGAGGACAGAAAGGAAGAGCCTGGGGTGCTGAGGGTTAGAGCAGAGATGCAATGACAGAGATATACAGGGACCTTGCACAATGCACACCTGAATATTCCTGACTACCAACTCCTCTTCTAACTACTAGGTTAGAAGGCTGGGTTCAAGGAGGAATGGGTCTAGAACAAGGCTGGGAACAAACAGGTGCAGGAACTATTGCAGCTGTGGGTGAATGCTTTGAGCAGTCATTGAATGCTACTGCTGCCGCTGCTGGGCTTAACAGCCAGTCTGCTGACTCTTCCAACCAATCAGGCATAGATGACAAATCTGAGGAACTGTCCCAGACTGAGGTGTTAACAGAGAAGACTGTGGAACAAACTGATAAAATTAAACAGTAAAAAGTCACAAGGACCAGATGGAATTCACCCAAGGGTTCTAAAAGGATTCAAATATGAAATGGCAGAAATACTAATGGGTATGTAACCCATCATTTAAGTCCGGTTATGTACCAGATAACTGGAGGATAGCTAATGTAACGCCAATTTTTTAAAAAGGCTCTAGCAGCAATTCTGGCAACAATAGGCTAGTAAGCCTAACTGCAGTACAAGGCAAACTGGTTGAAACTATAGAAAAGAATAAAATTATCAGGCACACAGATGAACTCGATATGCTGGGGAAGAGTCAACACAGCCTTTGTAAAGGGAAATCACGCCTCACCAATCTATTAGAATTCTATGAGGATGCCAACAAATGTGGACAAGGATGATCCAGTGGACATAGTGTACTTGGCCTTTCAGAAAACCTTTGACAAGGTCCCTCAACAAAGGATCTTAAGCAAAATAAGCAGTCATGGGATAAGAAGGAAGGACTTCTCATTGATCAGTAACTGGTTAAAAGACAGGAGACAAAAGATGGGAATAAATGGTCAGTTTTCAGAAAGGAAAGAAGTAAATAGCAGGTTCCCCAATGATCTTTACTGGGACCAGTGCTGTTCAACATATTCATAAAATGATCTGAAAAAAAGGGTAAACAGCGAGGTGGCAAGTTTGCAGATGATACTAAATTAGTCAAGATAATTAAGTCCAAAGCAGACTGCGAAGAGTTTACAAAGGGGTCTCACAAAACTGGGTAACTAGGCAACAAAATAGCAGATGAAATTCAGTGTTGATAAATGTAAAGTAATGCGCATTGGGAAATATAATCTCATCTATACATACCAAATGATGGGGTCTAAATCAGCTGTTACCACTCCAGAGAGAGATCCTGGAGTCATTGTGGTTAGTCAATGTGCATCAGCAGTCAAAAAAGCCAACAGAATGTTATGAACCATTAGAAAGGGATAGGAACAAAACAGTAAATAGCACAATGCCACTATATAAATCCATGGTACGACCATGCCTTGAATACTGCATGCAGTTCTGGCTGCCCCATCTCAAAAAAGATCTATTAGAATTGGAAAAGGTACAGAGAAAGGCAACAAAAAAGGATTGGTGATATTGAACAGCTTCCATATTAGGAGAGGTTAAAAAGACTATTCAGCTTAGAAGAGAGACAACTAAAGGGAGTATTATAGAGGACAATAAAATCATGAATGATGTGAAGAAAATGAATAAGAAAGTGTTATTTACCCCTTCACAGAACACAAACAAGAGGGTCATCCAATTAAATTAATAGGCATCAGGTTTCAAACAAACAAAAGGAAGTATTTGTTCACATAATATACAGTACACCAGTGGAACTCGTAGTCATGGGACGATGTGAAGGTCAAAAATAGAAGTGGGTTCAAAAAATAATTAGGTCAGTTCATGAAGGATAGGTCCATCGATGGCTAGTAGCCAAGATGGTCAGGGATGCAACCTCCTGCTCCAGATGTCCCTGGGTATCTGACTGCCAGAAGATGGGACTAGATGACAGGGGATGGTTCACTCAGTAATTGCCCTATGCTGTTCATTTCCTCTGAAGCATCTGGTAGTGGCCACTGGCGGAAGACAGGATATTGGACTAAATGGACCATTTATCTGACTAAGTATGCCCATTTTTATATTCTTAACAAGCACTACGAGTCAATTCTCATCAGTACTAAACTCCATCAGTATTCTTGGAAGAAGAACATAAAATCAAACTTTCCCTAGGATGTTTCAGTCATCTTCTTGCCAAAGCAGCTGTCAGAATAGTAAAAAGAAAGCTAAAGAGGCTGCTCACAAGAACAGGAGAGGCCAGTGAAAGAAGCAAAGTATTTCAGAGGGAGGAGAGAGGGGCAAGTCAAAAGAAATGGCACTGTGAGAAGAGGGAAGTGGCATTTTGAGCAGCTGCAAACACTGTGGTGAGTGCTGGGAGGCCCCATACCTGCATACAGTTTGTGAACATGACACAAACAGACATCAGCTTGGAAAAGATCTTCAGCAGCTCAGGATTTGTTAGCATGCAGTCCTTTAGACAGTTATCCAGAAAGCTGGTATGGTGGCTCAGGACATCATCAATATTGGAAGCCTGTTATAAGAAAACACAACAATAAACAACACATCAACCAGTTCCTTACACTAACCTGCTACCAGAGATTTAAAATATCGTTAGTGATGTGAAATAAATTAATGGAAAAAGAAAAAGTAAAATTGCTATGAGATATTGAGAAGATCATAGTGCTTAAAATATAAGGTTAAACTCAGACAGGAAATACATTATGAGAACAAAATGAGATTGAGATACTGTTTCTGTAGGGTTTTACAAGTTTTTAGTTATCTCAACTGATATGACTTCAAGTTTTAACAAGTTTACATTCAGATAAAACTCTGCGCTGACTCAAGATGTGCAGAGATTAAGAACACAAACTGAGTCATGAGAAGGTATTATAGCAAACACATCCAAGACATCTGCTTACACTTCTCAGAGCCAACAAGGGTCAAAAGCACAACCTTTCCCAGAACTAGAATGGAATAGGGATAAACCCCATTCCCCGATGAGTCAGATATGTTGACTATCTTTCCTTATGCCAAGGGGTTCCTTTTCCATTTCAGAGCTCTTTTTTACGACAGTCAACTTGGTGAAAACGGGGGTAGATTGGCACAACGCAGAACATCAGCCTGAAAGGGGCTGCCGTTTCCCGTAATTTCTAAATCTCAGTGATCCTAATTCATGGAATACCAGGTAGGGAAAAACTGGCCCAAACAGTCCCAAAGTGTGATTAAGAGCCAGTTCTGTGCTCCAAACATGTAGTGCAATATATGCCTTATTGAAATCAATGGAAGTTTTTCCCAGATGCTTGGGGAGGTCTAAACCCTTGCTGACAATTCCCTTACAAGACTGTATCATGCCTTTAATAGCAAATTAGTGATTATGATGATTCTGTTTCATAACTGACTGTCATAACAAAAGCAATGTATATGTCACCCAACCTTCCTGACCAAAAGTCTAGTCCTCTGGATCCTCAGGGAGGGTGGAGTGAACATACAAAAGAATTCAGAGAGATCATTAGTCATAGTCACAGTCAGAGAGTCAGCCAAAACTCTGCATCAGTGATTCCTGGGTATGTCTAAAATCTTTGCATCCCAGTACTCTGGGACCATTCTCCCCTTATGCAAAGGAATTGAAATCTTTCTTCTGTTCCTGTTATTTTCTTCTCTCTTGGTAGATGGGATCCAGCCACTGCTGGCACCATGTCACATGGTGGTGTAAGCAGGAGCTGGAGCACAGAGAAAAGTGTGTTTCTAAGAGAGGAAAAGCCTTTCTTAATAATAAAGCTGGAAAGTGAAGAAGAAGAGTCAGCACTACTGTGGTGTGGTCAGACCAACAATTTTAGCCCTGTGTCTGCCTGCACAGCAACAGCCTCTGGAGGAATAAATTTTGGAAAGAAAAAGAGCTACTTTTGTGCGTCTCCCACACCCAAAATTGTGTGTTGCAAACTCTTCTGCAGGAGTTAACTATTCTCCTAGCAGGTTCTGGTGCACAAACACATACAAAAATCAAACTAGCATTGTAAACGTCAATCACTGGAACAGCCAAATGCCAAGGGACAACATTGCTAGGGAAAGTCACTCCAATCTAGACTTCTAAGAAGGCAATAAAATAATGGGGAGTAAGACAAGTGTCCTTCTGGAAAACTCTTGTCTGGAACCAGTATCTTCCCTTAGCTGCCCCTCCTTAAGTCTCTTTCCTTTCTAGGCAGAAGCACTGTCAGGCTTCTGATGTTATCACCACAGGAACAGCACTTAAAGAATTCCCAACAATCTCTTCTGGTGCAGTAAGTTTGGGGAATACAGTAACTGTTTTCCGGAGAACAGTACATTTAAATATTTACTTTAAGTAACTGAAAACTGATTTTTTCTTAAACAAAAGGGATAAGAGTAACAGTTCGGTGACTTGGGACTCTTGTCCAACTGGCCACCGGTCAAATCACTAAACTCACCGATTTCAAGTTTTTCTCAAGGATATGCCATGTAGGTTCCATCACCTCAAACATCATATAATACTGGATATTCTGTACAAAATTCAACATCCGCTGTCGTAGTGTGAAAGCACCAGCAAACCTGAAAGAGGCAACAAGCAGCAAGCTCAGATATGGCAACATCACTGGGAATTGACTTTAGAGAGGCAGGTGAAGCAAAACAGAAGACAACCACCCAGAAGACAGAAAATAAAATGTTTACTCACCTTCTCATAATTTGTTCTTCGAGATGTGTTGCTCACATTCATTCCAATTATGTGTGTGCATGCCGCGTGCACAGTTCGCCAGAAGGTTTTTCCCTTAGCAGCATCCATTGGATTGGCTCTGGAGCCCCCTGGAGTCGCGCCTTCATGGCACCACATGTAGGACCCTGCCAACCCGCTGCCTCTCCAGTTCCTTCTTGCAGGATACTCCGACAGAGGGGAAGGCAGGTGGGACTGGAATGGATATGAGCAACACATCTCAAAGAACAACAATTATGAGAAGGTGAGTAACCATTTTTTCTTCTTCGAGTGCTTGCTCGTATCGATTACAATTAGGTGACTCCCAAGCCTTACGTAGGAGGGGAGGTTGGAGTTTATGGAATCGCTGATTAAATCACAGCCCGGTTGAACACTGCATCGTCCCTGGTGTGCTGGGTGATTGAGTAATGTCAAATGAAGGTGTGGACTGAAGACCACGTAGCCGCTCTACATATCTCCTGGATTGGTCCCCGGGCCAGGAAGGCCAACAAAGATGCCGGAGCTCTGGTGGAGCGTGCAGTCAGAGTGGGGGCAGGGACCTTTGCGAGATTGTAGCAAACCTGGATACGGGATGTGATCCACGACGATATCCTTTGTGTGGACACTGGGAGGCTTTTCACCCTGTCCGCTACCGCAACAAATAGCTGGTTTGACTTGCGGAACTGCTTATTTGTTCAACATAAAAGGCCAATGCATGCCGCACATTCAAGGAATGGAGCTCTGCTCGCGAATACTGGCATGGGGTTTTGGGAAAAAGACCGGAAGGACTATGTCTTGATTGGCATGGAAATTCGAGACCACCTTCAAGAGGAACACCGGATGAGGTCGCAGTTGCACCTTATCTTTGTAAGAAATGGTATATGGGGGGTGGGATGTGAGAGCCTTGAGCTCGGACACCCTTCTGGCTGATGTTATTGCAACCAAAAAGGCCACCTTGTAGGAAAGGTAGAGAAGGGAACAGGTCGCTAGGGGCTCGAATGTGGGCCCCATCAGCCTCGAGAGTACCTAGTTAAGGTCCCACGTGGGAGGTGGGCTGCTGAATATGAGGATATAATCTGTCCAACCCCTTGAGGAACCGCTGCACCATTTGATTAGTGAAGATGGTGCGTCCATGCTCTCCTGGGTGAAAAGCTGAGATGGCAGCCAGGTGAACCTTTATTGAGGAGTGAGACAAGCCCTGCTGTTTCAGCTTTAGGAGGTAGTCCAAGATAAAGGTGACCGATGAGTCTGTTGGAGGGATACAACTCTGCGAGCACCAAATCGCAAATCTCTTCCACTTGGCTAGGTAAGTCACTCTAGTTGAAGGTGTTCTGCTACCCAGAAGAACCTCTCTAATGGGGTCTAAGTATGTGAGCTGTAGCAGGTTCAACCACGACAGACCACTTGTGATTGTGAAATGACCTGCTGAGGTGGTCTGCTAGGTCATTCTGCGACCCTGGAAGACAGGACGCTTCCAAAAGCATGGAGTGTGCTATGCAGAACTCCCAGAGCTTGAGGGCTTCCTGACACAGGGGAGAGGAGTGTGCTCCCCCCATCTGTTGATCTAAAACAGGGGTCGGCAACGTTTGGCATGCGGCTCGCCAGGGTAAGCACCCTGGTGGGCCGGGCCAGTTTATTTACCTGCTGACGCAGCAGGTTCGGCCGATCGCGGCCTCCACTGGCCGCGGTTTGCCGTACTGGGCCAATGGAGGCGGCAGGAAGCCATGGCCAGCACATCCCTCACCCGCGCCGCTTCCCACCGCCCCCATTGGCCTGGGACGGCGAACCGCGGCCAGTGGAGGCCGTGATCGGCCGAACCTGCCGCGTCAGCAGGTAAATAAACTGGTCTGGCAGGCCAGGATGCCAAACGTTGCTGACCCCTGATCTAAAACATCACTGTTGTAGTGTCTGTCGGGGCCAACGTGCATTTGCCCTCCAGGAGAGGCTGAAAGGACTGACATGCCAGTCAGACTGCCTGAGCTTCCTTACATTGATGTGAAGCATCAGTTCCTCCTGAGACCAGAGGCCCTGAGTTCTGTGCTCCCCAAGGTGTTCCCCCTACCCCAGGGTAGAGGCGGTTGTGGTCAGACATAGGGATGGACAAGGTTTGGAAAACACAACCCCTGCACACACCAAGTGCAGGTCGAACCACCAGTGAAGAGACTTGAGAACCTCCGGTGGAAGGGTAACCACCATGTCTAGACTGTGCCTGCTTGGCTGATACACCAATGCTAGCCAAGCTTGGCGAGGTCTGAGTCTGAGCCTCGCATGTTGCACTACATATGTGCAAGATGCAGAGTTTTAAGCAACTCCTTACTGTGGTTATAGGGAATCATTTGAGGTCCTGTATGATGTCGTGAATGGCCTGGAAGCGGGATTGAGACAAGAATGCTCTGGCCTGTGTTGAGTCTAGCACTGCCCCTATGAACTCTATTCTCTGAGGAGGGGTGAGCGATGACTTTTGAGTGTTTAGGAGGAGGCCCAATGCATTGAAGGTGGATCTTATGAGGGAGACATGCTGATCCACTTGTGTTCTGGACTGGCCCTTGACTAGCCAGTCATCTACGTAAGGAAATACATGAACCTGCCTTTTCCGCAGAAAAGCGGCCACGATGGACATACATTTGGTGAACACTCAAGGTGCTGATGATAGGCCGAAAGGTAGTACTGTGAATTGGTAGTGGGAACTCCTGACTGTAAACCTTAAGAAGCACCTGTGGGGCAGGATTACGGAAAGGTGGAAGTATGCGTCCTTCAAAGTCGAGGGCAGCATACCAATCTCCTGGATCCAGGGAGGGGATGATAGTGGCCAAAGAGACCGTTTGAAACTTTAGTTTCTTCATGAACTTGTTGAGACTGTACGGGTCCAAGATGGGTCTGAGGCCCCCTTTTGCTTTCGGTATTAGGAAATACCAGGAGTAAAACCCCTTTCCCCTGAGCTTCAGTGGAACCTCCTCCACAGCCCCCACCGATAGGAGGGTTTGTACCTCCTGGATGAGAAGTTGCTTGTAAGAAGGGTCCCTGAAGAGGGACGGGAAAGGGGGTCAGGAAGGAGGGGGGCGAAGGAAATTTGAGACAATATCCCACTTCTACCATGCAGAGGACCCAATGGTCTGAGGTGATTTGGGACCATACTCGGTAAAAATGGGACAGACGTTCCAAAAACGGGAAAGTGGGATCCAGTTGAGTGGTTGGTATAACGCCCTTGAGCGCATCCTCAAAAGGTCTGCCCAGAGCCTGGGGGCTGCCTGGACAACCCAAATCCCATTATTCGGGAGTTGGGAATGGTGGTTCTGATTTCTGGGATGCCTACGGTTCTGGTCCTGCCTAGACTGCCCCTGGTATGGTCGTGTCGGGGGTTGAAGCCTAAATTGTCTATAATGGGTGGCAGGGGCGTGCAGTCCCAGCGATCTCAGAGTGACTTGGGAATCTTTCAAACTATGGAGTCTCGAGTCCATTTTCTCTGAAAATAATGTGGCCCCCTCAAACAGTAGGTCCTGAATTATCTGTTGGACCTCCCCGGAGAGGCCCAAGACCTGCAGCCATAAGCAAGGACGCATTGCAATGCCCGAAGACGTCGTCTGCGTAGCGGAGTCTATTGAGTCTAATGCCACTCACAGCGACATCCTGGCGACTATCTTGCACTCATCAACGACAGCTGAGAATTCCGGCTTAGAATCCGGACTGAAAATTTGGACATTGCATCCCTTGTCTTAGAGTTATAATGGCTAAGGATCGCTTGTTGGTTTGCGATATGAAGCTGGAACCCTCCGGTGGAATACATCTTCCTCCCGAAGAGGTCCAGCTTCTTTGCGTCCTTAGCTCGAGGGGTAGGCTCTTGCCTCTCCCTCACGTTAATGGCCGCCACTACCAATGAGTCTGGCAGGACGTGGGTAAACAAAGATTCATAGCAAATTACTTTCTCTCAAATGCCTTAGCTGTGGGAGCCAGAGAGGATGGTGTTTGACAAAGTTTTTTTGTTCTCCTGAATGGTCTTTATTAGGGGAAGGGCAACCCTGGTGGGTCCTGCTGGGGATAAAACATCCACCATTGGATCGGACACCTCGGTGACTTCCTCCATCTGTATCCCGAGGTTGAGCGACCCGCCTCAGAAGTTCAAGGTGGGCTCTGCTTTCAGGAAGAGGAGGGCCCGAGGATGTTCTTGCCACTGCCTCATCTGGAGACGATGATGAGGAGTCCTGAACATGGGAGAGGCCCTCCTGTCCACCCGGCTGCTCAAAACACTGTGGCTCCAAGTCAGTGTCCGCCTCGGTGCCAGCGCCAGTACTAGTCGCGGCGGCGGTCACGGTACTGTCCGTGGTACTGAGTGTAGCTGTGGTGCCAGGTACAGTGCAGGCTCTGCTGTCAGTGCCAGGCGCAGTACCAATTGTGGCGCTGGTGGTGGTAGCAGAGGCTGATGCCTGGGAGAAATCCCTGGCCCTAGATTTAGTCCTTCTCTCAGACGCGACCGAAAAGGTGCGTACCGAGGCGGACCCCTGGGAGGGGTGGTAAGTCCATGGGGTCCAGAAGGGCCACTGAGTCAGCATCTGAGCCAGCATCTGAGCCGGTACTTGCCATTGTGTTAGCCACGGTACTGGGGGGGAATGTCTGGGTCATCCCCGCTGTCTGCGAGTGCCGGCAGCTACAGTGTCGACCTCTCCGGGACACATATGAGTAAGTGTCTGATTCGGACTCTGCATGCAGGGACCATGGCAACACTATGCCCGTCGGTGCCAGGGCAATGTGGATCATTGCTGAGTCATAGCCTGCTTGCCTCTGGACTGTGCCAGTGGCCTCTGAGTCTTTTGGGGCCTTGGAACCAGTGCAGTGGCACCGTGGTCGGGGGAGTGTGGACCTGTCAGTGTTCCAGGGCGTGGAAGGGAGGTCCAAACCCTCCACCTGGGTCTCCTCCGGTGGCATCGGACTCAACAATCCCTCCCATGGGCCCAGAGTCAACGGTGCTGGCTGTTGAGCTGGAGGGGAGGTGCGGTCTTGCACCGGTCTCCGTCCCGTGGGTGGTTCACGTTCCTGTGCGTGGGACTTGAATACAAAGAAAACGCTTCAAAACATTTATTTGGTGTCACTATCTTCTAATCTTGGTGGGATAAATCCAGCATGAATTATTGTGCATTTGTTATTAGGATAGAATTTAATAAGATAAGGGAGTAATGTCGGTATGGTAGACTACAAGCATATTACTGGTTCAATGAAGACTTTAAAATATTGTTTTTCGCACCAAAGTAAAACCCTGAGAAATTCAAATACTCGAACAAGTCACTTATGGTGCAGTTATACGCTAAACAAACTAAACCAAAAATAGAACGGTGGGGGTCCATATTCATCCATTTAGAGTAAGTTTGCTCAGGTTGTCTGGAGAAAGGTGGCTTATCTAGCTGTCAGCCCTGCAAACTCCACTTGGGCTCTGAGACTGAAGCTGGGATTTTGCTTGTATTTCATTACCAGTAATAAGTAATCTACAAAGAGAATGTAGTTTACAATTCTGCTGAGGTATAAGCAAGCTTCCTCTACCATAGATATACAGTACTGGCTCTGAAGAACTAACATGAGAAGAGTGGAAATGGTAAAAAATATTTTAGTCAATAGTCAGCAGCTATAATCCTGACTCTGGAAGACAGTATTCACAGGCAAAACAACCACCAGGCATGTCTTTGGACCAGATAAAGGACAAATGCTGTTACCTGGTGTATTTATTTAAGCCTGTCTTTTTGGGAGGACATGTCCATAGGCTCCCAGATAAACAACCAGTGGAGCCATTGGACAATTGAGATGCTAAAGGAGCACTCAAGGACAAGAAGGCCATTGCGGAGAAACTAAATGAATTATTTGCATCGGTTTTCACAGCTGAGGATGTAAGGGATATTGCCAAACCTGAACCATTCTTTTTAGGTGACAAATCTGAAGAACTGTCCCAGATTGAGGTGTCATTAGAAGAGGTTTTGGAACAAATTGATAAACTAAACAGTAATAAATCACCAGGACCAGATGGTATTCATCCAAGAGTTCTGAAGGAACTCAAATGTGAAATTGCAGAACTACTAACTGAAGTCTGTAACCTATCATTTAAATCAGCTTCTGTACTAAATGACTGGAGGATAGCTAATGTGACTCCAATTTTTAAAAAGGGCTCCAGAGGTGATCCCGGCAATTACGGGCCGGTAAACCTGACTCCAGTACCCGGCAAAGCGGTTGAAACTATAGTAAAGAACAAAATTGTCAGACACATAGATAAACATAATTTATTGGGGAAGAGTCAACATGGTCTTTGTAAAGGGAAATCATGCCTCATCAATCTACTAGAATTTTAGTTTTTAGAATGGAGAGAGGTAAATAGTGTTGTCCCCCAGGGGTCTGTATTGAGACCAGTCCTATTCAACTTAGTCATAAATGATCTGGAAAAAGGGGTAAAAGGTGTGGTGGAAATATTTGCAGATGATACAAAACTATTCAAGATAGTTAAGTCCCAGGCAGACTGCAAAGAGCTACAAAAGGGTCTCTCAAAACTGGGTGACTGGGCAACAAAATTGCATTTCTCAACATTGAATTTCATCTGCAAAGTGATGCACATTGGAAAACATAATCCCAACTACACATATAAAATGATGGGGTCTAAATTAGCTGTTACCACTCAAGAAAGAGATCTTGGAGTCTTTGTGGATAGTTCTCTGAAAACATCCACTCAAAAAAGCAGTCAAAAAGCAAACAGAATGTTCAGAATCATTAAGAAAGGGGATAGATAAAAAGACAAATATCATATTGCCTCTATATAAATCCATGGTACGCCCACATCTTGAATACTGCGTGCAGATGTGGTTACCCTGTCTCAAAAAGGATATACTGGAATTGGAAAAGCTTCAGTAAAGGGCAACACAAATAATTAGGTTTAAGGAATGGCATCGGTATGAGGAGAGATTAATAAGGTTGGGACTTTTCAGTTTGGAAAAGAGATGACTAAGGGAGGATGAGATAGAGGTCTATAAAATCATGACTGGTGTGGAGAAAGTAAATAAGGAAGTGTTATTTACTCCTTCTCATAACATAAGAGCCAAGGGTCACCAAATGAAATTAGTAGGCAGCAGGTTTAAAACAAACAAAAGGAAGTATTTCTTCACACAACGCACAGTCAACCTGTGGAACTCTTTGCTAGAGGATGTTGTGAAGGCCAAGACTATAATAGGGTTCAAAAAAGAACTAGATAAATTTATGGAGTATAGGTCCATCAATGGTAATTAGCCAGGATGGGCAGGGATGGCGTCCCTAGCCTCTGTTTGCCAAAAGCTGGGAATGGATGACAGGGAATGGATCACTTGATGATTACCTGTTCTATTCATTCTCTCTGGGGCACCTGGCATTGGCCACTATCAGAAGACAGGATACTGGGCTAGATGGACCTTTGGTCTGACCCAGTATGTTCTTATGTTAATTCAAAAACTCTTCAGAGGTGTATGCTTCAATATAATTGTTAAAGAAGTCTTTACAAAATTATGAATAAGACAGGGCTGGGACTACAGCATGGTTGCCCAGACAGCCTACATTTCCCAGCCTGCTTTGCTCGCCTGCTTCCAAGAGAGAGAAACTGGCTAGAATCACCAGGGGCTACCATGATTTTCCTCACACTGAAGATGAAGGGAGGTTCTAGTCCACCCCGTTCATGGAACTCCAACCATGGAACCAACTGCATGTGCTCCTTCATGATCTCAGGGAGGCACTCTGAAATTCATTTCTGTCCCCTGAGAAAGATCACTAACCATTACACCTGCAAACCTAAGATAAGGCAGTACAGCCAAGGAGAGATCTCATTCGTTTTAAGGCCTAGAGACCATTACAAGGGTACTTTCAGAGAAGCAGAATTACAAGGTACTTTAATTAAATTTCCCTTCTCTAAAGATTCTGAGTTGTCCATGAACTGTGTTTGGTGCAAATCAGAAAGGGGCGTGTTAAGAACCTTAAGCTATCTTAGTACCTTCAGGGTATTCTGAGCTGACCCAGTCTCTGGTGTAAAGTAGGGTAGCCTTATTGCTACCAGCTATCCACGGACCTCAAAGGGCCATTGAAGCAACAGGGAATCACCAAAAGGTTTGTTATTAACTGTAATGGAGGGATAAAGCACCTCCCAAAATCAAAATCCTTAATTGCGACCAGCTCAAATAAGGGACATTGCAAAAGAAATCTTTTTTTAGCAGTGAAAGAGTTTGAGTTCATGTCTTGGAAACAGTTTCTGCAGGACTGACAGACCAAAGCAACAGTTGCTTTGTACATGTATAGAGGAGAGACTATATGTCTGGCTTTCATACGTCTGGAAAAGAAACATTCCTGGGAAAGGCAGACGTGGCCCTTCCTCAGATCAAATGGGCTCTGACATAGGTATCTATGCTTTAGGCCAGCTAGGTCATAGCAATGCAAAATGCATGAGACAACCTTCTAAGATCTGGTCCTCTTAGTGACAAGAAGGAAACCGGATCAAATGAAAGAAGTAGTCATGTGGCCTGTGAAACATTGCAGCCAGGACCGGTAAACCCACCAAGCACGTTAATTCCAGCACGGAGTGCTAGGATGCAGTACCAGAGACTTGGCTGGTTTCCCCTAAACCCTGGCTATCTCCACTACCAAACTCTTGGGTGATGGTGGGAGAGGTAGCCAGAGGAAGAAGGTGTTACTAACTTTGTGGTTCTTTGAGATGAGAGTCCCTAGGCATGTTCCATTGTAGGGGTATCTGCATCCCTGCACTTCTGATCAGAGATTTTAGGTAGCAGTCTCCATTTGGCTCACACTTGCGCTCTCCGTCTTGTGCCTTGTCTTGAGGCTATCTAGTACTGTGCAGGCAAACTGCCCTCAGTTCCTTCTCTCCCCACAGAGCCCTTTATTGAGAACTCCAAAGTAGAGGGGAGAAGGGAGGGTCGTGGAGCACCCATGGGGACACACATCTCGAAGAACCACAGTTACTGTACAAGGTGAGTAACCCATTCTTTCTTCTTTGAGTAGTGTCATTATGGGTGCTCCACTGTGGGTGACTCTACAGCCGTATCCCTGATGGAGGGGTGGGGCTTCAGAGTCGAGTCTATTACTGATGCTAATAATGTGGAGGCAAACATGGCATCACATGCTGAGTCATGGGTAACATTCATAACATTCTGAAAATGTATGAGCGGATGCCCAAGTTGCTGCTCTGCTTATTTCTGTAATGGGAACATTTTCGATGAAGGCTACAGAAGTGGAAACGGATCTCATGGAACGAGTTTGGATTCCAAATGGAGGTTGCAGATTGCGGGCATGACAGCAATAGTTAATGCAGTTCAATATTCATCTGGAGTCTCTGATCTGATATTGCAGATCCCTTTAATCTGTCTGCAATTGAGAGGAATAGATTAGGAGATTTCCTAAAGTCTTTTGTTCTATCCAAATAGAATGCCACAAAGCTTTCCTGACATCAAGTGTATGCAATATTGCTTCTCTGTTGTTAGGGTCAGGCTTTTGGAAGAAGGTGGGAAGGTGAATGAACTGTTTTATATGGAAGGACGAGGCTACTTTGGAGAGGAACTTTGGGTGTGGTCTCAGTGTGACCTTTGCCTTAAAGAAAATTGTGAAGGGAGGGTGTACCATTAGAGCCCCTATTTCCTCGATCCTCTGAGCTGCCATGATGGACACTAGGAATGCTGTTTTCATAGACAGATGCATAAGTGAGTATGTGGCTAGGAGTTCAAAAGGGGGTTTTGTTAGCCCCCTGAAGACCAGATTAATGTCCCATGCTGGTAAAGGACATCTGATTTGTTGGAAGAGGTTACACATACCCTTGAGGAATCTCTTTGCTGTTGAATGAGCGAATACTGAATATCCGCCTATCTTCTGACAAAAACCTGTTATGGCTGCAAGAAGCCGGAGGCAATTTTGCACTGTCACGGTGGGATAAACCTTCAGATCTAAAGCAATGGCCAGCATTGTCTAGAATGGTGTCCCTAGCCTCTGTTTGCCAGAAGCTGGGAATGAGCGACAGGGGATGGATCACTTGATGATTACCTGTTCTGTTCATTCCCGCTGGGGCACCTGGCACTGGCCACTGTCGGAAGACAGGATACTGGGCTAGATGGACCTTTGGTCTGACCCAGTAGGGTCATTCTTATGTTCTTATGTACCTGGGGAAGGAAGGCTTTGCTTTTGGAGAGTCCAAGACTGCTCCTATGAACTCTATTTTTGTACAGGAGATAGGACTGACTTCTATGTGTTGATGCCAAGCGTGTCAAAGGTGGATTGGATCACAATCATGCTGGACAGCACCTGAGCGTTGGACCACCCTCTCACCAACCAGTCATCCAGGTAGGGAACCACTTGAATTCCTGATTTTCTGAGGAAAGGAGCCACTGCTACCATACACTTTTGTATTGCCATATGGAAATGCGCATCTTTTAAGTTGAGTGCAGAATTCCAGTCTCCAGGTACCAAGGGAGGGGATAATGGAAGCCAGCATGGCTGTGCAAAACTTTATCCTTTTTAAATGTTTGTTGAGGTGTCACAGGTCTAGTATGGGTCTGAGGCCTCATTTTGCTTTTGGGATCAGGAAATAGAGGGAATAAGACCCCTTCCCTCTGTGCAACTGCGGATCCTCCTCTATGGCTCTCAACTGTAGGAGACACTGCACCTCCCAAAGGAGAACTTCCTCATGAGAGTGGTCCCCGAAGATGTATAGGGAAGGTAGTGGGAAGGGGGGATAGAAGTGAACTAAAGAGTTTATCCCAATTCCACTGTGCTTCAGACCCACTGGTCTGTGGTGAGTAGGGTGACCAGATGAGATGAAGAAAAGATCAGCAAGCCTCTGAGTGCAACCCCCCCTTATACATTAAAAACACTTTTTTTATAAATTTAACACCATTATAAACGTCGGAGGCAAAGCTGGGTTTGGGTGGAGGCTGACAGCTCGTGACCCCCCCCATGTAATAACCTTGCGACCCCCCGAGGGGTCCTGACCCCCAGTTTGAGAACCCCTGTCCTAGTGGCAAGGTGTGAAAGCAAAATAGCAGTGTGGCTGCTGAGGACAAAACTGCTTTTTCTTTGGGGCGAGATGCTATTCGAGGAAGGACTGCTAGGCAGAGTTGGCGTTCACCTTTCGAGGAGGGAAAAGACCCTATTTGGACACAGACCGGCTAACCTAGTGAGGAGGGCTTTAAACTAGGTTCGACGGGGACAGGTGAGCAAAGCCCACAGGTAAGTGGGGAACATGGAGACCTGGGAGATGGGTCGGAAACGAGAGGGAGTGTGGGCTATATTGGCAGAGAGAAAGGAGGGTCAGGACAAAACTGGGAGGAAAGATCAAACCAGTATCTTAGATGCCTATATACAAATGCGAGAAGTATGGGTTATTACCCATAGCAGGAAGAACTGGAAGTGCTAATAAATAAATACAACTATGACATTGTTGGCATCACTGAAACTTGGTGGGATAATACACATGATTGGAATGTTGGTGTGGATGGGTACAGTTTGCTCAGGAAGGATAGACAGGGGGAAAAGGGAGGAGGTGTTGCCTTATATATTAAAAATTTACACACTTGGACTGAGGTAGAGATGGACATAGGAGATGGAAGTGTTGAGAGTCTCTGGGTTAGGCTAAAAGGGGTAAAAAACAAGTGTGATGTCATGCTAGGAGTCTACTACAGGCCACCTAACCAGGTGGAAGAGGCGGATGAGGCTTTTTTTAAACAACTAACAAAATCATCCAAAGCCATAGATTTGGTGGTGATAGGGGACTTCAACTATATGTTGGGAAAATAACACGGCGGGGCACAGACTATCCAACAAATTCTTGGACTGCATTGCAGACAACTTTTTATTTCAGAAGGTTGAAAAAACTACTAGGGAGGAAGCTGTTCTAGACTTGACTTTAACAAATAGGGAGGAACTTGTTGAGAATTTGAAAGTAGAAGGCAGCTTGGGTGAAAGTGATCATGAAATCAGAGTTTGAAATTCTAAGGAAGGGTAGAAGGGAGAACAGCAAAATAGAGACAATGGATTTCAGGAAGGCGGATTTTGGTAAGCTCAGAGAGCTGATAGATAAGGTCCCATGGGAATCAAGACTGACGGGAAAAACAACTGAGGAGAGTTGGCAGTTTTTCAAAGGGACACTATTAAGGGCCCAAAAGCAAGCTATTCCGCTGGTTAGGAAGGATAGAAAATGTGGCAAAAGACCACCTTGGCTTAACCACGAGATCTTGCATGATCTAAAAAATAAAAAGGAGTCATATAAAAAATGGAAACTAGGACAGATTACAAAGGATGAATACAGGCAAACAACACAGGAATGCAGGGGCAAGATTAGAAAGGCAAAGACACAAAATGAGCTCAAACTAGCTACGGGAACAAAGGGAAACAATACATTAGAAGCAAGAGGAAGACCAAAGACAGGGTAGGCCAACTACTTAGTGAAGAGGGAGAAACAGTAACAGGAAACTTGGAAATGGCAGAGATGCTTAATGACTTCTTTGTTTCTGTCTTCACCGAGAAGTCTGAAGGAATGCCTAACATAGTGAATGCTAATGGCAAGGGGGTAGGTTTAGCAGATAAAATAAAAAAAGAACAAGTTAAAAATCACTTAGAAAAGTTAGATGCCTGCAAGTCACCAGGGCGTGATGAAATGCATCCTAGAATACTCAAGGAGCTAATAGAGGAGGTATCTGAGCCTCTAGCTATTATCTTTGGAAAATCATGGGAGACGAGAGAGATTCCAGAAGACTGGAAAAGGGCAAATATAGTGCCCATCTATAAAAAGGGAAATAAAAACAACCCAGGAAACTACAGACCAGTTAGTTTAACTTCTGTGCCAGGGAAGATAATGGAGCAAGTAATTAAGGAAATCATCTGCAAACACCTGGAAGGTGGTAAGGTGATAGGGAACAGCCAGCATGGATTTGTAAAGAACAAATCATGTCAAACCAATCTGATAGCTTTCTTCGACAGGATAACGAGTCTTGTGGATAAGGGAGAAGCTGTGGATGTGGTATACCTAGACTTTAGTAAGGCATTTGATACGGTCTCGCATGATATTCTTATCGATAAACTAGGCAAATACAATTTAGATGGTGGGTGTATAACTGGCTGGATAACTGTACTCAGAGAGTTGTTATTAATGGTTCCCAATCCTGCTGGAAAGGCATAACGAGTGGGGTTCCGCAGGGGTCTGTTTTGAGACCGGCTCTGTTCAAGATCTTCATTAATGACTTAGATATTGGCATAGAAAATACGCTTATTAAGTTTGTGGATGATACCAAACTGGGAGTGATTGCAACTGCTTTGGAGGACAGGGTCTTAATCCAAAATGAGCTGGACAAATTGGAGAAATGGTCTGAGGTAAACAGGATGAAGTTTAACAAAGACAAATGCAAAGTGCTCCACTTAGGAAGAAAAAATCAGTTTCACACATACAGAATGGCAAGAGACTGTCTAGGAAGGAGTACGGCAGAAAGGGATCTAGGGGTTATAGTGGACCACAAGCTAAATATGAATCAACAGTGTGATGCTGTTGCAAAAAAAGCAAACATGATTCTGGGATGTATTAACAGGTGTGTTGTGAGCAAGACACGAGAAGTCATTCTTCCGCTCTACTCTGCTCTGGTTAGGCCTCAGCTGGAGTATTGTGTCCAGTTCTGGGCACCACATTTCAAGAAAAAGATGTGGAGAAATTGGAAAGGGTCCAGAGAAGAGCAACAAGAATGATTAAAGGTCTTGAAAACATGACCTATGAAGAAAGGCTGAAGGAATTGGGTTTGTTTAGTTTGGAAAAGAGAAGACTGAGAGGGGACATGATAGCAGTTTTCAGGTATCTAAAAGGGTGTCATAAGGAGGAGGGAGAAAACTTGTTCACCTTAGCCTGTAAGGATAGAACAAGAAGCAATGGGCTTAAACTGCAGCAAGGGAGGTCTAGGTTGGACATTAGGAAAAAGTTCCTAACTGTCAGGGTGGTTAAACACTGGAATAAATTGCCTAGGGAGGTTGTGGAATCTCCATCTCTGGAGATATTTAAGAGTAGGTTAGATAAATGTCTATCAGGGATGGTCTAGACAGTATTTGGTCCTGCCATGCGGGCAGGGGACTGGACTCTATGACCTCTCGAGGTCCCTTCCAGTCCTAGAATCTATGCCCAAAGATCTGAGTGTTGACCTGGAGTCTTTCAGAATACGTGGCTTGTCATGTAGTCTGCTTGGAGAAAAACGGATGACCCTTCAAAGGGAAAGTCTGTTGGACCTCTTGAGGGAGACCTAATGACTGGAGCCATGAACACCTGTGCATTGAAATGGCCAATGCCATGCCCTAGCAGCAGAGTCAGCAGCATCCAACCCCACCTGAAATGAGGTTCTAGCCAATAACTTTCCCTCATCTAGCAACCAAGAAATTCTTGTCTTGCATCCTTTGGCAATGTGTCTATAAATTTTAATATATTGTCCCAGAAGTTAAAGTCATAGTGCCCCAGCAATGCCAGCTGGTTAGTGATCTTGAACTGCAGGCCAGCTTTCTGCCAAACAGGTTGAGTGTTTTAGCATACTTTGATTTCGGGGTAGACACCTATTTCCCCGTCATCTTTCTTACTGGGGGCTAAGACCACCAGAGACCTCACCGGGGATGGGTACACTTCACTAATACTTTACTAGCACTAAATTATCTTTAAAGAATAATAACCATTAAGTACAAGGTCTGAATTAATCAGCAGGCTTTCTATCAGATGCTGAAATGCTGCTTAAAACAACTGCAGTTGGCTCTTCGCCTGGCAAAAGCACGTACAATGACTTAGCGAAGGGACCAGAACAAGGGACATTTAAAATGTGTAACCACTAAGAAGAAAAAAAACTTCACAATACTCCAGTGGGAGAAAAAAAGCCATACCACTTAGCTGAATGTAGTGAGTACTCCTTAGCAGCCTTATTGCTGATCCAAACATTGCACAACTGTCTCTCCACGTGCTTGCAATAGAACATGTGTCTGAAAAGCATCTGGTATCTGGTTAAAGCTTTCCTGGAAATAGAACACAGGAAGAACAAAGATAATAAAGATTAAACCCCATTCTAATTAGCAGACAAGATAAGGTTGCTCTATATACCACACATAAGACAAAACCACCAAAGCAAGAAAATAAAAAGCTATGGCGTCTAACATGACATACATTTTACTCCTCCACCCAGAGATGCACTACTCATCACTAAAGCAACCACAATCATAATTGCCCGAGTAGTGATGCCAGCCTTCCAGCACCCCCTCCTCAAACTCTCCAACACCATGAACAGCCAGTCAGACAGCCCCCCCTCCCCCCTCACCTGACTGTTCTGCACAGTTCTGAAAAAGAAACACACTCATGTCTGTCTGGGGAAGGAGTGCTGGAAGGCTGGCAGATGCCAAAGCATGCAGCAGTGCACCAACTACACTAAAAACTAGTGTTAATGCTTCTACTTTTCACCAAGATTTTTAAGAGAAAAAGGAGAAAGACATGGCCAAGGACCAGGCTCTGGACACAGTGACAGTTTCCTCTACTTGCTGTCAATGCACTAAAAGGGGGAACAGAGGTGGGTGGGGCTGGCACTTCTGTTAATATCTTTGGACACCAAACGTTCAGTGTCACAAAAAGGCCCTTGTGCCCCACCCAACAGATGCAGCTTTCTGCAAAGTTCTAAAGCTCTGCAGCAGAGACCTGCATCCCAAAAGCAGAAACATGAGGGGACCATCTCACAGAACATTTGCTTTTTAAGTATAGCCCTCGTAACAGAACAGACTTTAGTCTAGAGCCTCTCCAACGATAAAAGAAAAGGGTCAGACACCTGGAGGCTATGATACTTTTGCTGACAGTACTTCTCCCAAGTACTCAACTCAATGAACTTGTTAGCTAGTATCTAGCTCTCACTTAAGCCTAACCCCCAGAGTATGGACCACACTCACCTTTAGAGAGCAGAAATATTTTCTTATAAGCATGACTTTTTTTTTTTTAAAGTCTCACAAGCCTGTTGATTTTTAAAAGGTGAGGCCCAGATTAAAGAATATACCATTTTGGTCATTTATTAACAGCTAATTGTGGGATCCCAGGTGAACTCATTTTGTTCCTTCCTGTTGAAAGAGCAACCTCCTGTCTGTTTGTGTGTCACAAGCAGGACTGCCAATGTAACACTGACAGACCCCAGTTATCAGGATCGAACCGGGGACCTCTGGAGCTAAATACATGAGCTCTACTGCATGAGCTAAAATCCATATGGCCCTTAGCTAAAGCTGTAGAGCAGACTCAATCTCTCTTTTAGTGGTCTTGGTGCCACTAGCTGGGACAGAGCACCACACCCAGGAGGTGTGGGGGTTACACCAGCACTTGCTAATGAAGGCAGGAGATTGTGCCGCAGCTTAAGTGGAATTTTCAAACTATCGTAAAAGACGGTTACTCACCTTTGTAACTGTTGTTCTTTGAGATGTGTTGCGCTGCGTGCACGATCTTCGGAAGATTTTTACCCTAGCAACACTGAGTGGGTTGGCTGAGGTGCCCCTGGAGTGGCACCCTTATGGAGCCGGATATATGCCCCTGCCAACCCAGCGCCCCCTCAGTTCCTTCTTGCTGGCTACTCCGACAGAGGGGAAGGAGGGTGGGTTTGGAATGGATATGAGCAACACATCTCGAAGAACAACAGTTACAAAGGTGAGTAACCGTCTTTTCTTCTTCGAGTGCTTGCTCATATCGATTCCAATTAGATGACTCCCAAGCCTTACCTAGGCAGATGTCGCAGAGTGAAGGACCGCTGAACAAAATGCGGCATCACCCCTGGACTGCTGCACTATCGCATAGTGGGAAGCAAAGTATGACCAAGCTGCTGCCCTACAGATCTGCTATATGGGTACATGAGCCAGGAAAGCGGAGGACGAAACTTGAGCCCAAGTGGAATGGGCGGTAAGATGCGTAGTTGGGACACCAGCCAAGTCATAGCATGCATAGATGCATGATGTAATCCAGGACGAGATGCGCTGGGTGGAAACCGGAAGGCCCTTCATCCAGTCTGCCACAGCTACGAACAGCTGGGTCATTCTCCTAAAAGGGAGTGCAGCTGTTGTTCTCGTCGAGAAGCGTGAGGCTTCAGATAGAAGACTGGAAGGAAGACTGCCTTCCATGTCTTGGTTGACATGGAAGGCAGACACCACCTTAGGAAGGAAGGCGGGGTATGGTCGTAGCTGTACCTTGTCCTTATGGAACACTGTATACATTGGGTCCGACGTGAGGGCTCGAAGCTCCGACACACGTCTCGCCGAAGTGATGGCGACGAGGAAAGCTGTACAGCAGCGAGCAAGTGGCCATCGGCTTGAACGGGGCACCCATGAGTCTGGATAGGACCAGGCTGAGGTCCCACGTAGGTGCCGGATGCCGAATTTGTGGGTACAGACATTCCAATCCCTTGATGAACCTGCTGATCATGGGATTGGAGAAAACCGAGCGCCCATTTTCGCCTGGCTGGAAGGCCGAAATCGCTGCTAGGTGTACTCTGATGGATGAAACTGCCAGGCCTTGCTGTTTCAAGGACAAGAGATAGCTTAAGATAGTAGGTACTGGTACCTCCAGAGGGGCAGTATTGCTTAGGGCACATCAGCGGGAGAAACGCTTCCACTTGGCCAAATACGTGGACCTAGTAGAGGGCTTTCTGCTACCCAAAAGTACGTGCTGCAACGAGCGGGAGCAACGTAGCTCAGATTGAGTCATGCAGCATCCATGCTGTGAGATGGAGGGATTGCGGGTCCGGATGACATAGTCGGCCGTGTTCCTGAGTGATCAGGTCCGGCCACAACGGGAGTGGAAGTGGGGTGGTCACCAACAGATTGAGGAGAGTGGTATACCAATGTTGCCTGGGCCACGCCAAGGCGATCAAGATTAAGCGGGCCATGTCTCTGCGCAACTTGAGAAGGATTTTGTGGACTAACGGGAATGGAGGAAAGGCGTAGAACAGGTGGTCTTTCCATGGTATCAGGAAGGCCTCCGATAGGGAGCCCGGGGAGTGCCCCTGGAGAGAGCAGAACACCTGGCACTTCCAATTCTCGCGAGAGGCAAAAAGGTCTATTTGGGAAAACCCCCACTTCCGGAAAACAGAATGGATAACGTCCAGGCGAAACGACCACTCATGAGCCAGAAAGGATCTGCTGAGGCGATCTGCCAAGGTGTTTTGGATTCCTGGGAGAAACGACACCACCAGGTCAATCGAGTGGGCTATGCAGAATTCCCACAGGAAAATGGCTTCCCGACAGAGGGGGGGACGATCGCGCTCCCCTTTGTTTGTTGATGTAAAACATGGCCGTTGTGTTGTCTGTGAAAACTGCGACACAATGACCCTGAAGGTGTTTGCGGAACACCTGACACGCCAGGAGTACTGCTCTCAGTTCCTGTACACTGATGTGCAGGGATATCTCTTGTGTGGACCAAAGGCCCTGTGTGCGAAGGTCCGCAAGGTAAGCGCCCCAGCCCAGAGATGATGCGTCTGGGGTTACGACCAGGGAGGACTGTGGGGCATAGAATGGCATCCCCCCGCATACGGAGTTGGGGTTCAGCCACCAGACCAGGGAGGTTAAGATTTCCGTCAGTACTGTGAGCAGGCATGCCCGGGCGAGATTTGAATCCAGGACTGCTCCGATGAAGTCTATTCTTTGGGTCGGCTCCAAAGTGAACTTTTCGACATTGAGCAGCAGGCCCAGCTGTCTGAACAAGCTCATGGTGAACTGAACATGAGATTGCACCTGGAGCTTGGAGCGACCCTGAATGAGCCAGTTGTCGAGGTACGGAAACACTTGGATCCGATGTCGATGGAGTGAGGCAGGTACGAGGGCCGTACACTTTGTAAAGACCTTTGGTGCAGTGGATAGGCCGAAGGGAAGGACAGTAAATTGGAAGTGCTGTTGGTTGACCACAAAGCGAAGGAAGCGCCTGTACAGCGGGTAAATCGCTATGTGGAAGTACGCATCCTTCATGTCAAGAGCGGAGTACCAGGCTCCAGGGAAGGAATAATGGTCCCCAGGGAAACCATGCGGAACTTCAACTTTACCATATATTTGTTGAGTCCACGCAGGTCCAGAATGGGCCGCAGCCCCCACTTCGCCTTGGGGATTAGGAATTAGCAGGAGTAAAACCTACTGCCCCGCAGTTCCTTTGGAACCTCCTCTATAGCTCCGATAGTTAGGAGCATTTGGACCTCCTGTAGGAGGAGTTGCTCGTGAGAAGGGTCCCTGAAGAGGGATGGGGAGGGAGGGTGGGAAGGGGGGGGACGGACAAAACAAATTGAAGGCGGTATCCACTCTCCATCGTGCGTAGGACCCAGCGGTCTGACGTTATGCGGGACCACACAGGGAAGAAATAGGAGAGGCAGTTGGTGAAAGGTAGGGAAGGATCCTGTAAGGAGACTGGTGCTCCGCCCTCGGGCGCACCTTCAAAGGTTTTTTTGGGCCCCGCCGATGGTTTAGGGGGGTCCTGGGTCTGGCCCGTCTGAGGACCAGATTGTCTCCTCCTACCACCCCGGCTACGTCTTCTAGAGAAGTCCTGTCTCGGCCGGGGGTTAGGTTAGGTGCGCTGTGATTGGGGTCGTAAGGGCCTACGTTGCGTCACCAGGGTATGCATGCCCAATGAACGCATGATGGCCCGGTTATCCTTAAGACTCTGGAGTCCGTTCTGTCTGAAAATAGAACATGGCCATCAAAGGGCAGGTCCTGGATAGTTTGCTGCAGTTCCCGGGAAGACCGGACACCTGCAGCCATGAAATGCGGCACATAGCTATGCCCGAGGCTAGAGTCCTAGCTGCCGAGTCTGCCGCATCTATCGAGGCCTGCAAAGATGTCCTGGCTACTTTCTTGCCCTCCTCTAGCAAGGCCCTGAACTCCTCCCTGGACTCCTGAGGAACAAGCTCTTTGAACTTTCCCATCGAGTTCCAGGTATTATAATTATAATGACTCAAGAAGGCCTGCTGGTTAGCCACTCTGAGTTGTAGGCCGCCAGTAGAATAGATCTTGTGGCCGAATAAATCCAGGCGTCTACCATCCTTGGATTTAGAAGCGGGAGCTTGTTGGCTCTTTCCCTCTCATTAATGTACTGTACAACGAGGGAGCACGGTTGGGGGTGAATGTACAAGTACTCATAGTCTTTGGAGGGGACTTCCTCTCCACTCCCTTGGCAGTGGGAGGAATAGACGCCGAAGATTGCCAGATTGTATTGGCATTAGCCTGGATGGTCCGAATAAACGGCAAGGCTATACGTGTCGGGGTATAGGCAGATAAAATGTCCACTACCGGGTCCTCGACCTCCACCACCACCTCCACCTGGAGGTTTATGTTTTGTGCCACCCTGCGAAGTAAGTCTTGGTGTGCATGGAGGTCTACAGGTGGGGGGCCAGAGGAGGATGTACCCGCCACCGCCTTGTCAGGCGAAAACGAGGAGGATACGCCCAGGACTAATGGGTCCTGGGGCAAATCTTGCTGGGGGAGGGGAGTCCGGCTGCTCTAGGTCCACCATGCTAGAGGCATGGGCATGAGCAGAAGGTAGGGCCGTTGCCTCCAAGCCCCCCAGGGGGTGTGTGGAGCAACTGACAGTGGCCTCTGGGACCCGGGGTTCCGAGTGGGCACACCGAGAAGCCCCGAGGGGACACCTTGGGCCTGATGGCATGCTCATGGGGTCCAAAAGGACCATTGTGGGGGTCCCTAAGCAGGATCCTGCCTCTCGTCGTGCCATTGGCTAGCACCGTCCGTGTCTTGGTCATGGACGTGGTAGCCACTTTCTGCGTGGGACGACCTCGAGTTGGGGTGGGACGGCCAAGGTGGAGTTGACCGCTCATGCTGGGTCGCACTGTCCTGCGTTGTTGCCCTGCGCTGCGGAGATGAAGATCAGCGCCGCGGTCTTGAGTGGTACTGCGATCTGGATCGGGACCGACGGTCGTATCGGTGCCGGGAGGCAGATCTGGATCTCGATGAAGATCTACGGGCGGAGCGGTGCCGGGTTCGACTCCGAGTAGATCGGAACTGGGATTGGTGCCGGGAAATGGACTGGTACTGGCTGTAGCAGGACGAAGATCTTCGTGAGGCGGAGCGGTGCCGTGGACGAGACCAACGGCTGGATCGGGACCGTGACCTGGATTGGGACCAAGATCGGTGCTGACACGTCTCGCTCTGCGACGGAGGGCGCATCATGGAGGGCTTCCCTTTCAAGGGAACAGCCTGCACTGGCGGTACTGAAGGTTGCGACAATCCCAGCTCGGTGAGCGCAATCAGATCACGTGCCGTGGAGAAAGTAAAGTCTCCGGGGTGGAAGGTAGACCGAGCTCGACCACGGTATGCACTGGGGAGCTTATGTGCACCGGACTCCACAGCGCTTGTGGCGCCGGAATCGACAGTACTGGAGTTGGAGCCTTCGAGAGGTGGTCCGGCACAGAACGCTGCTCCCAGGGGGGCACAGGCGGTGCCGGCAACTGCATCGGAGCAGCAGGTTGCTTGCGCTGCTTCTTAGATCCCAGAGATAGCGAACAGTGCAGTGCTGGAAGCGGTGCTGGAGACGTCCAGTGCCAGGAGTCTTTGCCGGTGCCGGATCACGAAGCTCTTGTTTCCGGTGCCGGAGGCGCGCTTTGGACCAACGGCCCCAGGTCTCGGCGCGGGGCCGAGGACATTGGGCTAAGTGCCACTTCCATCAGGAGCTGCTTCAAGAGAAAGTCCCGCTCCTTTTTAGTCCAAGGCTTAAATGCCTTACAAATGCTGCACTTATCTGATTGATGGGATTCCTCCAGGGACTTCAAACAGGAGTCGTGGGGGTCTCCCGTAGGCATCGGCTTAAGGCAGGCCGAGCACGGTTTGAAACCCGGAGACCTAGGCATGAGCCCGGGTACCAGGAGGGACGGAAGGGGAGACACCCCTTACCTCCAATTACCATGTACACTAACAACAATAACTACAACTAGAAACTACTAACAACTACTCTACAAATATAAACGAGCTAAGAGCTAGGGAAGTGGAAATCAGCTAAGCCGCGCTCCACAGTTCCAACTACCATCACGGGCGGTCAGAAGGAACTGAGGGGGCGCTGGGTCGGCAGGGGCATATATCCGGCGCCATAAGGGCGCCACTCCAGAGGGTGCCTCAGCTGACCCACCGAGTGTTGCTAGGGTAAAAATCTTCCGACGATTGTGCACGCGGCGCGCATGCATCTAATTGGAATCAATATGAGCAATCACTCGAAGAAGAACTTGGTCAAATAAAAATCAAATTTTCATCACAACACTAAAGGTATTTCTCAATGACAATGGTTTGCTTCATTTTGTTTCAAGAGCTACTACAGAAGTGCCTTTTTTTAAAATAATGATGGAAATGTATTTCCCTAACTCTTTTCTCATTCAAAGAATGGCTGATCCATTTGCTCAAACTTTAAAATAAGAATTCACCTTCAAGCAGAGACTTAACTTGGAATATTTCTGCCTGAAAGGCAACCATTTCAGAAAGCTATGAGTGACTACAATAGGGGACGGTGAGGGTTAGACTGGAAATACATAGGCAATCTTAAGTTATAAAATATGTTGCTAGAATTTCCAGCTAAGTTTTATGTTTTTATATAGTTTAAAACAGAAGCCTGAAATTCTAAAGACGCCTCAGGTATTTTGGTCATATAACCAATAATTTGCCAGTGTTTTAATGCACATAAAGTCATGGTCTAAGGATCTAACAGGCATAGCAATGGAAGTAAATTACCTCAGTACTGCCCTTTTACGTATCACTAACCTAGGTAGTTTACATCTTCCAAGAAAGAGACATTCTGTTGTTTTGTCTTGTTTTTTTAAACTACTGTATGAGTTCTGTGCAGAAGTAGGTTTGCGTTTTTCCTTTGTGGCCTAATACTTTACCTGTTTATAATGAGTGACAGAGGCCATTTGACAATGTAATCAAAAGAAAATGCTTCTAGGCCACTGAGAGTGAGCTCTGTAGGATCAGCATTGATAATAGCCTTTTCCTGTTTCGTTTCAATGGCCAGAACTCTCAAGAGCTGTGTAATGAGATCATGGGGCATCAGGTCAATCTGTAAAGAAACAAAGAGCAGGAAAAAGATGTTGCTGGACATTTTCTATTATTGTTTAGCTGCAGGCATGTGTGGCAAGAGGACTGGTCTGAATGCATTGTACAAAGTGTTGTTAGATTCATTCTCAAGTCTTGAAAACAATACCCAATTAAGTAATAGCGACTTGTACAGTATCCATCATGCTGTTGATGGGCTAATCAGCAGTGTCAGTTCTGGTGACATTAGCGCATGAACAGATAGAAGAATGGTCAATTTGATGTTTTGTGGAGAGATCATTAACCTCAAGACAGCTAAACAAGGGGCAGCAAAGATCCATCTCTGCTGAATGTCAGTTACTACTGGACAGCTAGACCTGAATAAAGCTTCAAGAAGCTCTTGGGACTTTCATGCAAAAGTTTCTGAACATAATAGGTAGACAGACGCTACTAATTGACTCAAACACTTCATTTTATTATTTTGGGCTATGGGGTTCAGAGCTAGAAATAAAAGCGGAAGTACCCACTCAGCAGTACTGCGTCCACCACATCCTTTCAGCACAGGAGTCAATAACGAAGCAGGAATAGAAGTGGAAAGGAGAGTATCCTGAGACAGCTGAAGAGGGCTTTTACTTCCATCTATATTTTCTAGGATTCTTTGCTTTGCTTTTACAATTTTCTTTAAAGCATATGGATTTTTCTAGGACATGGATGGGCCATACTACTCTATTTCAGATTATTTTCTGCTTATATAGACACTTACCTTTAAATCATCTTTAAATGGGTCTGTGTTGGCAGTGCTCATTCTCAAGGCTAATTCAAGCAAAGCTTCTAATCTAGTAGGTATAATGTCATCTACCGGCTTTTTCAGTTCCTCTTCTGTTAGATCCATGAAGTGAACAAAGAAATCTCCTTGGTCCATTAGGAAGTAGTGCTTTATAGACCTGCTTGACAAAATGCAAATACAAAAAAGAAAGGAGTTAGAAAGTAAGTTAAGTTTCAGAGTGTTAGTCTGTATCAGCAAAAAGAACGAGGAGTACTTGTGGAACCTTAGAGACTAGCAAATTTATTTGGGCATAAGCTTTCTTGGGTTAAAACCCACTTCATCAGATGCATGCAGTGGAAAATACAGTAGGAAGAGAACATGAAAAAATGGGGGTTGCCATACCAACTCTAACTGGACTAATTAATTAAGGTTAGTCTATTATCAGCAGGAGAAAAAAAACTTTTGTAGGGATAATCAGGATGGCCCATTTCAAACAGTTGACAAGAAGGTGTGAGTAACAGTAGGGGGAAAAATAGCACGGTGAAACAGTTTTTTGTTTGTGAAATGACCCATCCACTCCCAGTCTTTATTCAAGCCTAATTTAATGGTGTCCAGTTTGCAAATTAATTCCAATTCTGCAGTTTCTCGTTGGAGTCTGTTGTTGAAGAATTGCGACTTTCAGGTCTGTAATTGAGTGTTCAGGGAGGTTGAAGTGTTCTCCGACTGGTTTTTGAATGTTATAATTCTTGATGTCTGATTTGTGTCCATTTATTCTTTTGCGTAGAGACTGTCCGGTTTGGCCAATGTACATGGCAGAGGGGCATTGCTGGCACATGATGGCATTTATCACATTGGTAGATGTGCAGGTGAACAAGCCCCTGATGGTGTGGCTGATGTGATTAAGTCCTAGGATGGTGTCCCTTGAATAGATATATGGACAGAGCTGGCAACGTGCTTTGTTGCAAGGAAAGGTTCCTGGGTTAGTGTTTTTGTTGTGTGGTTGCTGGTGAGTATTTGCTTCAGGTTGGGGGGCTGTCTGTAAGCGAGGACTGGCCTGTCTCCCAAGATCTGTGAGAGTGATGGATTGTCCTTCAGGATAGGTTGTAGTTCCTTGATGATGTGCTGGAGAGGTTTTAGTTGGGGGCTGAAGGTGATGGCTAGTGGCATTCTGTTACTTTCTTTTTTGGGCCTGTCCTGTAGTAGGTGACTTCTGGGTACTCTTCTGGCTCTGTCAATCTGTTTCTTCACTTCAGCAGGTGGGTATTGTAGTTTTAAGAATGCTTGATAGAGATCTTGTAGGTGCTTGTCTCTGTCTGAGGGATTGGAGCAAATGCGGTTGTATCTTAGAGCTTGGCTGTAGACAATGGATCGTGTGATGTGGTCTGGATGAAAGCTGGAGGCATGTAGGTAAGTATAGCGGTCAGTAGGTTTCCGGTATAGGGTGGTGTTTATGTGACCATTGCTTATTAGCACTGTAGTGTCTAGGGAGTGTATCTCGTGTGGACTGGTTCAGGCAGAGATTGATGGGAGGGAAATTGTTGAAATCATGATGGAATTCCTCAAGGGCTTCTTTTCCATGGGTCCAGATTATGAAGATGTCATCAATGTAGCGCAAGTAGAGTAGGGGCATTAGGGGATGAGAGCTGAGGAAGCATTGTTCTAAGTCAGCCATAAAAAAGTTGGCATACTGTGGGGCCATGGGGTACCCATAGCAGTGCCGCTGACCTGAAGGTATATATTGTCCCCAAATGTGAAATAGTTGTGGGTGAAGACAAAGTCATAAAGTTCAGCCACCAGGTTTGCCGTGACATTATCGGGGATACTGTTCCTGACGGCTAAGTAAGTTAACTATCCGTAATGCTAAATGTAGAAAAAAAAAAAAAAAGGAGCAAAAGCCATCAGCTCTCAGTCAGTATGCAGACTCCCATGTAGAGGATGGATTTTCCTGTGACTGGACATACAACTAGAACTATGATGTCTTCCTTTTTCCCCACCCTCAGATCCAGGTGTTTGTGTGTTCAGATTTTTATTAAACATGTGCCCCATTCCTGTGCAAAAATTCTCTTGAAAACATGCATCTTACCTTTGGATCAGAACAATCAGGTAGGGCTCAGCCTAGAGAAGGTTCTGTCCCCAGTGCCTGACAACCTAACCTTGGTCTATCCAACCGCATCACTCCTGTGCAGCATAGCTGTCCTGGAGGATGAGGAGATCTCTAAAGTAGCCAGGACCCAATCCATTCAGAGCTGTCAATTAGGTGCAGTATCTTGAACACTCTAATGTGAAGATGCGAAGTTCACAAAACATGTGTGTGTGATATGTTTGCATAGGCTTTTGCTGCTAATGAGGTGAGCTGCCATGTGGAGTGTCAATTTCAGCCTTCTTGTGATGGCTGTGTTAAGCCCAAGGCACAGTGAACTGCAGTAGTCTAACCTGGGGATAATGAAAATGTAGTTCTTATCTAAACAAGAGGAGGAAGAGGGCCAGAGATGGATGAGGGCATTCCTTGTCCTTTTGGCAATTTTTATGTCCAGGAGCAAAGGTGAGTCCGGCATGACCCTGAAACTGTGTGTCACCTGGACAATCTGATGCCCTTGATCACTGGCAAGTTTAGTGTATGAAGTCACTCAAAATGTGCCCCTTCCTGCTGTCATCATTTTTGTCTCTCTTATATTGAGCTTGAACCAACTACTCTCATCCATCTGCTGCTATCTTCCAGGGGCTGAGACATCTTGATGATGGCAGGAGTCGAATCAGTGAAGGAGACATACAGTTGTGACATCTGCATGTTGCTGACGCACGAGTCTATGGTGTCTCATGATCACTCAGCAAGAACTCAAAATAGGTGTTAAAGAGGGAAAGAGTGGGGGACTCTGCCTGAGACAGGATGGGTGATGGGGAGTAGTTCCCTACAACAATTCTCTGGGATCTCAACCATAGTTAGTCCCCAAAGCTTGGGTGTTCACCAAAAGCACAGTAGGGCTCATACTAGTAGATCTCTCAGCAGCCTTCAGTGTATCAGCAAAGACATTTATTTCCTGTCTAAAATAAGAAGTTCATATATCAACCCCAGCAGAGTTGTTTCTGAGCAGTGTTCTGGCCTGAAATCTGACTGTGGTACCCAGGACACTGACAGAGGACATACTCTACTGGAGCTTGAAAGCCAGCAACTTTTCAATGTCTTGGCCAAAAAAGGGGAGATTGGAAACATGGCAATGGTTGGTGAGCTATTAGCACTAAGTGGAAGCTTCTGAAAGATGGCTTCAGATGATCTTCAGAGGGATTCTGCCTGTTCCTAGACAAGGGCAACAAAGGTGTGACAAGACTATGGTGATCAACAGATGGCTCAGGCAGTGGTGCTATAAGGAGGGCTTTGGGATGTATGGCCACTGGGATGCATTCATGGACAGAGGATTGTTCTCTTGGGATGGACTTCACCTGAGTAGGGACGGAAATAGACTTCTAGGATGGAGGCTGGCACAACTGATTAAGAGAGCTTTAAACTAGGAATTGGGGGGAGATGTCCTAGTAATCTCCACGCCGGATTTTAACATTGAGAGGGAAGAAAACGAAGTAAGAAAGGATACAGCCGTGGGTAGGAGAATGGACATAAGGAGGAAGGGTAATGTAGATACCAGTCTAACAGGTGATACTGGCAGTAGAATGTCTGGGCATAATCGGGTAAAGAATGTGAGCGAAGCCAAACAGCAAAAATTAAGATGTTGGACACCAATGCGAGGAGCCTAGGTAACAAAATGGAGGAACTAGAGTTACTAGTGCAGGAAATGAAACCACATATTATAGGGATAACAGAAACATGGTGGAATAGTAGTCATGACTGGAGTACAAGTATTGAAGGGTATGTGCTGTTTAGGAAAGACAGAAATAAAGGCAAAGGTGGTGGAGTAGCACTGTATATCAATGATGAGGTAGACTGTAAAGAAATAAGAAGGGATGGAATGGATAAGACAGAGTCTGTCTGGGCAAAAACCACAACGGGGAAGAAAGCTACTGGAGCCACCCCTGGGATAGTGCTTGGGGTGTGGTATAGACCACTGGGATCTGATTAGGATATGGATAGAGACCTCTTTAATGTTTTTAATGAAGTAAATCCTAATGAGAATTATGTAATCATGGGAGACTGACTTCCCATAGACTGGAGGACAAGTGCTAGTAATAATGATAGGGCTCAGATTTTCCTGGATGCGATAGTTGATGGATTCTTTCACCAAGTAGTTGCTGAACCAACAAGAGGGGATGCCATTTTAGATTTGGTTATGGTGAGTAGTGAGGACCTCATAGAAGAAATGGTTGTAGGGGACAACCGTGGTTCGAATGATCATGAGCTAATTCAGTTTAAACTAAATTGAAGGATAAACAAAAATAGATCTGTGACTAGGGTTTTTGATTTCAAAAGGGCTAACTTAAAAAAATTAAGGAAATGAGTTAGGGAAGTGGATTGGACTGAAGAACTTGTGGATTTGAAGGCGGAGGAGGCCTGGAATTACTTCAAGTTAAAGTTGCAGAAACTATCAGAAGTCTGCATCCCAAGAAAGGGGAAAAAATTCATAGGCAGGAGTTATAGACCAAGCAAGCATCTCAGAGAGGTGATTAAGAAAAAGCAGAAAACCTACAAGGAGTGGAAGATGGGAGGGATCAGCAAGGAAAGCTACTTTATTGAGGTCAGAACATGTAGGGATAAAGTGAGAAGGCCAAAAGCCATGTAGAGTTGGACCTTGCAAAGGGAATTAAAACCAATAGTAAAAGGTTCTATAGCCATATAAATAAGAAAAAAAAAAAAAAAGAAAGAAAGAAGTGGGACTGCTAAACACTGAGGATGGAGTGGAGGTTAAGGATAATCTAGGCATGGCCCAACATCTAAACAAATATTTTGCCTAAGTCTTTAATGAGGCTAATGAGGAGCTTAGGGTAGGATGACAAATGGGAATGAGGATATGGAGGTAGATATTACCACATCTGAGGTAGAAGCCAAACTCGAACAGCTTAATGGGACTAAATCGGGGAGCCCAGATAATCTTCATCCAAGAATATTAAAGGAACTGGCACATTAAATTGCAAGCCCATTAGCAAGAATTTTTAATGAATCTGTAAACTCAGGGGTTGTACTGTATGACTGGAGAATTGCTAACATAGTTCCTATTTTTAAGAAAGGAAAAAGTGATCTGGGTAACTACAGGCCTGTTAGTTGGACATCTGTAGTATGCAAGGTCATGGGGAAAAATTTGAAGGAGAAAGTAGTTAAGGACATTGAGGTCAATAGTAATTGAGACAAAATACAACATGGTTTTACAAAAGGTAGATTGTGCCAAACCAACCTGATCTCCTTCTTTGAGAAGGTAACAGATTTTTTAGACAAAGGAAACGCAGTGGATCTAATTTACCTGGATTTCAGTAAGGCATTTGATATGATTCCACCTGGGGAATTATTAGCTAAATTGGAAAAGATGGGGATCAATATGAAAATTGAAAGGTGGATAAGGAATTGGTTAAAGGGGAGACTACAACGGGTCTTACTGAAAGGTGAACTGTCAGGCTGGAGGGAGGTTACTAGTGGAGTTCCTCAGGGATCGGTTTTGGGACCAATCTTATTTAATCTTTTTATAAGTGACCTTGGCACAAAAAGTGGGAATGTGCTAATAAAGTTTGCGGATGACACAAAGCTGGAAAGTATTGCCAATACAGAGAAGGACTGGGATATCATACAGGAAGATCTGGATGACCTTGTAAACTGGAGTAATAGTAATAGGATGAAATTTAATAGCAAAAAATGCAAGGTCATGCATTTAGGGATTAATAACAAGAATTTTTGTTATAAGCTGGGGATGCATCAGTTGGAAGTAACAGAGGAGGAGAAGGACCTCGGAGTATTGGTTGATCACAGGATGACTATGAATTGCCAATGTGATATGTCTGTGAAAAAAGCTAATGCGGTCTTGGGATGCATCAGGTGAGGTATTTCCAGTAGAGATAAGGAGGTGTTAGTACCGTTATACAACGCACTGATGAGACTTCATCTGGAATACTGTGTGCCGTTCTGGTCTCCGATGTATAAGAAGGATGAATTCAAACTGGAACGGGTACAGAGAAGAGCTACTAGGATGATCCTAGGAATGGAAAACCTGTCTTATGAAAGGAGACTCAAAGAGCTTGGCTTGTTTAGCCTAACCAAAAGAAGGCTGAGGGGAGATACGATTGCTCTCTATAAATGTATCAGAGGAATAAATACCAGGGAGGGAGAGGAATTATTTAAGCTCAGTACCAATGTGGACACAAGAACAAATGGATATAAACTGGCCATCAGGAAGTTTAGACTTTAAATTAGACGAAGGATTCTAACCATCAGAGGAGTGAAGTGAAGTTCCCCTTCCAAGGGGAGCAGTGGGGGAAAAAGACATATCTGACTTCAAGACTAAACTTGATAAGTTTATGGAGGAGATGGTATGATGGGATAGCCTAATTTTGGCAATTAATTGATCTTTGACTATTAGCAGTAAATATGCCCAATGGCCTGTGATGGGATGTTAGGTGGGGTGGGATCTGAGTTACTATAGAGAATTCTTTCCTGGGTGTCTGGCTGGTGAGTCTTGCCCACATGCTCAGAGCTTAGCTGAGTGCCATATTTGGGGTTGGGAAGGAATTTTCCTCCAGGGCAGATTGGCAGAGGCCCTGGGGTTTTTTTTGCCTTCCTCTGCAGCGTGGGACATGGGTCACTCGCTGGAGGATTCTCTGCACCTTGAAGTCTTTAAACCACAATTTGAGGACTTCAATAGCTCAGACATAGGTTAGAGGTTTGATACAGGAGTGGGTGGGTGAGATTCTCTGGCCTGCGCTGTGCAGGAGGTCAGACTAGACGATCATAGTGGTCCCTTCTGACCTTAAAGTCTATGAGTCTATCTGCAAGCGCTCTTCCAAAGAAGCGTTTATGGTCTGATATAAAGTATTCGTTGGTGGTCTTGACCAGGCATGAATGACAGGTAGCAGTTCCAGAAGCCAGATACACCTCAGAGCTTCCAGAACCTCTATCCAGGGGATTGGTCTAAATTCCACCAGAGGAGGCGGGACAGGAGGCAACCTTGGCTCTGGAGAAGTTACCTTTGTTGCAGTGAGGTCCTCTGATTCTAGCAATTTTGTTTGTGAAATAGGCAGAGAGCTCTCTACAGAGATAGGGGCTCTGGTTTGCAAGGATTCTGGGTCTGTTAGGTATCTTACTGCATGGACCAGCTTTGGGAGTCATGATTTGACAAATGCAATTGTATAAGGTTCTTTCAGTTGCCTTCAAGGCTGTAGCAGATGTCCACAGGTAGGTACTCACCTTTTCAGGGACTGACCATGAGGAATTTGCACCACAGGTGCTCCAGCCTTCTGCTTTCACACTTTATTTGATGTGGTCTTTTGAGAACCACAGTGACCTATGCGGGAAATATGGGCGAAGGAGCTATTTTAAGGCTTGCTTGTTGAGGTTTCTGGCCAGCAGCTAATTGCATCGTTCTACTAGGTTGTTTTTGCACTGGTCTTTTGGCTGGGTGGTTTCCCCCACTTAGTTCTGAAGGTTTTGAGGGACCAAGAACTTGGGTCATACAGGGATCTACAAATATGCTTGACAACTGAAAGTTTCAGATAGAATACATCTGCTGCTGGCTGAACGGATTACATACAACATAGAAGTGGACGATAATTAAAACCAGACTGGACAAATCACTACGAAGCATCCTATTAAGAATGATCCTGCACTGGCCCTAAGGAATACATTGGATGATTTAATATGTCTATGATTCTGTGAATTCCAACTGAGATACATTTTTGACCTAATATTTGACAGAGCCATTTGTTTTTCACATTAAACTCACAAATCTAGTTTGCTTTATTTTTACAGATCAGAATTTCTATTGGAACTGCAATGATGTAATGGTAACATGGCATGGAAAAAACCCAAAAAGGTGAAAAGATCATTACTTCACTATTAAATACAAACATTAATATATATTTAGGAAATAACTCAAACCTCAAATGAGCCACAAGTTCTTTTTCCTCCATTAGGAAATCCAGAAGAACCTTGCTAGCATAGTTATAAGCTTTTTCTATTTGCTCCACATATGCTCGCTCTTTCAATGTGTAAATGACCTCTTTAGCCTCAGGGCAGGTAACATCACAACCACATTCTCGAACAACATTTAAATATTTCCCTAAAAGAAAAAAAAGTGGCAGCTGCTGTTTAGTCTGACTAATATTAATGCAATTAATTTGCACTCTCTCAAACAGGTAGACATTTAGGCCAAAACTTTCAAATATAAGGGTATAATTTTCAAAAATGTCTATGTGGTTAAGAAGTCAAGAGGACGCAAGCACTTTTAAAAATTTTACCCTAGGTATCTAAAATTAGACTCCTAAATCCACATATAGGCACTCAGAACTGGCCTGATATCCAGAAATGCTGAGCAACCTTAGCTCTGAATGAAGTCAATGGGAGTTGCAGATACTCAAAACCTTTGAAAATCAGGGATTATATCTCAGAAACGTGGAGCACCTAGCACTTCTCACTGAGAACAATGGGAACTGATGGGATGTTGGAGATTTGTGAAAAACTGGATTACTTCATTTATGTGCCTAAATCAAAGCAAAGACCTTTTGAAACTCAGGCTTGTTGTAGGTGCTGCGCCCTTCTGAAAGTCAGGCTCCAGGCTACATGTGAGGATTTCAAAGCAGTTTACAAAGACTCACAACCCACTTTTGTGAGATAAGTATGGATTACAGGGCTGTCAATTAATCGCAGTTAACTCACGTGATTAACTAAAAAAAATTAATTGCAATTTAAAAATTAATCTCGATTAATCACAGTTTTAATCACACTGTTAAACAATAGAATACCAATTTAAATTTATTAAATATTTTGGATGTTTTCTACATTTTCAAATATTTTGTTTCAATTTACACCACAGAATACAAAGTATATAGTGTTCACTTAATATTATTTTTATTACAAATATTTGCACTCTAAAAATGATAAAAGAATAGTATTTTTCAATCACCTCATACAAGTACTGTAGCGCAATCTCTTTATCGTGAAAGTGCAATTTACAAATGTAGATTTTGTTGTTGTTACATAACTGCACTCAAAAACAAAACAATGTAAAACTTTAGAGCCTACAAATCCACCCAGTCCTACCTCTTGTTCAGCCAATCACTAAGACAAACAAATTTGTTTACATTTACGGGAGATAATGCTGCCCACTTCTTATTTACATCACCTGAAAATAAGAACAGGTGTTCTCATGGCACTGTTGTAGCCAGCATTGCTAGGTATTTACATGCCAGGTATGCTAAACATTTGTATGCCCCTTCATGCTTTAACCACCATTCCAGAGGACATGTTTCCATGCCGATGAGGCTCGTTAAAAAAATAATGCATTAATTAAATTTGTGACTGAACTCCTTGGAGGAGAACTGTATGTCTTCTGCTCAGTTTTACCTGCATTCTGCCACATATTTTGTGTTATGACAATCTCAGATGATGACCCAGCATATGTTCGTTTTAAGAACCCTTTCACTGCAGATTTGACAAAACGCAAAGAAGGTACCAATGTGAGATTTCTAAAAGTAGCTACAGCACTCGACCTAAGGTTTAAAAAACTGAAGTGCCTTCCAAAATCTGAGAGCATGTTTTCAGAAGTCGCAAAAGAGCAACAGTCCAATGCAGAAACTACAGAACCGGAACCACCAAAAAAGAAAATCAATTTTTTGATGGGGGCATCTGATTCAGATGATGAAAATGAACGTGTGTCAGTCCGCACTGCTTTGGATCGTTATCGAGCAGAGCCTATCATCAGCATGGACGCATGTCCTCTGGAATGGTGGCTGAAGCATGAAGGGACATATGAATCTTTAACGCATCTGGCACATAAATATCTTGCGATGCTGGCTTCAATAATGCCATGCAAATGGAGATATCCCATCTCCTAGAACTGGAAGGGACCTTGAAAGGTCATCGAGTCCAGCCCCCTGCTTTCACTAGCAGGACCAAGTACAATGCCTGTTCTCACTTTCAGGGGACATTGTAAACAAGCAGCGGGCAGCATTATCTCCTGCAAATATAAACAAATTTGTTTGTCTGAATGACTGGCTGAACAAGAAGTAGGACTCAGTGGACTTATAGGCTCTAAAGTTTTACATTGTTTTATTTTTTGAGTGCAGTTATTTTCTTGTACATAATTCTACATTTCTAAGTTCAACTTTCATGATACAGAGATTGTATTTGTTTTAGGTGAACTGAAAAATACTATTTCTTTTTTACAGTGAAGATATTTGTAATAAAAATAAATATAAAGTGAGCACTGTACACTTTGTATTCTGTACTGTAATTGAAATCAATACAGTTGAAAATGTAGAAAACATCCAAAAATATTTAAATAAATGGCATTCTATTATTGAGCGCAATTAATTGTGTGATTAATTTTTTTTAATTGCTTGACAGCCCTAATAGATTATCATCACCGTTTTACCTGACAAGGAAACTGAGGCACAGTGAAGGGAAATGACATACCCAAGAATAGAACTCAACACTCCCAGGTTCCAATCCTGTGTCTTAACCATTAGTTGATCCTTCTTCTCTGGAAGGAGTATGCCAAGGCATACTGTAGTCTTCCCATAATAAAAAAATGCTGATTAATAGCCCCAAATCATACACTGACAATGTGAAACAGAAAAGTTGATGTGATTACTAACTTTCATTATTGTGGCAAATTGCCGGCACTATTATGATGGGTCCTGAACTTTCTCCTCTTGTGGGGGGTTTCAGGGCGCTGTTTCTCGCCCCTGATCTGGGGTATCAACTGTCCCATTAGTGTCCCAGAGAAGGGGAGTGGAGAGGGAGGGGCCCGGGCCTGCCCTCTACTCCGGGTCCCAGCCCAGGGGCCCTAGGGATAGCGGCAGACCACTTGAACTAGCGATACTTTCCCCTGGGCCACTTTCCTCTTTGGCCCTCTAGCTTGTGGGGGCTTCCTGCCCTCTCTCCGCTTGGGCCAAGTTTCTCTCAACCCCTTGTCTCTGTGGAGTCTCTCTGCTCTGCACAAGCCGGGTTTTCCTTTACCTAGGGTCTTGGTCTTCTGGCCCGCCACAGCACTTCTCCAAACTGCTCTCCACTCCAACCCCAAACCACTCTGCTTCAATTCCTCCAAACCGCTCTCTGTTCCAACACCAAACCACTCTGCTTCAACTCCTTCAAACTGCTCTCTGCTCCAACACTAAACCACTCTGCTTCAACTCTTTTCTCCCTGTCGATTGAAACAGAGGGTTTTTATCAGGTGACTGGCTTCAGGTGCTCTAATTAATCTATAGCAACCTCTCTCCCCTCTACAGGGAATAAGGCTCTCATCATCCTGGAGCTTACATATCTCCCCTCGATCACTCTCCTGTTGCCCTCTGGCCATGCTGTATCACATTATGCACGTCTGTGCATCTCAAGTGCAATTTAAAATGTTAATGTCGTTTAGTGCAACTATGAGCTGAATAGTAGAAGAATTTACAGCAACCAATCACTTCCATCCTGTGTTGTCACTGTACATCTTAGACACTTCTATACATTCAGTCACAGTCACTTACTTACCTGTGCTAAGTATCTTGTCAGCCATTTTCTGTAGGAATGATGGAATTTGTTGCTGAACAACAGTATATCTTTGATCCCAATATTTGTCATTATAATCCTCTTGTATCTTCTCCTTCTGCAACTCGTGTTCTTCCACCATGAACTCACTGTGCAATTAAAGCAGGTTTTTTAGATACAACAACAAGTACAAACAAGATTACTATTTAACTTGACCTCAAACTAGTAATGTGATCCATCAGAAATGGGAATCCATAAGAATTCTGGCTCCTGGAATAATTCCTAATAAATGTTTCATGAGCACTGGTGTCTTGATGATTGGTATTCAGTTGTGGCAAAAGAAATGGCAATATGCTAAGTCTCAGTATTGACCTGTAGCCTTCACCACTGGGGAATGTAAATAAGTGAAGCCATATATAAAGCACCATTTGTAATTATGGAATTTTAGAAGACGTCTACCAGGGCTAAGCACAATTCAATTACAGTGGAATAAACTAAGAAATTAGCATAATTTTAGTGAAATATGTACATTCCCACCACAAGAAAACATGTTTCTCTCTTGAAAATAAAATATCTAAACAATCAATATGAACTATAATTTTTCTAGTATTCTAAAAATGTTATCCAATCATTAAACACACAATGAAAATATTCCATAATCTGTTAAATTACAAAAAATGCATCAATAAAAAACTTAATTCCACAAAAAACGGGATATTTCAGTTCCCAGAGTAACTGTAACTCAAACTGTTGATAACCTGTCCTGTTAAATAATCCTGTTAATGGATGTAGTGAGGTGGAGTGGCCTCCCTCCAAACTTGAGAGAAAGGGACCACTACACTCCCCATGGTGTGAAGAGACAAACCTGCCCCGCTCCCCTTGCCGGAAGTACCAGCGCGAGGCAGGACATATAAAGGGAGGGCACTGCAGCTCAGTTGAGCGGGAGACATGGAAGGAGGCAGATGTCTCCAGTCCACTGCAGAACTCTGGAGCTGAAACTGCACTGTGCAGCGCCCTGCCCCCAGAGGAGACCAACCCTGGACAGGCGTTGCCAGGACCCCAGGACTGGGGTAGGAAATAACCCAAGGAAACCAGATTTTGTCTGGTTTTGTCGCTGGAGCACGCGTCAGCAGGTTTTGGTGGGATCCCCAGTGACAGAACCATCTGCCACTGTTATGGCCCTGGGCTGAGACCTGGTAGAGTAGGGTGCGGCCTATTCACCCCTAGGCTAGAAGGCCTGTTCATTCTTTGTGGCTTGCCCCAGCCAGGAGACTGGGGGTCCAGACTGTATTTGCTGGCTGCCCTAGCCAGGAGGCTTAGGCAAAAGTCTGCTCCATGTTCTATCCCATCCAGAGGACCAGAGTCCAGACTGTATGTTTGCTGGTTGCCCTAGCCAGGAGGCTTAGGCTAAAGTCTGCCCCCTTTCTCTGCCCCAAGAGTCCTAGACTGTTGAGTGCTGTCTGCCTTAGTCCTGGGAGCATAAGCTTTCGTGGGTAAGAACCTCACTTCTTCAGATGCAAGTAATGGAAATCTCCAGAGGCAGGTATATATCAGTGTGGAGATAACGAGGTTAGTTCAATCAGGGAGGGTGAGGTGTTCTGCTAGCAGTTGAGGTGTGAACACCAAGGGAGGAGAAACTGTTTCTGTAGTTGGATAGCCATTCACAGTCTTTGTTTAATCCTAATCTGATGGTGTCAAATTTGCAAATGAACTGGAGCTCAGCAGTTTCTCTTTGGAGTCTGGTCCTGAAGTTTTTTTGCTGTAAAATGGCTACCTTTACATCTGCTATTGTGTGGCCAGGGAGGTTGAAGTGTTCTCCTACAGGTTTTTGTATATTGCCATTCCTGATATCTGACTTGTGTCCATTTATCCTCTTGCGTAGTGACTGTCCAGTCTGGCCAATGTACATAGCAGAGGGGCATTGCTGGCATATGATGGCATATATAACATTGGTGGACGTGCAGGTGAATGAGCCGGTGATGTTGTAGCTGATCTGGTTAGGTCCAGTGATGGTGTTGCTGGTGTAGATATGTGGGCAGAGTTGGCATCGAGGTTTGTTGCATGGGTTGGTTCCTGAGTTAGAGTTGTTATGGTGCGGTGCGTGGTTGCTGGTGAGAATATGCTTAAGGTTGGCAGGTTGTCTGTGGGCGAGGACTGGCCTGCCTCCCAAGGTCTGTGAAAGTGAGGGATCATTGTCCAGGATGGGTTGTAGATCACTGATGATGCGTTGGAGAGGTTTAAGCTGAGGACTGTAGGTGATGGCCAGTGGAGTTCTGTTGGTTTCTCTTCTGGGCCTGACTTGTAGCAGGAGGCTTCTGGGTACACGTCTGGCTCTGTTAATTTGTTTCTTTATTTCCTTGTGTGGGTATCGTAGTTTTGAGAATGCTTGGTGAAGATCTTGTAGGTGTTGGTCTCTGTCTGAGGGGTTGGAGCAGATGCGATTGTACCTCAGTGCTTGGCTGTAGACGATGGATCGTGTGGTGTGACCGGGGTGGAAGCTGGAGGCATGAAGGTAGGCGTAGCGGTAGGTGGGTTTTCGGTATAGGGTGGTGTTAATGTGGCCATCGCTTATTTGTACAGTGGTGTCCAGGAAGTGGACCTCCCGTGTAGATTGGTCCAAGGACCTCCCGTGTAGATTGGTCCAACCTCAGCCTGGACCAATCTACACGGGAGGTCCACTTCCTGGACACCACCATACAAATAAGCGATGGCCACATTAACACCACCCTATACCGAAAACCCACCTACCGCTACGCCTACCTTCATGCCTCCAGCTTCCACCCCGGTCACACCACACGATCCATCGTCTACAGCCAAGCACTGAGGTACAATCGCATCTGCTCCAACCCCTCAGACAGAGACCAACACCTACAAGATCTTCACCAAGCATTCTCAAAACTACGATACCCACACAAGGAAATAAAGAAACAAATTAACAGAGCCAGACGTGTACCCAGAAGCCTCCTGCTACAAGACAGGCCCAGAAGAGAAACCAACAGAACTCCACTGGCCATCACCTACAGTCCTCAGCTTAAACCTCTCCAACGCATCATCAGTGATCTACAACCCATCCTGGACAATGATCCCTCACTTTCACAGACCTTGGGAGGCAGGCCAGTCCTCGCCCACAGACAACCTGCCAACCTTAAGCATATTCTCACCAGCAACCACGCACCGCACCATAACAACTCTAACTCAGGAACCAACCCATGCAACAAACCTCGATGCCAACTCTGCCCACATATCTACACCAGCAACACCATCACTGGACCTAACCAGATCAGCTACAACATCACCGGCTCATTCACCTGCACGTCCACCAATGTTATATATGCCATCATATGCCAGCAATGCCCCTCTGCTATGTACATTGGCCAAACTGGACAGTCACTACGCAAGAGGATAAATGGACACAAGTCAGATATCAGGAATGGCAATATACAAAAACCTGTAGGAGAACACTTCAACCTCCCTGGCCACACAATAGCAGATGTAAAGGTAGCCATTTTACAGCAAAAAAACTTCAGGACCAGACTCCAAAGAGAAACTGCTGAGCTCCAGTTCATTTGCAAATTTGACACCATCAGATTAGGATTAAACAAAGACTGTGAATGGCTATCCAACTACAGAAACAGTTTCTCCTCCCTTGGTGTTCACACCTCAACTGCTAGCAGAACACCTCACCCTCCCTGATTGAACTAACCTCGTTATCTCCACACTGATATATACCTGCCTCTGGAGATTTCCATTACTTGCATCTGAAGAAGTGAGGTTCTTACCCACGAAAGCTTATGCTCCCAGTACTTCTGTTAGTCTCAAAGGTGCCACAGGACCCTCTGTTGATTTTTACAGATTCAGACTAACACGGCTACCCCTCTGATACTTGCCTTAGTCCGGAGACTTAGGCTAAAGACTGCTCCCTGTTCTGCCCTGCCCAGAGGATAGGAGTTTCCCTTATAGACTGTTAATGCTGTCTGCTTCAGCAAGGAGGCTGTGGGCTCTGCCTGCCTAGAGGCCCAGAGCCCTAGACTCTTGATTGGTGTCAGCCCTAGCCAGAAGATTCTGGGCCAAAGACTGCTTACTGCTCTACTTTGCCCCTCCCAAAGGGGCTAGAGCTCCAGACTGTTAATGATTGTGTCCCCCATTAGGAGGCTATGAGCTACAGACTGGTTGCAGCTCAGCCCCACCAGCGGGGCCTGAGCCCAACTGCTGCTGCAGTGAGGCAGAGTGGCCTCCCTCCCTGCTTGAGAGCGAGGGAGCACTAAAACTGACTATAGCTAATGCTACACAAACTGAGCAGAAATAAGGTGGTTTTCAATCTGACCTGAGTGTGTGTAAAATCTTAACTATAACTATACGTTAATAGTTTTTTGCAATAGTTAATTTCCTTGAATTTTAAAAACAAAAAAAAGAGACAAAGAAGGTTCCAGTGCATTTGACTATATGGCCACAGACTAAAAGCATGTGCATTTAAACATGTGATCTAACAACCCCACATTCCAGTCAAAGTTTGCTGAGTCTAGGGCCGTGCATCCCTGTGAAAACTAGGGACTGACAGAACAGGGGACTCAGCAGGAAGTCTCCCTGACCAGCTGGGCCACCTATTTTTATAGTTTGGTTTTTTTTAAACATAGCCCTGGAGAGTACAAAAGCACATTTAATTACCACATTTTCAAATATGGCAGGATGATGAAAAGGAAGGCTAGCTGACAGGAAGCTGAAGCAGTCATGGTTAAGATGATCCAAAGCTCAAACGGTCTGTCATAATCAGTTTACACTGCATTTTGTGTGCAGAGTTCCACAGACATGAATTCATATAATCGGTATTGTTCAAAATGAGATGACAGCAGCATGCAGTATGACATTTTAAAATATTTTTAGTTTTATTAAATTATCACTTTAGTTATTGCTAAATGAAATTCCTTAACCTATGTCTAAGCCACCAATCCTCAGGAAGAATGTTATCTATACTACAGCTAGAATCATACAACTGGGTCAGTGTTTACTTATAGCAACAAGGTCCAGTACAACCAAACAGCAGCATTCTTCTGGCATAATCATGTTGGCTTGACAACATCTACCACGATGTACAATAACTCTTGCATCAGTGCATTCTAAGGAAAAAAATAAGCAGCTGTCCTTCTGCCGCAAACACTCATGTCAGGGACAGAGGACTGCAAGTATTTTACACCATGGATTTTGGGATGTTCTTCAGTACAGACACCTGGGATGTAGGAAGATTGACTAGCCTGGTTACACAGACCTGAGAAGTGAGGTTTTTACCCACGAAAGCTTATGCCCAAATAAATCTGTTCGTCTTTAAGGTGCCACCAGACTCCTTGTTGTTTTTGTAGATACAGACTAACACGGCTACCCCCTGATACCAGATAGGTGTGTGATGGAATACTCCCATGTATTCACATCCTACATACTACCGTAATAATCATTGTGCAAGGTATGCCTTGTAAGGTATCATTTGAAAACTCAAAATTGGCTGGTCAGTATAGTATTGATAAAATATGTGTGGCAACATTGTATATGAAGTTATCATACAGAGGAATCTTTTATTAACGTATGTTCCAAACCCAACAGCCCTGTCCTGAAGAGTCTGGTCAGTAGTCTTGTTGGAAGCATGTGGTGAGATATTTTGCTTGAATCTGATACAGTTTGTTAAGTTAGGCCCTAGAAAGCGTCCTATTTTTATCAAAAACATTTCTGACTTTTATGCCGCATTACTTGTATTCACTTAAAATCTCTCTCTTTGTGGTTAATAAACATGTTTTATTGTTTTGTCTAATCCAGCGTGTCTGGGTAACTCTATTTAGGATAATAGGCTAGTGTATATTATTCCTTTCAGGAATAAGGGGCTTAATATATTTGGACTATCCAGGAGAGGGCTGGGCAGTACAGAATACACATTTCTGGGGGGAAATCCGGAACTGGGAGTGTGTTGGAGTCACCCTGCAGTATAACCAAGGCTGGTGAAAGCCAGGCTGTGACTGACAGGCTGCAGTTACACAAACACATCTGGGAGTGATGTGCATGCTGGTGGCATTTGGTGAGCAGTCCAGGTTGGAGGCTACAGCAGCAAGGTATTGCACAGCACCCCAGGTCACAGGGCAAGGTGACACAGCTCCCGACTGGTCTGGATTGTACTTTGGTATGTCACAAGTTGGTTCCATCTCCAGTGCAGGTTGTCACAAATTGTGTTACAGCTTTGTTATTGAGCAGTACTGGTACCACTCACAGTGAGGAACCATGTTTTAACCATGGCAAGAGAAGTAAACCTTGTGTGGAGTCAGATATTGTATAGCATGGCTACAAATTTACCAAATCTCTACAGTATAGATTGGCCTTCAAATTAAAAGCCAAGCCATTGAAGAAAATTCTGGTTTGAGTTATACAAGGATGAAAAGTAAATCTAAAAAGTGTGCATTCTGGAAAATGCCATTTCCCCATATTACGATAAAATCCCTTTATGCCATTTTTAAGTTATCAAACTTTGTAAAAAGAAAAGAAATTCTGTTGGACTGTGAACAAGCATGATCTGCACTGGTTTCTTACTGCTTTCCATGTGGAACATGAGGCATTGGTTTCCATTTATAAAGCCCTACATGGCTTGGGACCAGTGCAGTTGAAAGAAGCCCCTCTCCCTGTGACATACCTCCACAGCTGCGGTCAGGGGAGGCACTTAAGCTGGACTTCCCTCAAGAAAAAAAAAGAAGAAACTGAGCACTGTTGGCAGGACATTCTTCCCAAGAGCTCCTGACTTTGGAATCTGCTTCTCCATCCCTGGAAATGGCTTGAATCTGATTACCTATATTCCCAGGTTTTGGGGAATGCAGGGCTGCCCTGAGGGCACATCGGGGAGAGGACTGGACTTCATTTTCAGGGTTTCTTCCTCACACCCCCAGGATCGGGGGCAAAGACAGGCTACTAGTTTTATTCTTCGTTGTACAATTGTGTTTTTAATATATGTAAAATTGGCACTTTATTTTGGTGCTACCATCATTTACTCAAAAGCAAATCAATATTACAGTGTACTAGAAAATGTAAAACTAAAAATCAGGATTTATTAATTTTGTTTCAATGTTTCTGTACCTGTATGGATCATTGATGATGCCTCTATAGATCCACTTCTCCAGAATTTCAAAATAAGGCACGCTGGCTGCCTTGGTTAAGTATAGACACAGCTCTTGTGCTTGGCTGTCTCCTGTATAGTTGAAAGTCCTGTCGTGAAGTAAGCTAAGGGTTGACCCTCCCATACACTCACCTTTATCCACAGAAGTGGCTATAATTAAAAAAAGGAAAAACTCTTAAGGCAAAAGGCATTTAATTTAAATCTACACATTTACAGAATGAGTCATTTTGTTAAAGGCTATCAAGGCTCAAAGTAACAGACTGAGAATTCTGAAACACGGGCTTAACTATTGGCAATTCACACAAACATCTGGTTACGGAAAGAGTTATCAGCTAATTAGTTGGCTAGATTTCAGCATAAGAATTGTGGTTTATTAACTCAGCTGCTACATAAAATGCAGCATGCTCCTCACTTTTGAAGTGCACACGTGCTATTATTTAGCGGATTCTCAGCACCCATTCTGCTATGCAGTCAACATTTAAAGGTGACCTGAAAACATTTTTTTAATAAAACAAGAACAGATGTTAAAAAATCCTCCAAGTCACCAGGGTTAAAGTCAAGCACATGCACAAATGTTTGCAGGATCAGGGTCCAAAAAGCTCCCTAGACCCAGGGGACACAGGAACAGGTCCATTCTCCAGATGGGTAATTGAGGAATCCTAACGTATGTCTACGTTGCAGCTCAGAGTGAGCCTCCTAGCCTGGGAAGACAAGACTCATACTAGCTCAAGCTAGTGTACTAAAAATAGCAGTGTGGACGTTGTGCCTCAAGCAGCAGCTCGGGCTTTCAAGTCCACCTGACTATTTGGGACTGAGCTCAGGTAGCTAGCCTGAGTCTCCACTAGAGCCACAACATCCACATTGTTATTTTTAGCACGCTAGCTCAAGTCAAGCTACATCGTCTGTCTACCTGGGCTGAGAGACTCACTCCTAGCATGAGTGCAGACGTACCTAAAGTGACTTGCTAAAGGTTACATAGGACATTAGTGACACAGCTGGGAAGAGAAGCCTGGTCTCTAAGGGTACATCTACACAGGAAGTGGCAGGAAGTCTGAGCCCAGGTTGACAGACTTGGGCGTGCGGGGCTCACGCTCCCACACTAAAATAGGTATGTAGATGTTGCGGCTCAGGCTCTGAAGCCTCGGGGAATGGGGGGTGCTTCAGAACCCAAGCTCCAACTTGAGCCGCAATGTCTACGTAGCTATTTTTAGTGCGTAGCACAAGCCTGAGCCTGTCAACCTGGGCTCAGACTTGCTGCCGCTCACTATGTAGATGTATCCACTGGTGGTAGATGTTTAATTTTCTCCACTAACACACACAGTTCTCATGCAAATTGCTTCAACCTCTGAATTCAGTTAGGATAACAGTAAAATTTGGGTAAAGGGGATGCTTTGCTAAAGCAATGGGGCAAGTGCAAAGTACTACTAGCCATAACTGAGAGGAATTTGTTGAATTCCATGGGAGACAAAGTATGTGGTCATGCCAAGGAAATACACTCCCAAACTTGGCACAGCATTCTGCAGTTATGCCAGAATGGCTTTCTTCTTCAAAAGTACTATACTAAAGCAATACTGTACTTGGGGCAAATGAATGGATTAGTATTACAGTGTGGGGCAGGAGATGAGAACTGCAGGACACCTGCATGTTTCAGAGCAAGGGGAACCTTAACTTAGCTTGTTAGCTATAGCATTCCAGGAAAGGGAAATTTAAGGAAGTGGTACTTGTAAGACAGTTCATCTGGTCTCCCTGAAGCAGTACACACCCTCCCCTTCACTTCAAAATTCAGAGAATCTTTAAAGAACAGATTTTTATTTTGATCAAAAACCTCCGGTTAGGCTACAGAGGGGTTTTAAGGTCCCATCAAACTGAAGAGGACTGATTCAACCTTAACTATGATTGCCACTAACAAACAGTGTTATGGAGGCACATTAATGTCAGTAACAAATCAGTAAACCTGTTAATACAGCACTAATTAAACCATTGCTACTTGGTCCTCTTCTGGAATCTCATAACAGTTTTGATAATTAAAATCCTCTTTAGAGTTCACTTTGAACACTGTACAGAAGCAGATTACTGCATGTAATGTGGGCATCATTTATAGTTCTATGCAGCTTTTGGAACCTTGTGACAAAGGCATGAAAAATTTAACAATCATTAGAAAGTATGGACACCTACCAAGTGAAGCAAGAATCTCCATGGTCCTCATTGTGGGCTGGATATAAAACCACAGTTTCTGTAGGGACAAAAGCCCTTGTCTCTGAAGATGCTCCAGCTGGGTGATAAGAATCATGTATTCTTTGATAAGGGTCCTCATTGCTGCTGCCAAAGCATGATTTACCTGTCCGTACTCGAACGAAGATTTTTCCTCAATGAACCTGCAAAAAAGCGTACCAAAAACTGTTTGTCAAGGCAGTGTTTATATTTTCAGGAGCTGTATTTACATGTCATTGTAGAAGCATGAAGGGCAGAGTGCAACCTAGTTAGAAGCTGCACTGTCATCTTGAAATCTATGCAGTTTTTAAAAAAATAAATATAAAGTAGCTTTAAGGGCTATACTTGCCTTGACTCCCTCGTCAATTTTTGTTGTTTAACCATCACATTTTTCTATTTTTAAAAGCATTCCCTCCCCCTGGTGCTGTGTGAAATGTAGGGTAATAAGCTATTGCTGACTTCATATGTGCTTCTGATTCTAGCCACTGGGGGACTTTAACAACAACATTTTTTATTAAAGTAGCACTCAAGGGCAAACATAGATGAAGAACATTCCTTGCTCCAGGGAGCTTACAAAAAATACACACAGATGAAATCAGGGAATAACATATATGCAAATAAGCATGGTGCTGATCAGCACACATTAGTTAGTTACGGGCTTCACGTTGGGTTTTTAATCTGGGAACACAGGTCAGGGGAGAGGAATGGCAGGTATGGGGGAGTTAGCGAGAGTAGGAACAGGAAGGAAAGAACAGGCAGTCCCAGCTCACTACCTGCCTAGTCATGGTCACAGCAGGGCTCAGCAACTAACTGCTAGGTGGTAAGGGATGGGCAAGTTGGCAAAGTGAAAGTGAGCTTGACATTGCAGTAAACTAAGAAAGCAACTCCGTAGGATGGAGTTAAATTGTCAAGGGCCTTAAAGGTGAAGGTAAAGCCAGTGGAAGGACAGAGAAGGGAGTGATGTGATCAATAACAAGCCAGGAAGATGATCTGAGCAGCAGCAATGTGAATGGACTAAAGAAAGGCAAGGTTGCAGTGAAGAGGTGATTACTGTAGGACCTGGCTGAGATTTTTAGCTGTGTAGACAGAAAGAGAATACTGAATCTTCGAAATATTACATAGGAAGAAGTAGCAAAAATTAGACATGGTCTGGGTTTTTATACAAGTTTTTTCCAAATTAATTAGTATCCCACTAGAATCAGTCATCATAGCAGATTTTAGCGAGGTGTTGGACTCTTTTTTTGGACAAGTCAAGCTGGCCCAAGCATACATAGTCACATGCTAGAAGCATTATAAAAGATCACATGTAAAAAATAGGGTGAAAAGATGTCTAGAGGTTGGAAAACCCTACAATGAAGGATTTTATTTTTTTTCTCCTCTCCACATTCCACATATTCACAAGTAGATTTCTTCCTGATTTCTACAAATTTGATGGACTCAGTGCTTCATAACGAAATCAAGTCTATCACGATCTCTGATCATGCACCAGCAATACTACAATTTCCCCCTCCCAAGACAAACTGGATTTGTAAAGGATGGAGACTGAACTCCTCTCTTTTGAAAGATAAACATTCTTATTACTCTGTCACAGAAGAAATTGGGTTTTTCTTCAAAACAAATGATATGCCAGAGATATCCTGATCTACCCTATAGGATGAACTTTTATTAGGGGAAGGATCATTTCATACTCAGTGGTTAGAAAGAGGGCTTACCAGGCTCAGCTCCTGGAATTAACCAAACAATTTAAATGTCTACATTTAGAATGTGCAAACTACCCCTCCCAAGGAATCTTAAAAAATTAATCTTCAGTATGAAGTAAATAGATCGACTTCAGCACAAGCCAAATTCGCTCTTTTTATACTCAAACACACTGGGAGTTGGGAAAAAGAGGATAAAATTATTGCATGAAGATTAAAAGTGAGAGGCCAAACATCCCGAATAGTATTCCTCAAATCAGAACAAGGATAGGTTATTACTAATTAAAAAGAGCTCAATAATCAATTTTTGAAATTCTACCAGTTCAATAATTTTTTATGATAGTAATTCACCACCTGACCCAAAAGAGACGAATAAAGTTGTTCAAACTCAACCTCCCACAAATCTCAGAAGAGCAACATGCAAGACTGGCATCTCCCTTGCAATCCGAGGAAATAATCAAGTTCATAACAGAAATAAGCCTGAGCAAGACTTTCCCCACCAGGAGGATGCTTACTGATAGAATTCTATCAAAGTCTCAAAGAAATTCTGGTTCCTAAGCTATTATACATTTCCAAAAATGCCTTAAATAAAGATATGTTATGTCCTACTATGAGGAAAGCCCTAACTATTGTACTATTTAAACTGGGTAAGAATGTGCGAAAGTGTAATAACTATAGACCCATCTCTTTAATCAATAATGATATAAAATACTTTCAAAAATACTGTCTGAGAGGCTTGAAAAAGTAATGAGTGATAGGGTTCATCCCAATCAAGTGAGATTTATTTAAAAAAAAAGAAGCATGATTCAGATCACACACAGGTGATTAATGTTATTGCATTCCACCAACGTTCTAGAAATTCCCATGCAATCATTTAATCATCTTGACACACAGAAAGTCTTTGACAGAGTGAAAAGGCAATATCAGTTTCTTACCCTAGATAAATTTGGGTGGGGAAATTCTTTATTTCATGGATAAAACTGTTATATTATCATTTCAACTCTCACATCTTAAAAAATAGCACAATATCCCTCCTTTGATTTTTTGGGGGGAATTAACCAGGGATGCCTGCTCTCCCCTCTCCTGTTCAATCTAGCATTAGAACCACTTGCAATATTATATTAGGGAACACAGGTATTTAAGGGATCAAATCAGGGACTCAGGAGACAAAATCCTTCCATATGCACGCATCATCTTATTTATTAAAGATCTGGATCAATCTATTCCAGATATCCTACATACAATAGATAACGGACAAATTCTCTGACTTACAAGACACATTGGGATAAGTCAGAAGCAATGATGATCTCATTGGATCTATTTGGAAGTAGCTCTCCTGTAGGGACATTTAGATGGCAACAGAGACTTCAGAGATCATGGCATCCTGTTCCCAAAGGAAATTAAGAACATAGGCAAGGTTAACCTAGCCTCAACTATGCAATTAGCAACAATTTAAATCGATGACAGGCACTACCTCTCTTCCTTTGGGAAAAATAAACAATTAAAATGAATACCTTTTCCAGGATCCTTTTTATTCTGAATTCCCTCCCTATCTATATTCCTCCCTTTTATTTTACCAAAATTAACAACATGTTCAGTCCTTCTTGTGAGGTGCCGGTAACAAACCCAGATTCTCCTTACAAAGATTACAGCTCCCTGCCAAAAGAGGTGGGTTTAGATTTTCCAACTTCAAACTTTATCATCAGGGAATAATTCTTAGCCAAGCTGCACAGCAGCTCATTCCCTCCTGCTGTAGAGCCCCAGATCAGCTCCAGCTGGAAGAAGAATTGATTACTCCTTTACCCCTTTCCAATGTGCTGCACTTGGATTACTATCGATTCCCTAAAGAACAATTACCATTATTGTGGCAGTCAGAAATACTTGGCATACGTCTACTAAATTTAAAAATCACCCTTTTCTACATAGCAAGGCCTCTATCTGGGGTAACTTGAAACTCTCTCTAGCAGGCAACCCCATCATGTGGCCAGACTGCATTAGGAAAGGGATTTTGACTATCAGTCAATTTATTGAAAATTGTACCTTCCTCTCCTTTACAATATTAAAAAAGATGTTCAATCTACAGACCAAGGAGGAGTGGGAATGTATCTAACTTAAAAATGCCATCTCCTATCTGTTTGGTTCCAATGCCTGAGCTACCCCGACCCACCTGAACTGCTTTCATTTCTCCAATTATTATCCAGATTGCCAAGAGCTATGGTAACACTATATACAAACTTGGACGGCAAATTTGACTTAAACACAGATTCCCTAAAAAAGAAATGGGAGGAGGAACTAGGCCAATTATTCTCTGCTAACCAACAGAAACATATTTTAGCCAGTGCTCTGAGCTGTTCCTTGGACCTCCGTTTATGATTAATCCATCAGAAAATCATAAGGAACATGCATCAGACCCCTCTCCGACCGTTCAAAACAGGTGCCGCTAAGTCAGACAAACGTTGACACTGTGATTCAGCAGGTGCTAACTTCACCCCTATGCTCTGCGAATGCTCCTATACCTGTAGGTTTTGAGCAGAACTTAACTGCAGAGTTAATTTTTTCCTATAAAATAAAATTGTCTTACAAGCTAAACATATCATTTTAAACCTAATGGATGTTAACTGGAAGCTGAATAAATCTGAAAAATTTTGGCTAAGCAGACCACTAATAATTGCTAAAATTACTACAAAAATGGAAATACAAAAAGTGACCAACAATTGAAGACTGGCACATAGATTTCATAGGCTTGACACTCTTTCCGTGATGGCCAAGAAAAATTCTCAGAGACATGGGATGCTTTCCTGGAAGTATCTGAATGATCCTATTAAATGCTTCCTTCCTGCTCTCTACCCACTGCCTTTCCCTGCCCCCCCTACCTACACCTCCCTTGCTTCTATTTTTTATCTTAATAATTTTTCTTTAATTAGTTGGATATTTATAAACAAATTTTGTTTATACAAAATACAAATTACTGATTTATATTTTAACCTTTCCTATTTTATTTATTTATTGATAAAATTAAATATATCAAATATAGCTATAAGAAGTTTATGTATAGTTTGTCATGGTTTTTTTTTTCTGTATATATATTTAAAACACTAATAAGTTAACAGAAAAAGAAACATGGTCTGGATGTGAGTCTAGAGAGAGGGTGGAGACTGTTACTAGCCTGAGTGACAGGAGTACGGTGATGTGGTCCACAGTGATAGAGAGGTGGGAGGTTTGGAGCGGGGTTCAGCTTTGGCCATGCTGAGTTTAAGTTGTTGGCTGGACACCCTGGAGGAGATGTTCAGACAGACAGGCAGAGATGCAACTTTGGATGGAGGGAGTGGAGTCTGAGTGGAAAGGTAGATTAGAGAGTCATCAGTGTAAATATGGTAGGCATCCGGATAAGATTACCCAGCAATAGGATAAAAAAAGAGAATAGGATGGATCCAAGGCTGAAGTCCTGTGGGATACCTATTGAAAGTGTGCACGGGTAGGGGAAGATGAAAGGGAGGCATTGGAGCAAATTATTAGAGAGGTAAGAGAACCACAAAAAGACAGTCACAAAAGCCAAAGGAGGACAAGACTTCAAGAGGAAGAGCATGGTTGATAGTGTCAAAGGCAGAAGTCTGGAGTACAGGACCTGAGATCTGGCCAGAAGAGTTAATCTGAGGCTCTGGCGAGAACAATTTTTGGGAGCATAGAGGGTGGGAGCTACATGGAGCAGCCCTAGGAAGAAGATGGAGGAAAAGAACTCCAGAGAGCAAGTAGTGAGGGCATGACTGAGGAGTTTGGAAAGGAAAGGAGATGAGAGATTGGTTAATACTTAGAAAGGAGCTCACTTCACCTTCAAAGAACTATCATTAATACTTATAGGAAAGGTTTGGCCCTGACACGGGCCATTATCACCATTGTTTTTCTGATCGGGTGATCCTTTAAGGACGTTCAGTTGCTGATTTGATTACATTTGTTGTGCTTTGGCACGTAACAGGGGAGACTGCATGAAAATTGTCATCTCCTCCCCCAGAAGTTCCAGGATTCTGTCTTCCCCATAGGCAGTGGACTGCACATAACCAACTTCAGACAACATACAGGTGTGGATATCTCCTCCACAAATGGGAAAAAAAAAAAAATCACCAAATTGTGTTGCCTGGTTTGTACCTCATCACAATCACATCACAGACAACTGTCCCATTCACACTTACAGTGGTGACACAAAGGGATCCACCTAGCTACTGCAGAAGCATTAGAAGGGTTTTCAAATCTCAAGATTCAGCTATAATCTCAGCCCATGGCTTTTTAAATGCCATATGAAAGAAGAATACTTATAGGAGATGTATAAGTAAAGTGGAGTAAACCATTTACTTCACTAGTATGCGCTGAGTGCTCCCAGTGAGCAGTCACTCCAACCTCACTAGCCACAGTTCAGAGATGCATTCAGCATGCAAACACCACAAACTGCTCTTCCTGCCCCCATTTAAGACCCCAAAAGTCCTGAACCACACAAACAGCTGTGATGCTAGGATATCACAACTACTGCTCCACTCTGCTGAAGCTAAGGTGCTGACCCAATAGAGACTCAGGTAGGGGCTGGCTTGTAAGCCAGCCGCACAACTTTGAGGAGGTTTTTTATTTTATTTTATGTCCCAATGGGTATAAATTAAACTAAGGTGGTTTCTAAACCAGGCAGCATACTTGCAAATAAAACATTGCATAAAACATCACAAACTGAGATTCTGTAATTCAATTCTGGGTGTCAGATAAAACCAGACAGACACATCCTGACATGGGAACAACAAAGGCCACATCGGATACCTGGTCACAGTGGAGTAACTCGCAGCTACAGGAAGAATCCTGGTCACTAGCTCTTTGACTGACATGTCCAAATTGGGATCCACTAAGAAAGCTCGGTTCTGCCTGCCTATGAGAGGCTGTGCTGTGATGTATCTTCCATCCACTCCAATCAAGACATACAGCAAGTCTTCCACAATTGTGGACTCTTGAGAAGCTAAGGGTAAGGTACCTATTTGAAAACAGAGGACAAAAAGTACAAAATCTGAACACACGACAGAACTATTCTCAGCCCTTTTTCATTCCTCCGTGGCTTTTTGATTGGTATGCTCAGGCTGGATTAAGACAGTGAAACATGGAGAGGAGGTGCTGTTAAAAGGGACAGCATGCATCATTCTCCTCAATGGCAATGCTGTCTTCCCACCTTTTAGTACAAGCAGAGTGAAACTAGGCCTTGTAGTAAGGATAAACCAAAGCAATCTTCAGGGAAGATGGACTACAGTGCACCGAGACTTTTTAAGTGAAAATTGCAGAGTTTTGATCTAGTACTTGGACCTCAACAGAAAATATTATGACTCAAGGAGAAGATGACTAAGTTACCTCATCTTTGTGTGTGTAAGGGATGGAAAATAATTCATCTGTGGTAAAATCCATAAAATGTCCACCTAGATTTCTAAACCAGAGAACAGAATCCTTTACTTTGTTTGTGTGCCAAAATATAAGTTATACAGATATACATACATACCCAACGTATATGACCATGATAGCTATGGAACAAATTACATTCACTTTGCACCTCTGATCTTCCCAACTGTACTCTGCTCACTAATCTAATTGTACTGGAACTGGGGAAGTACCATTCTTGTCAGGAGTTTTCCTAGAGTTGAAATTTTTCAGTAAAAATAAATGAAGGTTACTTACTTGTAACTGGAGTTCTTCAAGATGACTGAATATTCACACTTATAGACTCTGCACTGCCTGAGGGCACCCAATGGTAGAACTGTCTCCCACTCCAGGCAGTGCCTATTGGAGCACCTGTGTACCACCCCCTCCTACTCCTTCTCTGGGTGTCTCTGAACATTCCGAGGGTGAGGCTATAAAAGGGAAGGCTGCTCCCTCTACCACCTCAGTTCCTTCCGCTGCCAACCCAGAAGACCTGGATAGGGAAAGTGTGACTATGCAGAGTAAACGCAAAGAAATCTGATTACAAATAAGTAACCTTCATTTCTTTTTAGAGTGGCTCTACATATTCCTATTTACAGGTAGATTGACAAGTGGTGCTGAAAAACCCTGAAGACGAGAACAGAGTCCTAATTAAATCATCATCGAACCATAGAAATGTAGGACTGGAAAGGACCTTGAGAGATCATCTAGTCCAGACCCCTGTGGTAAGGCAGGACCAAATAAACCGGGACCACCCAACAGTTGTTTGTCCAACTTGTTCTTAAAAACCTCCAATGATGTGGATTCCACAACCTCCCTCAGTAATAACGATTGAACCACCTCTCTGCCAAATTTGGCATCTGCTCTAGACACTAGATCCAGTGCCTAATGTTTAGTGAATGTGTATACTGACTTCCAAGTAGCAGCTTTACAAATCTCTCTGATAGGAACACATTTAAAACAAGCAAAAGATGCAGCTACAGCTCTAATAGAATGAGACCGCAAAGCAGGCAGCTCAGGAATTTCCATAACTCTCAACACTGAGCAATGCATTGTTTAACCCATCGGGAAGTAGTCTGAGCAGATGCAGCATGACTCATGATTCTTAGTATAATAAACAGTCTAGATGACTTCCTAAAACTCTTAATGCCATCTGAGTAGTATGCAAGAGCTCACCTAGCACCGAAAGTATGTAAGGCAGACACTCCTTTAACAACATGAGGTTTTGGAAAGAAAACTGGTAAATTAATTGTCCAATTGATATGAAACTCAGACAATATTTTTGATAAAAACCTGGGATCAGGTGTAGGAACCACCTCATCTTTGTCAAAATTCATAAATGGCAGGTTAGCAATCAGGCCATGCAATGCACTCACCCTTCTGGCTGATGTAATAGCAGTAACGAAGACTGCTTTAATAGATTAATAAAACAAAAGAACAATACACAAAGCATTCAAGTAACGATCAAAACATGGTAAAATGAAACAACAGCCAGATGAACTTTTAAAGACAAATTAGACAATCTTTCAGACGCTAAGTACATTAAATATTGTAAAATACAGGGTATGGAAGCTGTCACTAGAAAGTCAAATTTATCCCTCAACTAAGCAACAAATCTGGTCCATTTTAACAGGTAACACTATCTTGTAGACAGCCTTCTAGAACTAAGCAGAACATTTTGTACCAACGAAGAACATGATGGCTCAAGACTAGTCAAGTCCAATAGCCTAACCTGTCAGATGAAGCAACTGTAGATTTGAACAAAGAATCCTGTCTTGTTATTGTGACAAGATATTTCGAGACAGAAACTCATGTTTTATCTGTCTGACAGCTGATGCAGATCCATGTATCACTGCTGTTTTGGCCAAGCTGGGGCAATCAATATAATTTTTGCTGTCCTGACAAATCTTCACCACTTTCTAAATTAAAATGGAAAGGAGTGAAAGCATACAGAAGGCCTGTGATCCAGGGAGGCCTTGGTGCCAACTGGCAGCAGGAATAAGAGGTGCATAGGGGTTTACAGGAAACCCCTAGATCTGATGTTTACATAATAGTATGCCAAAGGGTGGCATGTGAGGTCTCTACCAACAGCCAGTAATGCACTGGTCATCCTAATCGCTGCAAGATATATGTACAGATATTTAAGGAGCTGTTTTCAGTATAGATACACTATGTTCTTAAGGTATGTGAATTAAGACAGGTCGCCATAGATGATAAATTCTGTTCAAGCAGGGATTGGTGAATGCTTCTCTCACTGGCTGGTCATTGCATACCATCTGAGAACAATCTGAGAACCAAGCCAATGGCTGATTCTATAAATAATATGCAAAGCTCTGGAGGAACGATCTGAGAACCAAGCCAATGGCTGATTCCATGATTAATGTGCAAAGCTCTTTCCCTGAAAAGCCCAGTGACTTTGGATTGTAAATTGAGCTAAATGGGATCCCCATTCAGTGTTGGAAGTATCTGACATTATAATTGATGAAGGTCGATTGAACAGAACATTCCTGAGAATGCTTGATCTGTTTGTTCACTACCTCAGCAAATTCAGAACATCCTGAGACATGGTGACAAACATATGAAGACAGTCCTGACTGGGTATATAAACTCAAAACACCCTGAACATTCTGAGAGGGTTACAGGGGGCCACATAAGCGGTAGCTGCCATCAATCCCATGAGACTCAGGAAGAGGATCACGTTCTGGTATTAGAAAAACAAAGTGGGTAGGGGGTAATATCTTTTATTGGACCGACTTCTCTTGGTGAGAGACACAAACGTTTGAGTTTACATAGAGCTGGCTCTTCTTCAGATCTGGGAAACATACTCGGAGTGTCACAGCTAAATACAAGATGAAACAGATTGTTTAGCATAAGTAGTTAATACATATTTCAAGGAACTATTCAAGGTGAAGTGGGCCCATTAACCCCCCTTGATAATTCCCTGATAAGGAGGAAAGACCTTGGGAAAGAAGATGTCGCACATCTTATTTGAATTAAAATTCCAAACTAGGGTAATCCTGTCTCAAATTAGTTAGCTAAAGTGATAATTGGTTATCACATTATTTGTTTTTCAAGGGTATAAAAAGAGTTATGAATCTAAGAATTGTCAGACACCACCTAATCATGTTGGAGCATGACAGGATGAGATGGCTTTCCCTAGGTCTGGCCTATTTGTAAGTATACTGATCACATGCTTATGAATACTTTGTTACTATATTGGGTGAAGTGACTGCTTATTTTTAGTCTGTTAGACATGTTTAGAGCAACTGTATAAAATACCATTTGGCCTTGGACTTAATAAAGGAATTTATAGTTAAATTGATGTTTGGTGGTTTGCCCTATTAATAATAATGATTTCAAATATTATTAATAATTCCAGCACTTAACAGGAAGCTAGAGTTGACCAAATAGCCATAGCAAGTTGCAAAAAAACATCCAAGATAGGAAGTAACAACCTATTCATGGAAGTAGCTCCAACATTATCAAATACCAGATGGGAGGTTTCCTCTACAGCTACTGAAGGTAAGTTCAACATGGCTACCATACAATCCACAAGGTCATGGAACTGCACAGCATCCTCAGAAGGGGAGGATGCTGAAACCACCCGCATGTGCTAGTCAGGCAACAAATCTGGATCGAGGTCACAAGGTGGGATCCAGGAACATACCCATGGGAAGAGCAAAAGGACAAGGAGGTTTTGCAACCAAGAAACCCCACTTCCATACAGAGATGGAGTATGGAACAAGACGCAAGAGATTCAGAGGGTGGTCCCATTAATTTGTTAGCACCAGGTTGAGATCCCGTGGGGGAACAAGTTCTTATATCTTTGAGTATAACCTGTCTAACCCTTTTAGAAATCTGATAGTTATGGAGTTAAAAAAAAAAAAAAAAAGCAATCTATTACCCACTGAACGGCAATAAACAAATAGCTGCTCAATGTATTCTAACAGAACTAACTGTCATATCTTAGTATTTTAGTTGCAATACATAGTCCAAAACATGGTTAATGGAAGCTTGCTCTGGAGAGACACATTTCTATTAAGACCAGATAAAAACATTTCCATTTAGCCAGGTAAGTGTGCCTGGTTGAAGGCTTTTTGCTATTTAGAAATACTTCCTTAGGCTTGGTCCACACTAACCCCCCACTTCGGACTAAGGTACGCAAATTCAGCTACGTTATTAACGTAGCTGAATTCGAAGTACCTTAGTCCAAACTTACCGTGGGTCCAGATGCAGCAGGAAGGCTCCCCCGTCGATGCCGCGTACTCCTCTCACTGAGCTGGAGTACCGGTGTCGAAGGCAAGCACTTCCGGGACCGATCCGGGATCGATTTATCGCTTCTAGACAAGACGCGATAAATCGATCCCGGAAGATCGATCGCTTACATCCGGACCAGGAAGTAAGTATAGACGTACCCTTAACGTGTTTCGAGCAAGCATTTTCTAATGGTGTTAACCATGAAGCATCCATGCTGTTAAGCAGAGGGCTTGCAAGTGCTGGTAGAGCAGACAGCTGAAGTCCTGAGAAATCACATTTGGATCCAACAGGAGAGACTGAAAAGGTCTCATCGACAATACTGGTAGGGTTGAGATCTAGTATTGCCGAGGCCACGCTGGTGCTATTAGTATAAGGCAAGCATGGTCCTGTTTGGTCTTGCATGAGACTCTGGACAGGAATGTATCAGAAAAGACATACAGCAGGGAGTTCTTCCATAGTAGCAGGAAAGCGTTTGTTAATGAACCTGTCTGTGACCCTGTGATAAGTGAAGGGGGGAGGGGGCGGAAGTTCCCTGTTATGGACACCCAGCCAGTCAATTAGCTATAAAATCCCTCTTGGCAGCTGTTCTCTACTTGCTTTACCTGTTAAAGGTTAAAAAGTCTGACAGCATGCATATTCTAATTTTTAGAATCCTTGTGGGCCCCCACTTTCTGCACTCTAAGTGCCAGAGTGGAGAATCAGCCTTGACAGAACCCTGGGGAGCAGAACTGATAGCATTTTCTGTTGGCCTTTGTGGCAAACATACCCACTTAGGGAGCCCCCACAGCTGACAGGTGGATCACTGTGCTTAGGACCCACCAGTTCAATGTGACATGAATCCAGGAACAGAGGAAGCGGCATAGAGGATTGGCAAACATATGGGAAGGAACAGATGGGCCTGTAGGAACTGTAATATTGCCATCAACAAACCTGTCAAAATGCATGCTTAGACTGAACTGCTAGTCGAGAGGAACCTGCTGTCACAAAGGAAGAGGGGGCGGAGGTGGTCAATGCCTGTAATTCCTGCCCCTTTTTCTTGGAAGGTCTTGGGCCCATGGGATAAAGCTCTGATAACTGTGAGCTTGCTGGGGCTGGAACTGCTTCCTCCTTGTCACAGTGTGTTGACTCCAAGCAACTTCAGAGTTGTCCTGGAATCTTTTAGGCTACATGGCCTATTGTCCATTTTTTCCACAAAGAGGGAGGCCCTTCAAAGGGCAGAACTTGAATGTTCTGCTGTACTTCAGGAGGAAGATCGGATGACTGCAGCCAAGATGCTGAGTCTGCTGTATCAAAGCTGTCCTGGCCACCAGCTTGCCCTCTTCCAACACCACATTAAATTCCTGCCTGAAGTCCTCTGGTAGCCTGTCTTTAAACTTCATGTTTTCCCACAGAGTGAAATCAACGCGACTTAGAAGAGCTTGCTGGTTAGCAAGTCTAAGTTACAGCCCTATCATCTAATAAAGTTTGCAACCAAACTAGTCCAGTCTCTCTGATTCCTTCCCCTTTTGCGTCAATGCTTGGTGCCCCTGCCTCATTCACTCTTATCTGCTGCCACCATCAAGAGCCTGAGGGAGGGTGAATGTAGACGCATTCAAAATGCTTAGAAAGGGCACATTTTGCTGTAGGAGCTAGGGAAGAAAGGGTGTACCACAGTGTTCTGAGTGGCTCCAGAATTGCTTCATTAATCAGGAGCACCACTTGGAGGAACCTGTCGAAGCTAATATGTCCACTAGTGTATAAGATTTCTTGCAGACCAATTCCACCCGAATGTCTTACACGAAGGTCACTCTTTTAAGCAGTTCTTTGTGAGCCTGGTAATCTTCCTGTGTCAGTGAATTGCTCAGCATCTCTATAGCCTCATCTGGTGATGAGGAAGACTGTACCAGGAGCTGAAGCAATGTCTGGTCTCTCTTGTGGTGGAGGAGCTGTCTGAGCAACTTCCAGCTGCTTGGTACCTGCACTGGGTGTCAGAGAATGTTCTCTGTGGTGCCAATGATCTCAGTACACCCTCAAAGAAGTCAACTGAGGTGGGTGAGGTAAGGTCCTAGCAGGGGAGAGACACCCCAGAGTCCAGAAAGGCCACTGACATGGTGGTGAGGCCTGTGCTTGCACAGGCCATTGTGCCTTAAGATGTGCTTACTGCTGTGAGACCCATGGACCCCAAGGCTCTCATGGAGGGGTATGCATCCCGTTTTGAATGGGACACGGGCCCAAACTCTGAGTCTGAAGGAGATGACTCTGAGTCCTGCGATAAGAGTGAAGCAGATCCTGTGTGTACAGGAAATAGATAAGCTGAGCCTGGGGATGGTGGTACTGAGGATTTTAATGGTGGGTTTCCTCTGGAATGTACTGGCTCTTAGGTACTAGAAGTGTAGAGGGCATCAAGTTGCATGCTCTAACAGAGCTAGTGTAGGAACTGCAGTCACCAGTACTGGCTGAAATTCTTCCTGTACCACCAGGGACACTGGTACAGAAAGATTGAGTAGTTCTCTGGCAGCTGTGTATGCCTCTGGCATCATCGGGACCTGAACTGGGTCTTGAGCTTGCTGTCTTTGCATAGGAACTTCAGGGGTCAGCCGCAATGGAAGTTGCAAAAGTTCCAAAATTGACAAAACCCCCTTTCTAGATGAGGAGCACTCTGGGGAACACTCCCCCTCAGAGTGTCCCCCAGAGTCTTTGCCTCTAGGTGGCCTTGGCAGCAATGATCTTGCTGAATGGGGTTCTGGGTCTTTGGAAGATCTCTCTTCTCTGACAGATCAAGATGCTGTAGACATCTCAGGTGGTGTACTCCATACTTAAAGTGCAGCACTCAGAGCATGCTCTGAATCAGACGGCTTGCTGCCTCCATAGGAAGACACTTAAGTCTCGCTGTTCTATCTTTTTTTAGAGAGGCAAAAATCCTTTACAAATGTGATACATATCACTGACCAACACTGGCCTGGCACAGGACCAGCAGGACTTAATCCCTGGAGAACTACGCATGGCTCCAATACTGGTCCCAAGATTCAAATTTAGTCCAAAAAGGACCTAAAACTAAAACCTATCACTAATTATACTCTATACCTAATTAATTACTAAAGAAAACAAACTATATACAAAGTGTGAGGGGAAAAAAATTGCAATATCAAGACTGTTGGAGCGCTTCAACAACTGTCACTGGTGGTAAGAAGGAACAGAAGGGTCAGGGGTGGTTCCATCCTCTTATACCTGCACCCAATGGTGCTTGATGGCAGAGGGTGCTCGAGCTGCCCTGATTGGTGCTTCAGAGGGAAAAGTTCTTTGATATCTGTACACGAGGCGCGCACACATACCAACAGTGGCACAGACACGTGCAATCACTCAAAGAAGAACCATCATTTTCATCTCCACAATGCTGGGGGAAGGTGGCTCCAGAGAAAATCTTGTATGAACGGATCTGACAGAGTATACAGTCAGGACTAGCACTATGACATTTCCAAGTCATCCTACATCCCATCCTTCAGAGCCATCAGATGACATTGATTCCTGATGCTTTGGCCAGATGTTTCTGACATGCACCCAGGTGGGGATGAGTTATCTGAATGACCATGATCTCAGGAGGCCCCATCTTTCTGAGGAGCTACAGGATCTGAAGAAACCTGTCACACTGGAGTCTGACTGGAGCAAACAGATGTGTTATCATCTGGTTTCACACATGGCATCCAATGAAATTTTGGGGCTTGGATTCAGTATTGACAAATACTGTAAACAAAGCCTTAAAGCTGTTCTCTCAGCCCATTTTTGCCTTAGCAGAATTAACTGGAGCTAAACTTTCTCCTCATCTTGCATATTTGGTGAAATCTGAATGAGACCAGAGAGCAAATACACTGAATAAAACACTCGTCATTTTTGTCTGTGTGATACGTACCTATAGGCACTGTTGTGTCTGTGCTTAAACTGGAGCCAGTTAAGAAATCCCCATTAAGTGCAGATCTCTCATACACCCAGGCTGGAAATACTGGAATAGGCTGGCCAGAATTCTTCTTGTTTTGCTTGTCTCGGAGTATCTTTCGTATAAGCTCAAGAGGCTGTCAGAAAGGAGAGAGGGGCTTCTTTAAAAACACTGACCTGGAAAAGCATAATTTCAAACTACACATCTATTACTAGTCAATCTGAGGACAACAGTGGAGAGAACAGGATGCAGGACCTGGCTATTGAGTACAACACTGCAGGGCTTTTTTCTTTGTATGTTATTGAAATAAATAAAGCTTCTAAGTAAAGACAAAACAGTCTGGCTTTTCCATTCCCAACTCTAGTGCTCAGTCACTATAATAAGACAGAAAGACAGGTTAACTTTTGTGCCTACAAGGGAGTGGCCAGTACCATGGAAGACATCATTTTTGCATTTTCAGGTAGAGTTTACCATTGTCCACAGAATAAATGGTGATTTTAGAGTTTTATTTCTCAACTGTGACAATTTACTATGGGTTGAAATCTGGGTCACAACCTAGAATTAAATCCCATCTTCCAAATTATGCAGAGAATAACATGTTGGCTAACAAATCACAGAACAGCTCTAGGAATAGTGAGCATCTGAGGAAATGCATGGCACTTTCCCACCCCAATGCACCATTCTCCCCTGGAATCCCTGGCACACATTGACCCAGTGCTCCCCAGAATATGCAGATGCTCATAAAATATCCCAAGTCCTCCCTGATGTAGGAACTGGCTTTGCTGGACTCTGTGCTTCTCGTCTAACCAACCCCAAATATCATCTGAGGTGGGATGAATTCTCTATGTTCTGGTCTTTTCCACTTCTTTCTCCTCCAACAATACCATTACCCCCACCTTGGCCAGTTCCATCTCCAAACACTTCTGGCATTAGTAGGGCTAGCCTTAAGCACAAGCAAAGCAACCAGATGCTTGGGGCCCTCTATTGCATGCAATCTCCCTTTCTAAAATTAGGACCAGATGAGGAGGCAGCTCATGGTCTGATCCCCTTCTCCTTTCAACAGTTTGGGCTTCTGAGCCCAACAGTCACAAGGCTAATCCTGAGGACTAGACACTGGCAGGAGTTCTAATGAGAGAACCAAGGACTTAAGTCAGATGAACAGGCACTGCCACTAGTTACTCCAATAGGACAGCACATTACACTGTCCCAGTGATAAATGTCATGAAGACACCGGAAGAGGAGTGTGCATTCAAGGTGCAACCCCATAGCCAGAAAAGAACCCTATATTCTTGGTGGTGAATGGGGGTTTAGGACAGCTCTTATACTGGATTTCTGTACTTCTAGACTATATTACTATCACTGTGTCATGCTCTAGGTGCAATCCACACCAGTGAGAGGTTGTCATCACTTGCCCTGTAACCCTGAGTGCCTTAAAATGCTCTGCTGCTGTAGCTGGATGCTCCCAGCCAGCATACAAGCATGATCTGAGTGTGTAATAAGCTGCCCCAGATCAGTTCTGACTCCAGCAGTCTGCTTGTTACAACACAATCACATTCTAGACTCCACCTGCTCAGGGTCATCTTGCCAAGTGTAACCAAATACCGCTCAGTCACGAATTTTCCCAAAACTGTGTACTTTCCAACCCCTTTCCTGAACCATTCAGAGGAATACGATTTGTTTGCTCCTCTAAAGAGACAAAGTGCACAGCTTATAACTATAACTGGAGTTAACTATCACTTCAATTCCAACACAGCATTAGGTTGGTTTAGATTAAAGGCAAAACAAGTTTATTATCAAAAGGAGATAGGATTTTAAGTGAGTTCAAGTATAAAGGACAGCGTTAGAAATAGTTACAAGCAAATAAAAGTGAAAAATGCTTTCTAGAGACCAAGACTTAACAAAACTACAGTCCTGGTTCAAAGTAAGATTCTTACCACAGTACCTTCCAGCAACATGGCTGACCACCCACTTGGTCAGGCTCTGTCACCAAGTCCAAAGTGCTCCGTTCTTTGTCTTCTTAGATGAAAGATAACCTGAGGTTCTTTGCCTCTCTCTTTTATAGTACAGTGAACCTTTGAAATGGATTCTCCTGACAGTTACCCCCAAATAAAGTTCATTCACGCTGTGAGGAAGGAGATATGGAGTCTTGTGGGGAAGGAAGTTCCATGCTGGCTTCTTTCCCCGCTGGTTTGTTAAAATATAAATTGATCTGTTCCTGCAATCTCCCCGCTGACATGATGCTAAGTGGTTATCTCCTCCCCTTGTTAGCTTGATGGTTCTGTTTACCTTCTATGTAAATGCATTCCCACTGTCTCTTAATGTACTTTGGAAGTACCTTTGTCTAGGTTGGGGTAACTTCAACCATGCCTTGCAAACACACTTCAAGATCATAATTCCCAATACGTTTGCAATTTTGAATGTATCCTCTGTATATACGCGGCAGAATAATATTAATGATCAGTATGTTATTAGCTTTCTATTGATAACTTACACGACACCTTTTATATACAGGTTATGATATTAGTGAATGAAGGAACTCTGAACTGGTCAGGCCAGATGAAACTCTCGACCAGATACCTGTCAGTTCCTTGCCTTCCTGCACTGGGATTCTGTTACAGTCATACACAAATCCACAGAATCTGTGCTATGCCCCAGCTTTTAAACAATCTTTTGGAGGAATCTTTTCAGTGTGCTAGACCACCAAAGGGTCGGTCTCTTCCTTCAGAGTAGGCCATCTGGCCTCACTGCTGCCAAGACTGAACCTCTTGACTCCAGAATTTCAGCTTCACACTGTGAGCTCTGCTCAATGTGTCCAACTGAAATAGACTGCTGGTTAGAGACTTGTACATTCTTCAAGGAATGATGCAGCCCAGCAAGTATTCGCAGTGACACCAAACAGCATTTTCACAACAGAGCAGGATTTATAAGTCAATTGGAATACAGCATTGGAAGTCCTTGAGTTAGCATAGAGAAACAAATGTTAAAACATAGTCCATGTTGGTCTAGCTAGAGCAATCCACCACCCAAGCTGTAGTGGACTCCTTCTTAGGCTGTCTCTCTGACTTCTTTTTCAGTCCCAGATGAGAGCAGCCGGCTTTTTCCAGAAGCCCACTCTTTATGCCCTCCCAGTCCTCTGCCTCCAGGCAGGGCCATGCTGAGTTTGCAACTCCATCTACCTAGTATTGAGTGTCAATTGTTCAGTTGTTGGGGCTTTCATTGTCCCTTTGGACCCTATGTTGATCTTCATCAGTTTTGACCAGTTCCTTAATTATCCTTATTTACTGCAGACCAGATAGCAAGGTGATACCCACACCATGTCCTGAGTCTCTTCCCCTACCCAAGAGAAGACTTACCCTTTTTCCTTCCACTGGGAAGCAATGCAAAGTACAGAGGGATAGTGAGGCACACATAGGATTTATAAAAATATTACAGAAAATTCCCACTTTGCCACAATTACACCACAAGATAAAAGATAATGATTAAAGCCCTACACTCTCAAGGCAGTCTTGTATCTCCAGACTGTGGAAGAGACAGTACCTGCTGTACACTGGAGCTGGTTGTTACACTGCCAAGTTGCTTGCGTAACTCCTCAAGTTCCTGCATGGATATCTTGGAAGTTGTTGAGGGAATGGCAAAACTGATGCTGCCACTTGTTGTGGCATTCACTGCAAGTTCTGCCCTTTCCTTAGCATTCTGCTGTAAATACTGAAGTGTCTACAAATACACAACAACAAAAAACTTATTCACAAACGCAGCAGAACAAGGACAAGATGCTCTAGAAATATCAAAAAATGATAAATAAAAGAGACCTTCACTGAAATGGACACAGTTATTGCACATCTCACCCCTCTTTCAACTCCTTGATTCAAGTATTTTATAAGTTGTCTTTGTGCAAGATAAGGGATGTAAAATGTTAACCGGTAAGCATTAGTCTTACCTTTTAACCCGCCTTAACCGTTAACCCCCGCCTGCCCCAGCCGGTTAACTGTTTAAACAAAATATATTTTAATCGTTTAAACGGTTAACTTTTAAAACAGTATTCATATCCCTATGCAAGATCCTCTTTTTAATGTTGCCATGGCAAACAAAAACATACATCTGTGTGACATTAAGGTCACTAAGTTAAACATTCCAAAACAGTTTCCTGTCTGTTAAATGTATGCCATAAAACAACAAGCAGTAATATATTAAGATATATGTTTTAAAAGAAACTGGACTATAACGAACAGTATATACAATGTGATTGAGTTAAATTTAGTGAGAATTTTTTTCATTTCTTGACTTCTGGGCATTAAATGTGCAGTGTGAATGCTACATTAACATACATTTTTCTACTCCTCCCCTCTTTTTTAAATTAGGAAATCACAAAGGAAAAAGGGAGAAAAAAGCTCCAAAGGGGTGCACTTTACAAGCTCTGTAGATGTGGCACTTACAAGGACACACCAATTTAAAAAAATCACAATTTTGTTTGCATTTTTACACCTTCTATTTTTCAGATAACCTCCCAGACAATTGTAACAGAAAACAGAGGGGAAAATGTCTCTTTCTGTATGTTTACTTAATGCATTTGACAGCCCTTCCTGTATTCATCTTTACTCTTTCCCTGATGTAGCCAGTTAGAAACAATAGATGAAACTGTGGATTTCTCACAAAGGAATAGAGAGATTAATTTTTTTAAAACAAGAACAAAGAAAACAGAAGATCAGATTCTGAAACTAAGAAATTGTCAGGAGTATTAGCGGCAGGGAGAGTAGCTGTAACTCCTTTTAATTCATTTAAAAAAAAATGAGATGATTTCAGCTACACTGTGTTCCTTTACTTGTTCACATTGCAAATACCAAGAGTGCAGGGCTTGTAATGTGCAGTGAGACATGCTTGAAGAGTGGGTTTGAAAAAAACAAATACAATTTATAGCATAAAACATTAAACACTGATGTCTCTGTGTTGAAAGTTTTTTTATGTTTTAGTTTTTCTTCATAAAAAACAAACGTGTTAGGGCATGAGGTTATCTCCCCATGAAACTAACTGCTGAAGTCCTGTAGGTCAGAATTCTCAAAAGTGACCTCTGATTTTGGGTACTCAACTTTGAAGCACTTAAGATGAATCAATGGGACCTGCAGATGCTTAAAGCTTCTGTAAATCAGGGCCAACATGTGTCAAGCTGGCCACCTAAAAATGGAGACATCTAATGTAAGAAGCCACTTTTGAAAATTTTCAGACATTAAGTTTACTTTGTTGAAGGTTTCCAGATAAGTTTTAAGAAGAAAGATTTTGAATGCAGAAATTCTATCTGCAGATCAAGTTTTGTACACTGAGTACTTTCTCCACAGATATTAGCTCAGACTCTAACTAAGGCCCCAAATCCTGCAATATAATCTGTGTGCTTACATCCACATGGAACGGAAATGAAATCAACGGGGCTCTGCATGGGCATAGGAGTTAGCCTGTGCAGAACAGATTGCAGGATACGGGCCTTAGCAGTGTAGTGATGAGCATAAGAGAAGACCTATTCTGGTGAAATGTCCAATTTTTAAATGCTTAGAACTGTTATTTTTCCAATTTTATACATATTATGCACAAAGACATCTTAACATCTTCTCAGAGCTGTAAAATGTATGGGTTTTACCCCTAATATAATTCAAAATAGCTTGAATGGATTTTTCTCAAAGTCAAAATTTAAATTCATGTCTAGGCCTAAAAGAAAACTTGCTGGGAAATTCATGAGTAACCAAAACCAGGGAGTTAAAATGAATGCCCTCACATACCCTATTGTAATCTTAATTAGTTGGTTCAGATATGTTTGTCTAAACAGCTTAATTGTTGTTACTTCCAAATATTATGCATCAGACTGACAGAAATGCAGAAACAAATATGCTACCTCTTTGTCTTCTGTGAGCTTTGACAGCAAATACACCAAAGGATCTAAATTTCTTGTATTTTTAGATTTCAGCTCATCATACTTCTTTAAAAAATCTTCTGGAGTTCGAGAAAATTCTGCTATTTTAACCTGTAAAACATTATATAATACAAGTTAAGTATTTAAACATAAATGTTAGCATTTTAGGAGAAAGTTTCAAATGCACTATTTAGAACAGGGGTAGGCATCCTATGGCACGCGTGCCGAAGGCGGCACGTGAGCTGATTTTCAGTGGCACTCACACTGCCCGGGTCCTGGCCACCGGTCTGGGGGGCTCTGCATTTTAATTTAATTTTAAATGAATCTTCTTAAACATTTTAAAAACTTTATTTACTTTACATACAACAATAGTTTAGTTATATATTATAGACTTATAGAAAGAGACCTTCTAAAAATGTTAAAATGTATTACTGGCATGCGAAACCTTAAATTAGAGTGAATAAATGAAAACTCGGCACACCATTTCCGAAAGGTTGCCGACCCCTGATTTAGAAGAACAAAAAAAATGTCAAATCTTGGCTATGTTGTTTGTAAAATGGGGCTACCTTTGCATACCCAACTTTACAAAGAGCCACTGAGGTGCTGTGCAAAAACCAGTATGTGATCATATAACTAAAGACTGTATCAAAATGCATATGCACAAATAGCAAGGAGTAAACTTACATGTGTATGACAGAATATACCCCTGTGTCCAAACTACACACTACTGTAATAATGTTTGTATAAGGTATGCCTTGTGAGGTATCATTTAAAAGTTCATAATTTACGATCAATAATGTCATGGCAAAATGCACATAGCAACATTATATGTAAATTTATAAACATAAGCTGAAATCATGACTGAAGTATTTTTCCCAGATAAGTCTGGGGAGTGGCTAAACCACTTTCTCGGAGACAAAGGGCAAGCTGATGCTTCAGCCAGGTGTCAACAAGGCTGATGGACCATTACCTCCTGAGTAGCCATTCTTTGGCAAGGAAGAGAGCAGGGACAAAAATCTACATCTTAGCAAAGACACAGCATGGAGTTTCCTTTCTTCACTAGACTGACTGTCATCTTGCTCCCTGCTGGAAATGCTCCTCAAAGCGGTGACAGAACTATATAAAAAAGGGGTATACACCCAAGACATCCTCCTCTCTCTCTCTCTCTGGCATTGCACCTAAGATGACAAAGGAAAACGGCCATTGAACTCGGTGGGGGAGGAGGGTCCTGACATAAGAGTTTGATCAGTAATCTGCTGGAGCATGAGGTAAGAAACTTTGCTTGAATCTCAGGTCAGGTCTACACTGTGGACCTTACAGTGGCACAGCTGCGCTGCTATAAGGTCTCCCGTTTAATCGCTCTATGCTGGCAGGAGAGAGCTCTCCCACCAGGATAATTAAACCACCCCCAACAAGTGGCGGTAGCTATGTTGGTGGGACAGCATCTCCCACCGACATAGCGCTGTCCTCATTGGGGCTTTTGTCGGTGAAACTTATGTTGGTCAGGGGTGTGTTTTTTTCAGATCCCTGACCAACAAAAGTGCTAGTGTAGACAAAGCCTAATATAGTTTCTTAAATTAGACACTATTAAGTGTTTTATCTTTATTTTTCTTGTAACCATTTGTAACTTTTATGCCTGTACTTGTACTCACTTAAAATCTCTGTCTTTGTAGTTAATAAACTAGTTTTACTGTTTTATTTAATCCAGTATGTTTAAATTGGAGTGTCTGGGTACTCTATTTAAAATAATAAGATGGCATATTATTGACTTAAAGAAATCACAGACTTAATGTATTTGTACTGTCCAGGAGAGGACCAGGCAGTACAGGACATGCATTTCTGGGGGATGATCCCGGATGGAGGGTGTGTTGGAGTCACCCTGCAGTATAACCAAGACTGGTGAGAACCAGGATGTAGCTGACTGGCTGCAGTTACACACAGACATTCAGGGTGTCCTGTATGCTGGAAGGCTGTTTGTGAGCAGCCCAGGTGGGAGCTACTAAAGCAAGGCACCCAACATTGCAGGGCAGGGGTGACACAGCTCCCCACTAGTCCGGAAAGTGCCCTTGTATGTCACAATGTGCTACCTTAATTCTATCATTTCCTAATTTCTAAGTGATTCTCCTTTACACTCTTTACTCCTGGGGGAATTCTACACCACTGCACACATGCAGAATGAATGTTCCCCGCCGATTTTTGTTCTCTGCAGAAAATACATTCTGCTGGAAAGATTCTGAAGTTACCCCTTTCACCCACCATTGGTGCTGTGTCACCAGAACAGAGGGCAGCTGGCTCACCTACCATAGCAGCCAGCAGCTGATAGGGAGGAGGGGAGGCTGTATTCCTCACAGTGCCCTGCCCGTGGGGCCAGATGAGGAGGCACGGGATATGGGGGCAGACAGAGTGGGGCATACAGGGCTTCTGGGGGTCACACACACTGGGGTTCAGAAGGGCTAGTGAGGGGAGGACAGACTGGGGTGGGGGCTGAATGGGAGCGGGGATGCAGGGCCACATGGGGACAGGGGCAAAGCCACATGGAGATCAGGGATGGCGGGGCTGAGTGGGGTTGAAGGGACACATGGGGACTGACTGAATGGGAGAGGATAGGTGTCAGCCAGGGCTCCATGGGGGAGGCTCCCCAGCTCCCTAACAATCTCTCCCTCCTCTCCAAAAAAACTGTTAAATACTTCTCCCACCCACACCCAACAACCCTCCAAGTTTACTTCCAGGTTCCTTCCCAGCAATTACTTCCCTTTCCCTCAGCTCCTCCATTATCCCTGACTCCCCTAAGCCTTGCAACTATTTCTGAGGGATGTGGGAAATACGTTTCTGTATTGTAGTTTAAATGAATTACACCTCTGCCCTGATATAACGCGACCCAATATAACACGGTAAAGCAGCGCTCCGGGGGAGAGGAAGGGGCCAGGACTGCGCACTCTGGCGGATCAAAGCAAGTTCAATATAAAGTGGTTTCACCTATAATGCGGTAAGATTTTTTGGCTCCCGACAGCATTATATAGGGGTAGAGGTGTATTACTCAAAGTTCTGTATTACTATACCTAGTTAGGACTCTATTTGTCAAAAAACATTTCCTGAAGCTTTTCTGTTGTCTGTATTGTTACAGACATACCTGCTAACAAAGGTATTTTGAAATAAAATTACCAAAATAATTGAAACTGGCATGATATGATGTTATTTTGACAAAAAATATGCAGAATTTTAAATTATTACGCACAGAATTTTTATTTTTTTGGCACAGAATTCCCCCACGAGTAACTCTTCATGCAGTTATTTAACTATATGGAATTGCATGGAATTTCCAGGATTTAAAAATAAAGAGAGAAAATAAATATATACAGTCATCTGCAACTATCTGCTAGACAGAAATAGAATACTGGGTTCTCTTACTGACCCTGGGCAAGAAGTATGATCCAGTTGTTAAAGCAATAGACTTCAAGTTAGGGTTCTACTTGATCATTTAATATTGTTTATATTTACACAATTCTCATTCATGTAGGTCTCAAAGTTCTTTGCAAAGGCAGGTATACAGGAATATCCCCATTGTACAGACACCAAGGCCAAGATCTGGCATATTCTTTCTGAAAGACAGTGTGGCTAAATGAATGAGTTACAGATCTAGGTTCTGTTCCGGGTTCCTTCAGAGAGTGCCTGTACACACTCTAAACTCCAGATTCCCTCCCCACTTTACAAACAGGATAGGATACCCATACTCTAGGCCAGGGGTCGGCAACCTTTCAGAAGTGGTGTGCCGAGTCTTCATTTATTCACTCTAAATTAAGGTTTTGCGTGCCAGTAATACATTTTAACGTTTTTAGAAGGTCTCTTTCTAGAAGCCTATAATATATAACTAAACTATTGTTGTATGTAAAGTAAATAAGGTTTTTAAAATGTTTAAGAAGCTTCATTTAAAATTAAATTAAAATGCAGAGCCCCTCGGACCGGTGGCCAGGACCCAGGCAGTGTGAGTGCCACTGAAAATCAGCTCAAGTGCCGCCTTTGGCACGCGTGCCATAGGTTGCCTACCCCTGCTCTAGGCAGTAGGAAAGCATGACGTCATGCTCAACAACAGGGATGGGAATTGCCACAAAACTATTAATGATCATAAGTAGAAGAAGTGAGGCAAGAACTCATGGACTCCTGGCCTTCTTCAAGGCCAAATGATACTCTGTTGGGGGGGGGGGGGGAGGAGGGTTAAAAGGGGGAAAGCAGCATCTCTATACGCCTACTCATTTACGGATCCAAGGATAGCATTAGCCCTTTTGGCCACAGCATTGTACTGAAAGCTGATGTTCAGCTAATTATCCACCACCAACCCCAAGTCTTTCTCAAGAGTCACTGCTTCCCAGGATAGAGTCCCCCATCATATCAGCATGGCCTTTATTCTTTATTCCTAGATGCATACGTTACATGTCCTTATTAAATAGCGTATCATTTGCTTGTGCCCATCTTACGAAGCAATCCAGATTGCTCTGCATCAGTGACCTGACCTCTTCATTATTTACCACTCCCCCAATTTGTGTGTCATCTGCACACTTTATCAGTGATGATATTATATTTTCTTCCAGGTCCTTGATAAAAATGTTAAATAGCATAGGGCCAATAATGATCCCTGTGAGCCCGCACAAGACACACTCCTGTTCAATGACAATTCCCTGTTTATGGTTATATTTTGAGACCTGACAGCTAATCACACTCCAATTAAAAAAAAAAAAAAGGCATTTCAACCATCACTGCATCCTAGCAGTGAGTAAATCCAAACTAGCTCACCTTAGCACTGTGTGCAGACACAGTTGTGGTAACATAAGGCGTTCGGTTCTTTTGCAGGAGATCTATGTACACTTCAGCTCCTTCCCCTCCATGAACACGCAGCAGGCTTAACAGCTCATTGACATCATGGTGAATGCGGAATTCACTCATGCTTCCACCTAGGGTTACAGATTTCACAGCACATTGAATGCAAAGCACAACAGATGATCCTTACCACTAAAACTCAAAGCTAATCAACAAGGGTAAAAAAATTCAAAATTGCCTTAGTGGCCTAGGAGCTCAAGTCTCATTTTCAAAAATGAGACAAGCTTAAATTTCACTGAAAGTCAACGTAATTTAGACTCTTCAGTACCTAAATCATTTTTGAAATTGGGACTTCTGGCTTGTTTATACATGGTTATGACTACACTAGGGCAGAGGCTCGTAGCTATGTTGGCGGGAGAAGCTCTCCCGCTGACCTAGCACTGTCCACACCGGCGTTTAAGTTGGTTTAATTTACGTCGCTCAATGGGGCGGCTTAGTCATACTCCTGAGCGACATAACTTATACCAACTTGAGCTGCATTGTGTACATAGCCATGGAGTTATGCAGGAATAACGGTTCCTGCATAACTCCATGTGTGGACACTTTTATTCTGGAATAAGAGTGCTTTATTCCTCTTTAGTTCAATCCACTTTTAAATTATATTAAACTAACCAGGAACAAGGCACACACATTCTTGAATAAGTGTGTCCACACATAGCTGTCCCTGAATAGTTCCATGTATAAAATAGTTCCATGTATAAACAAGCCGCTAGATTCCTAAGCCCCTTAGGCAATTTTGAAAATTTTACCCCACAGCTTTGCAATATGCAGAGTACAGGCTCTCTTCAGCAGAGGTTAAATTTAAAGGTGTTGCTGCAGGTTTCTGAAGGCTGGATTGCTCTCATACTTGCACCAAAATAAAAAAATTCTTTGTAATTCATACTTGCACCAAAAATCACAAAAGATGTGACTTAAAACTGAGTTAGGCCTTGTCTACATGGGAGAAATTGACCAGGATAGCTATTTCAAAAAAATTATTCCAGCATAATTTAGCTATACTGGAATAACTTCTGAAATAGTTACTGTAGCCAACTTCCACATGTAGATTAGCTGTTAGTGATTACAGTGGAAAAGCTAGAGAAAAAAAGTATTTCCTTTCCTTTGCCTCTCAGCCTCTGCCTACTTTGTCTCTTCATCTGATGACCAGATCTTAAGCTCCCCATTAGTTACACTGTCTCAACCATAAAGTATGCTTGGGGAGACGTCTCCCACTGAAGGGGGAGGAAGCCCTCTAGAGGTTAAATGGCAGGAAGGCAGCTAACCATCAGTTTACACTAACAAGTCTGCACATCAAATAGGAAACATCTTGACCAAAGGCACAAAACTGAAAAGCCCCATTAGTAGGAGAAAAGCAGGAAAATGGTTTTTAAATAATGGCCAAATACTGAATAGCTGAATACTGGCAACAAGATACAAAGGTGATGGGCATAGTATAGAGACACAGACTAGATTACAAAGAGCAAAATGCTCTAAAATCTGCAGGGCCTTTCCCTAAACCAATATTCTGCTCTACATATATGCCTGGATCGCACAATGAGGTCTTGTCTAGACTAGGATTTGGAAGTTTTTAGCTAACACATGTTAATAACCCAAACACTTTCCAAATCCGAGTCTAGAAAAAGCCCTGGGAGAGAAGAGTAGCACAGCAAATCTTTTCATCTTTAGAGATTAAAGGATAAAAATGTGTCCAGTTTCTACTTATTACAGTTCCACACATTTTCTTGCAACATCAAATAGAGTAACAACTAATGGGAAAAAGATAACTGAATCCTCACACAGTTATTCTGAATTTAGCATTGTTTTTCAATATACTTAGCTAACCTTACTGTGTTAATCAAATCCACACTTAAGAAAGTAAAAGACCAACATAGATCTGGGGGGAAATAAAACTGAGTGGAATCTGGTGGCTTTATTTCACAACAGGGTTTGAAATGTAAAGGAAACAGAAATATATTTGGAGTTTTAGCGAGGAGGAAACAGCAACTGATTCTGACTTCTTGTCAGTAGATATCCTTACATACCAACATAAATTAGATATAGTACAGGGCCAAGCAAAGAGAAGATGAAAGGAGCAGGCAGAGAGTCTGCATAAAAACAAAAGATGCTACTTCAGCTAATAATTTTAAAAGATCCAAATCAAATACAGACAGAGAACGAACTCTAAGAATAATGGGATGAAGGGTCCTGTCACATTAATTCAGATTAAGGTCAGTGATGTAATAATGTGCACTGCTTTGGTAGGAAAGATATTCCCACAGGACTAGAGCTAATTTTAATCCCTGAAGACAGTAGTGGGGCATCTCCATAAACAAGAGCAGTGACACAACAAAAATGCTATAGCCAGGGGCTAGAAATCACGTGGTATGCAAACTAAGCAGGGAGCTTCTCTCTCTATTAGGTGAGCCCAGTGCCTGAACCTCTATAGCAAACTGCAGAAACCTCTCTTCCAGAAAGCCTTTGTACACCTCTGCACTGACACTACTGACGCACATTCATCTGCCTGTCCCACAACAAGTGAGATACGGTAATAAATAAACCAGAGACCAAGAACCCAAGTGCCAGAGAACCCCGAGTCCCGGCGTTGCTATTGGTTTCGGCGAGAGGGCAGATCCCCTTGTGGGTCAGTACCACCCCGCAGAGCCAGCTCCCCCTGCCCGTCGCGTTGCCACCACGGGAACCGCTGTCCCAGGCCCGGGGTTGCTGTGCGGGCCCCACTCGAGGCCCAGGTTCTCGGTCACTCCCTGGCGCCGGCGATAATCGCTCTCCAGCCAGCCCCGCACAAGCCTTGCGCTGAGGGGGTAACAGGGCCGAGCGGCAGCCCCCAACCCCGCTATCCTCGTGCGTCCCTCCGCCCCGGCGCCCGCCCGGCTGGGCAGCGGGTACCTTGTGCCGGGGCAGAGCAGCTCTCGCCGCCGCCGCGCGTTGGGGGGAGGGGAAGCGGCGCGCGCGGAGCGGACCCCACGTCGATGGGCAGGAAGGTGGCGCTCCGGGGCGCGCGCCCAGGACGAGAGAATAGGGGAGGACCGGGGGCTATTCAGGAATTCACACCGCAGCCGTTAGCTGGAGCAGGCAGCGCGCGGGGAAGAGGTGCGCAGACTCCGATTGGCTGACGCAGAAGCGGCAGCATCTCTAGAGCCAATCAGAGAACAGGGTGGGGACCTGTCATTTCAGGGCACGCCCGCCCGTGTTTCCTCGCGCTGCCCAGCTCGCTAGTGAACCCCGGGAGCGGGGTGGTGCTGATGTCTCCTCACTAACCGCAGCCCCGGATCGCTCCCAGACCTCACGGTACCCGACCCACTCCGATGTGACCTGGAAGTACCCGCCGACCCGGAAGTGATCTTCCCGTTCCCCTGGCCCCCAAAAGATGGCGGTTCGCTGAGCGCGCCCTGTTCGCGGGGACTTCGACAGGATGCTGCTGCCGCCGGAGCTCAGCGTCTCGCTGCGGGTGGAGCGGCCCCTGTTGCCCGTCCGGCCCCGCACCCCGCCGCGGGCCCCGTTCTGCTTCTCCCCCAGCCGCCTCCGCTTCCATCGCCAGCACGAGTTCTTTGAGGTAAGGGCCCCGGCTGCGACTACATCTCCCGGCAGCCCTCGCGTGGCCTCTGGCCTGCTACCCGCGGGGCAGGATGGGAAATGCAGTCCCAGCGGAGGGGGTACCTGTGCGCTCGACGGCGCCAGCTGGGCCGAACAGCAGCGAGCTCTGTTGTCAGCGCTTCCCCCAACCCCCCGGGTTCCTCCGACCCAGTGCCAAAATCCCATTGCCCCCAAATCAGGAGATTTAACACTATGCTCCTGTTGAACGAAGGGAGCGTTTCATGTAGTCATGTGACTCAGGACCTCTGGTTACAGGAAAATTGCCCAAAATTGTGAGACTCGCTGCAAGCTTGTCCTACTGGTGAAAGGAGCAAGTCCAGCCCAGCAACCTCCAGGGATGAGTCCCTCATGTGGTCTAGCTGGAGAATGCCGTGGGTTAAATCTTCCTGATCCCCGATGGGCTGGGCACTGTGATGGCCAGGGTCTTCAGGCTCCTGGACATGGGTCCTATGTGTCCGCTCTGCTAGACTCCATGACGTAGATTTATGTAGATACTCATGTCTCTAGCCCAGGGGTTCTCAAACGGGGGGGTTGGGACCCCTCAGGGGGTCGTGAGGTTATTACAGGGGGGATCACGAGCTGTCAGCTTCCAGCCCAAATCCTGCTTTGTCTCCAGCATTTATAATGGTGTTAAATATATTTAAAAAGTGTTTTTAATTCATAAGGGGGGGTTGCACTCAGAGGCTTGCTATGTGAAAGGGGTCACCAGTACAAAAGTTTGAGAATCACTGCTCTAGCCCTTTTGGTTGCAAAAAATGTCTTTTAGTGCAAAGCAAACTGAGGTGAGACTAAGTCTGCAAACAGGTGGCTGCAGTACCTCTGCTGCTGTTCAGAGCTGTGTAAGTAGCAATGACGGTCAGGAATCCTGTCTCTGTTGTGCAGCTCTCAGGAAATGTCCGAGCAGCAGCAGTAGAGACAAGCGCTAGAGTTCGTCACAGAGGTTGAGGACAAACTTCCAAACCAGTTAGGACCAGGAGCAGAACTGTGCAGATTCATCGTCCACCATCACCACCACTCTTCATCACAGCAGCTAAAAGGCCCTACATTGTGAGGGTGGAACAGAGAGTTCTTTTCAGCGGCCAGGTTGGGGTGAGAAGCACACAAGTGGGCATCAAATATATAAGACTTCTGTTAGCAGATACAAAAACTAGAGCCCCCTAGCAGGGCCAAGGACAACACATTGGAAGGAGGTACAACCCTCCCCTTTCCCACCATCTAGGGTGGGTTTGTTGTCTTTCACCTGGATAGTGAGGCCTCTGCCTTTGGTTATAGACTCTTCACTGTTATCTGAGTTTGTAACTAGTTAATGGCATGACTGGCAGCTTAATGTGTTGCCTAGGCTGGAACATGGCAGTCTCGCTGTAACTAATTCAGCAGTTTTGTCAGTCTTCCGTCCTCCCAGCTTTCTATGATATGATGTCTGAAGTGTAGTGTTCTGTTTTAGTGGTGTCTGTCAGGGCACTCTATCATCTGGTGAGGCACTGTGGGAAGAAATGCTGAGTCTATTCCAGAATGCTCTGGTATGCAGCTAGGGCAACATGATGCATGCAGATGTATAAACGTGATTATAATGGCAGAAAAGAAGCTGTATGGAAACAGATTTACAAGAAAATGGTTCAAAGTGACTGTGCTTCTTTGAAAGCTGCAGTGGACTGTGCCCCCCCCCCCCTTTTTTAAATTTTATTTATAAAGAAAAATTCTGAAAGCAGTCCATGGTAGCAGCATATTTGTTGCTGTGCTGCCTGATATAGCCACTTAGAACTTCTCAGCCATGGCACAGAGAGAACTCTTGATTCCTGCTCCAAAAGCACAGCCCCTTTCCACTTGAGCTAGAGAAGAATCCCCTTTTGATGTGTGATCCTTTTCAAACATTATGCCCATGAGTTAGTCTCGGTGACCTTGAGTGTGTCTAGAATTATGTTCTTGGTTGTTAGCAACAAAGCAGGTGATAGTAACAGTAAAGGACACTGGTACATGTGTGTACACAGGCCCAGGGTCTCTGTTGAGTATGCCAAGTTGCACTTTTAATCGTGGTCTATAAGCTGGGTTTAGCAAAGTTAGATCAATATATTATCCTTGAGCCAGAGTCGAGTTCACAATAACATGTATTCTCATTCTTAACTCTTTTTTTTAACAGAGTTACTTGTTGGGAATAAAAGTAATTTCCAATTTGCTTTTTGAACACACATTGCTGTAACATGCCTATAATCACGATTTCCTGTTCCAGGATGGAGACATACATAGACACTTGTATCTCCAAGATATCCTGACAAATGTTACCGAAGTGACCGAAAGATCCAAGTAAGTGGTGTCGTTCATACAAATTCAGTTGTGGGTCCTGTTAACAAAAATGCATTTGATTGAATTTTGACCCTCTCTCTAACTACCAGTTTGTGGTCCATACTGTCTGTCAGTGTTGTATACATCTGTCTCGGAGTGGATTCATTAAGGCTAAACAAATGTTGAATAGTTGTGGAGTACTTTCAATCATTCCTAGTACCAGCTCAAAGTAAACTGATTCCCCTTTGTTATTTCATGACAAAGAGAGGTCTCTTGATGGATGGTACAGTTTTTTTGTTTGTTTGTTGCATCTTCAGATAAACTTTGGCTCTTCTTTCCTTAAGAGGAATAGTTCTCTTTACACCAGTCCAAAAACATCAGCATAAGTCATTGGAGTTGAGTCTTATCTGTCTGAGTTATACAAACACTAGACAGGGATGTTTTCAATCTCCTTTATTTTTTGCACTAATCATGGAAACGGAGAAGAAGGAAGGAAGACATCACAAAGTGCCTTATAGGTGGATGACGTGCTAGTTATTGAACCTGAAGCTTTCCTATAGTTATTGAAAAAAATTCAGGTTTTGAGGAAGCATTTGGCTTTAAAATGATGTTAAATCTGAAATGTTGGTTATCTCTTTGCCAGATCTGGAGAAATCATCCCTTCAGAAAACATGGGTGTAAATGGACAATGCATTCCCAAAGGTACCTGGGAATTTAAATCTCAGCTAACCTAGAAGATCCGAGTAAATTACATGATAGATCATTACTTCAGTCAGTTTAAAAAGATTTGGAGTTCAGGGGAAAATATGCAGATGTTTGGTCAGGGAGAATAACCTGGTCAAAATGAATACATTGCCCAAGATCTCCATCTAGTTTCAAAATATTCAGTAGTCATCCCAGAAAAAACTCAAAGTTACCTAGAGAACAAACTGAAAGTGAGCTATTTCATAGAGATCTACTGGGATTTTGAAATATAGTAGCTCATACCTCATACTGCTGCTCAGTATTAATTCATTCCATAATTAATCGTAAGTTCAGCTCTGTATGCATGACCCAGAGGTTCTAGCTATGAGTTAGGTAAAAGGAGTTTGAGCCACAAATAGGATCACAAATCTGAGCCACAAATAATTACAGAATCCTCACAAACTAATTCTACTGTGTCTCCAGTTTAATAGTGCTCATCTTCTCCTGTGTCGAGTAGATATTAATGAAAACTACCATAATGTAAAGATTTTTATTTAGATGTATGCAGAAGAACTGATCCACATGCTCTGGGTGGCCTTGACATAAACTAAAAATACAAATGTTTTCATCGCTTCCTTCTAGGGTGTCAGAATTCTGTTGTCATATTGTTGGGTGCTGCCAGGTCTTTGATACCTTAGAAGGTTATGAACATCACTACAACACACTGCACAGGAACATGTGCTCTTTCTGCAAACGCTCTTTCCCCTCTGTGCATCTGTTGGATACTCACATCCTGGAGTGGCATGACTCTCTCTTCCAGATAATGGCAGAGAAGCAAAATATGGTGAGTTGCAAGCAAAGATTTCATTGTGTCTCCAGCACGTGAGAACATTCTAGTAACACCCCCCTGCACAGTAACCTTGCTACCCCCTCTCCCCCAACTCATTTTTGGGTCAGGACCCCTACAATTACAACACTGTAAAATTTCAGATTTAAATAGCTGAAATCATAAAATGTACTATTTTTAAAAATCTATGACTGTGAAATTGACCAAAATGGACTGTGTATTTGGTACAGTCCTAGTTATAGACCAAGCACAAGACACAAGTTGATTCATACAAAAGGAAAACAATAACATTCTTTGCAGTCTCTAGTGCCTTCTATCCAAGGATCTCTAAGCACTACATGTGCTTTATGCCTCAATGTCCAGTGATTTAAGAATGTATTAGTCTTGTTTTTCTAATGGAGAAACTGTGGCTCTCGGAGAGGAAGAGACTTTCCCATGGTCACACACAGTGCCAGGAGTAGAACCCAGATCTCCTGCATGTAGGACTAGCCATCCTCTCTCCTTTGCTTATTGTAAAAACGAGAATAAGTGGATAAACACAAGTGTGTAAGTCTGACTTGAGCTAACTTCTCCCTAGGATAATAGTACCTAAAGGAAAGAAACAAGGGAGATGGGTCTCTTGTCAAACAGGCTCTGTCCTGCATGTGCAGTGCTGGAGTAGTCGGTTTGCCCATCTGTGGAGCTGGAATAGTTAACTGGTTTAATCAAACTAAGAACATAAGAACGGCCATACTGGGTCAGACCAAAAGTCCATCCAGCCCAGTATCCTGTCTACCGACAGTTGCCAATGCCAGGTGCCCTAGAGGGAGTGAACCTAACAGGTAATGATAAAGTGATCTCTCTCCTGCCATCCATCTCCACCCTCTGACAGACAGAGGCTAGGGACACCATTCCTTACCCATCCTGGCTAATAGCCATTAATGGACTTAACCTCCATGAATTTATCTAGTTCTCTTTTAAACTCTGGTATAATCCTAGCCTTCACAACCTCCTCAGGCAAGGAATTCCGCAGGTTGCCTGTGCGCTGTGTGAAGAAGAACTTCCTTTTATTTGTTTTAAACCTGCTGCCCATTAATTTCATTTGGTGGCCCCTAGTTCTTATATTATGGGAACAAGTAAATAACTTTTCTGACAAAGTAGGCATTCACCCACAAAAGCTTATGCTCCAATACATCTGTTAGTCTTAAAGGTGCCACAGGACCCTCTGTAACTTTTCCTTATTCACTTTCTCCACACCACTCATGATTTTATATACCTCTATCATATCCCCCCTTAATCTCCTCTTTTCCAAGCTGAAAGTCCTAGCCACTTTAATCTCTCCTCATATGGGACGCGTTCCAAACCGCTAATCGTTTTTAGTTGCCCTTTTCTGAACTTTTTCTAATGCCAGTATATCTTTTTTGAGATAAGGAGACCGCATCTGTATGCAGTATTCAAGATGTGGGTGTACCATGGATTTATATAAGGGCAATAAAATATTCTCCGTCTTATTCTCTATCCCTTTTTTAATGATTCCTAACATCCTGTTTGCTTTTTTGACTGCCGCTGCACACTGCGTGGATGTCTTCACAGAACTATCCACGATGACTCCAAGATCTCTTTCCTGATTAGTTGTAGCTAAATTAGCCTCCATCATATTGTATGTATAGTTGGGGTTATTTTTTCCAATATGCATTACTTTACATTTATCCACTAGCTTCCAATTTTGCTAATATCTAAGCATCCTGAGTTCAGTCAGCAGATACTTCTCTCTTCTGTCCTCTGTAAACTACACATTTTTGATCAAGGAGGTTTCCTGCTGCCACCATGTGCAGGTACTTGGGGAGCCAGTATTGCACTCTCCAGGATTTTGCCTGATGGGCCTTAGCAGTTTGGACTTTGCCTCATACACATGCAGTCAAGAAACCATGTGCAAGGGATGGCAGAAAACGAACAATGTATTCCTAATACCAGAGATGGAAGTAGTTTCCCAACAAATTGAACTAGTTCCAAATTTTGTGAAACAATCTCAGCGCACCCATGTAACTTGGAGATTGTAATGTGTGAATTATATTGGCTTTCGTAGGTTTTTAAGGCTAAACGGAACCATACAATCATATGATCTTAATAACACAGGCCATAAAATATACTGTGGTTCCTGAGGTAGGGGGAATGACTTTTCTCTCATGCATAAACAAAAGTTGTAGAGCCCAATAGTTTGATTGGACTAAATCACTTTTCAGAGAGGATCCAGTACATGATGATGATACATCTTTAGTACTGTGTATCAATGTGGAAGTGCCAGGTAGACATCTTGTCTTGCCTTGGAGAAATGCTGTATGAATAACTCCCATCTTGCTTATACTGCATACGTTTTAGAATTACCTTTCCCTCTTCTTGCTTTTTAGTATCAGTGTTTGGTAGAAGGCTGTGCGGAGAAGTTCAAGAGCAGCAAAGACAGAAAAGATCACTTAGTCAAAGTACATCTTTATCCTTCTGATTTTCGATTTGATAAACCAAAAAAAGCTAAAAGGTAAGTGCCAAATACACTGACAAAGCAAGCATTTATCCTTCTGTGTGCTGGGGACTGGTCCTCAGAAGCAGAGAACACCTGAAAATCCAGCAATCTCATGCTTCTCTGGGCTTAGTCAGTAGCACTTCATATTTACACAAGCTAGTGTCAGATTCCAGAGCTCCTGCATTCCCTTCCCGTAATTGCACTAGTTTATTTCTGGCCTCTGGAATATAAAGAGGCTATTTACTGAATGCAAAAATGTTAGAGCCTAGCATGTGAATTCATGAGCCAAGGAATACTGGCCTTCAGGCCCTTCCAATAGGGATGACTCACCCACATTACGTGAGTGAAAGGGGTGCTAAAAAGACATCTGCTCACTCCTCATCAGTGAACCAATGAGTCCTCCCCGTTCTGCCCAGCCCCCTGCTTCCCTTGCACTCTCCCTGAAATACAGAGAGCTGAGCTGCAATCCCAGCAGCACCTGCTCTGCTCTTCTCTGAAGGGTGCACTCTGTTCCCTTCTCTGCCTGTGTACTTCAGGGAGGTGAGTGAGTGCAGGGCTGAAGGGCAAACAGTCTCCATTGTGGTGGCGGTGGCAGGAAAAGGCCTGCCAAGCTGTGTCAAGTGCAGGAATCCATCCCCAGAGTGGGTGCATGGGCCTGGAGAGCCCAACACGTGCTCAGGAATCCTATCCCAGGTGCAGGAGGCTGGCAAGTCAACCAGAGGGTACCAGTGACCCTGCACAAGCAAGGTCCCTTCCAGTTCACGCTATCTGTGGGTTAGGGTGCTGCCCACGGCCAGATGACACCTATCCCTCACCTCTTCTGCAGCACTCTCTATTCTGGTTGAAAAACATGACCAGAACAGAGGCATGCTCCTTTGTTTGGTGCTTGGCTCTCTGTCCTGGCCATGGAGCAATGGAAGCATTAAGGGAGAGGAGCCAGCCATGAGTGTGCAGCTGAGTCTGGAGGAAGAGGAGAGAGAGAGACACTGTTATAGATACTTACATAGGATTCCTTTCAGTGCTACATGAACAGCTGGAGAAGCAAAGTCCTGATTGGCCCCATGCATAGGCATGCCCATTTCTCAGGCAGCTGTAAGAAGTTATGTAGTAGTGGTATGGATACAGACACACTTACATGAAGCAATGATGTCACTAATCAACTTTTTCGTCTCTCCCCTAATGTTGCCATTCCTATTCCAAGGCTGGGGAACCATGGAGACTTATTTAGCAATGAAGGGTGATCTCTATCCTTAACAGTTTAGTAAGCACACAGTGGGGCAGAGCCATTGGCTCTTACAGACTGATCTGAGCAGTGACACTGGCAATGGCCAGTGATCTCTCAGGCAATCAAACCCACTCTGTTATCACTAGTTTTCAGTTGAATGGCTTAGAACGTAGAAAGGAAGTGAACTGCTGATTGTAGAAAGTGTCTTTCTTAGCCATGGATCAGGCACCAACATTCATCTCTTTGGAGCATGACGCCCTAAGCTATGGAAGGAAGGAAACTCATTGGTCCTGCTCAGCCAGATGAATCCAGGTATGCTTTATGGGCATAAGAAAGAAGCTTGTAGTGAAGCCCATGTACTGTAATGCAGTAGTTCTGACTCTCCACTCTGCAGACCCCCTTGTAAGAGAGCGCCTCCTGTGAGCCAGCTTCCCTCTAGCACTGCAGGGCTCTCTGCTTGCTTGAACATTTTACAGGCCACCCAGAGTGACCAAGGACACTTGCTGCCTTCTGCTAGCCCCCCTCTGACTCTCCTGAGCCTGTTTTACTTAATTTGTTTTGTAGCCTCCTGATCAAATGACCTTGGGCCCTTGAGCCTAAGCTGACTTGGAGGCAGTTGGCAGCTCCTGAAAGGAGGGTTTTGTTTCTGCAGCAGCACCAAGCACAATAAGCCTCCCTCTAAGCTGGACGTGAGCATGCCAATGGATGTGAATGTGGAGACTTACGAGCAGTCGCAAGCAGATTCCATGGAAATTTGTCCAAGTGAGAGCGTGGAGAATCCCACCCAGCCTATGAGTGGCCCAATTTCATCACTGCAGGAGAAAAAGCTCTATAAATCCAGGTCTGTTTTTCCTTTATGTAAACTCCTTCTGCAGGGATCAGGTCTTCATATGTGCTGGAGCAGTACCTAACGCAATAGGGCCGTGACCTTAACTGGGGCCTTTGGATGCTCTTGTGATGTATTGCGAAGTAATACCTTTTAGTGCTCATCCCAAGTGATGGCTGAGCCTTCTAAATACACATTTATGCACAAAGCTTAGCACTTCTGAAAAGTTAACATGATTTTTAATTGATGTTTGCAAAGAGTTTGAAGAAAAAAAGCAAATTCTTCGTGTTTATTTGCAGTTTACTAGGATTAAACTGCTGTTTCTGTACTTAACAGGTGGCAGCAGCAAATGAATGCTTTGTGCATTGATAGTGATTCATTTCTTTGATTCTTGCAGTCACAACTGAGAATCTTTGCAGTAACAGAGAAGTGTAATGAATGAGAAGCACACACTCACCCAAGGAAATGCCCTCAAATTCACCTTTTTAAAATAATCAGCCAGCCTGGGGGACCCGGAAGGGGTGCAGTCTTCTCTTGAGTCTTAATTTGGATCCAGTTAAAGCAAGTGGATTTGATTGTGTGCTGCACCTCCAGCAGGTTAGGTGAGGTTGTGCAAAGGTGGCTCCAAATTCTGGGCTGCTCTGTGGATTGAAACTGCCATCAGTATAGTTAGAGCAGCCTCTGGTGTAACTAGGACTTGCAAGGGGCAGTGTAGAGCCAGTTGTGGTTCCTGTACAGTCCTTGTATGCTAATGCAGCAATGCACAGAGGCCAGGATGGGGGTCAAAACTATCCCTATATATGTATTCTTTTCATTTAAATCTGAAGTTCATTATGTGTATTGTTAGTAGGGCTGTCAAACTATTTAAAAAATTAATCAAGATTAATTGTCGTTTTAATCACACTGTTAAACAATAATAGAGTACCAATTTAAATTTATTATGAGTATTTTTGGATGTTTTTCTACATTTTCAAATATATTGATTTCAGTTACAATGCAGAATACAATGCTCACTTTATATAATTATTTTTTATTACAAATATTTGCAAGTCGAAGCATGACGGGGCATAAGAATGTTTAACATATTTGGCAGATAAATACCTTGCAACGCTGGCTGCAACAGTGCCATGCAAATGCCTGTTCTCACTTTCAAGTGACATTGTAAATAAGTAGCAGGCAGCATTATCTCCTGTAAATGTAAACAAACTTGTTTGTCTTAGTGATTGGCTGAACAAGAAGTAGGACTGAGTGGACTTGTAGGAGCTAAAGTTTTACATTGTTTTGTTTTTTTGAATGCAGTTATGTAACAAAAAAAATCTAATTTGTAAGTTGTACTTTCATGATAAAGAGATTGTACTACAGTACTTGTATGAGGTGAATTGAAAAATACTATTTTTCTTTTTTACAGTGCAAATATTTGTAATAAAGATATAAAGTGAGCACTGTACATTTTGTATTCTGTGCAATTGAAATTAATATATTTGAAAATGCAGAAAAACATCCAAACTATTTATAATACATTTAAATTGGTATTCTATTATTGTTTAACCGTGTGATTAAAACTGCAGTTAATCACAATTAATTTTTTAATCGAGTTAATTTGTTTTGAGGTAATCACTTGAATTAACAGTGATTAATTGACAGCCCTGATTAATTTCTGCTATTTTATTATTTGCATTTTCTCTCAAACCTAATCTAGGTTTAACAAAATTTCCCCACCAGTTCTCCTGAGCTGGTGTTAGCACTGGTGGGAGCCCTAGTATAGGGTATGTCTACACTACGAAATTAGGTCGAATTTATAGAAGCCGGTTTTATAGAAATCGGTTGTATACAGCCGATTGTGTGTGTCCCCACATAAAATGCTCTAAGTGCTCTAGTCGGCGGACCGCGTCCACAGTACCGAGGCTAGCGTCGACTTCCGGAGCATTGCACTATGGGTAGCTATCCCACAGTTCCCGCAATCTCCACCGCCCATTGGAATTCTGGGTTGAGATCCCAATGCCTGAATGATGCAAAACAGTGTCGAAGGGGGTTCTGGGTACATGTCGTCAGGCCCCTCGCCCTCCGTCAGAGCACCGGCAGACAATAGATTCGCGCCTTTTTACCTGGGTTACCTGTGCAGACAACATACCATGGCAAGCATGGAGCCCGCTCAGCTCAGCTCACCGTCACCATATGTCATCTGGGTGCTGGCAGACATGGTACTGCATTGCTACACAGCAGCAGCAGCTAACTGCCTTTTGGCGGTAGACGGTGCAGCATGACTGGTAACCGTGGGGCTGGCAGCCGTAGGGCTGCATTGCACCATCCCCTTGTCTTTTGGTAGAAGATGGTATATTACGACTGGTAACCATCGTTGTCGTACTGCAGTGGCTGTCAATCATGGGCACCTGGGCAGACATGCAACTGTCTCGATTATGATGGCTATCAGTTGTAGTATGCTATTTTCTGCCAATCGCCCAGTATTGTCTGCTAAGCACCCAGAAGAGGTCGAGGGCGATCTGGGGGCTGGCAGACGTGGGGCTGGCAGACGTGGGGCTGCATTGCTACACAGCAGCAGCACCTTGCCTTTTGGTAGAAGATGGCATATTACGATTGATATCCGTTGTTGTCGTACTGCAGTGGCTATCAGTCATGCTGCACCGTCGGCTGCCAGATTAAGATGTAAAAAATAGATTTGTTCTGTATTCATTTGCTTCCCCTCCCTCCATGAAATCAACGGCCTGCTAAACCCAGGGTTTTCAGTTTAATCTTTGGGGGGACCATTCTGTGTGACAGTTGCTTGTGTTTCTCCCTGATGCACAGCCACCTTTCTTGATTTTAATTCCCTGTACCTGTACGCCATGTCGTCACTTGGCCCTCCCTCCCCTGGTCCGTCAGATACTAGTTTTGCACCTTTTTTCAGACCAGGCGCCATAGCTAGCACTGGGATCATGGAGCCCGCTCAGATCATCGCGGCAATTATGAGCACTATGAACACCACACGCATTGTCCTGTAGTATATGCAGAGCCAGGACATGCCAAAGCGAAACCCGGACCAGCCGAGGAGGCGATTGCAGCACGGCGACGAGAGTGATGAGGAAATTGACATGGACATAGACCTCTCACAAGGCACAGGCCCCAGCAATGTGGAAATCATGGTGTTACTGGGGCAGGTTCATGCCATGGAACGCTGATTCTGGGCACGGGAAACAAGCACAGACTGGTGGGACTGCATCGTGCTGCAGGTGTGGGACAATTCCCAGTGGCTGCGAAACTTTTGCATGCGTAAGGGCACTTTCATTGAACTTTGTGACTTGCTTTCCCCTGCCCTGAAGCGCCAGAATACCAGGATGAGAGCAGCCCTCACAGTTGAGAAGCGAGTGGCGATAGCCCTGTGGAAGCTTGCAACACCAGACAGCTACCGGTCAGTCGGGAATCAATTTGGAGTGGGCAAGTCTACTGTGGGGGCTGCTGTGATCCAAGTTGCCAGGGCAATGAAAGACCTGGTGATATAAAGGGTAGTGACTCTGGGGAACGTGCAGGCCATAGTGGATGGTTTTGCTGAATTGGGATTCCCAAACTGTGGTGGGGGCCATAGACGGAACCCATATCCCTATCTTGGCACTGGAGCACCAAGCCACCGAGTACATAAACCGCAAGGGCTACTTTTCAATGCTGCTGCAAGCCCTGGTGGATCACAAGGGATGTTTCACCAACATCAACGTGGGATGGCCAGGAAAGGTACATGATGCTCGCGTCTTCAGGCACTCTGCTCTGTTTCGAAAGCTTAGAGGAAGGGACTTTCTTCCCGGACCAGAAAGTAACCGTTGGGGATGTTGAAATGCCTATCGTGATCCTTGGGGACCCAGCCTACCCCTTAATGCCATGGCTCATGAAGCCGTACACAGGCAGCCTGGACAGGAGTCAGGACCTGTTCAACTACAGGCTGAGCAAGTGCCGAATGGTGGTGGAATGTGCATTTGGACGTTTAAAAGCGCGCTGGCGCAGCTTACTGACTCGCTCAGGCTCAGCGAAAAGAATATCCCCATTGTTATTGCTGCTTGCTGTGCACTCCACAATATCTGTGAGAGTAAGGGGGAGACATTTATGGCGGGGTGGGAGGTTGAGGCAAATCGCCTGGCCCCTGATTACGTGCAGCCAGACATCAGGGCGGTTAGAGGAGCACAGCAGGGTGCGGTGCGCATCAGAGAAGCTTTGAAAACGAGTTTTGTGACTGGCCAGGCTACGGTGTGAAACTTCTGTTTTGTTTCTCCTTGATGAACCCTCTGCCCCGCCCCCCCCCCCAGTTCACTCTACTTCCCTGTAAACCAACCACCCCACTCTCCCCTCCCCACTTCGAGCACCGCTTGCAGAGGCAATAAAGTCATTGTTATTTCACATTCATGCATTCTTTATTAATTCATCACACAACTAGGGGGATAATTGCCAAGGTAGCCCGGGATGGGTGGGGAAGGAGGAAGGAAAAGGACACACTGCATTTTAAAACTTTAACTCTTATTGAAGGCGAGCCTTCTGATGCTCGCGCAATCATCTGGGGTGGAGTGACTGGGTGGCCGGAGGCCCCCCCCACTGTGTTCTTGGGCGTCTGGGTGAGGAGGCTATGGAACTTGGGGAGGAGGGCTGTTGGTTACACAGGGGCTGTAGCGGCGGTCTCTGCTCCTGCTGCCTTTCCTGCAGCTCAACCATATCAGTTTGATGCTCCAGCAGCCAGAGCATCGACTCTTGCCTTCTGTCTGCAAGCTGACGCTACCTATCATCTTCAGCCTGCAACTTGCTCTGTTCATCCCCCGATTCAGCCTGCCACCTCTCCTCTCGTTCATTTTGTGCTTTCCTGATGTCTGACATTGACTGCCTCCACGCATTCTGCTGTGCTCTATCAGCGTGGGAGGACATCTGGAGCTCCGTGAACATATCGTCCTGCGTCCTCCGTTTTCTCTTTCTAATGTTCACTAGCCTCCGTGAAGGAGAAACATTTGCAGCTGGTGGAGGAGAAGGGAGAGGTGGTTAAAAAAGACACATTTTAGAGAACAATGGGTACACTCTTTCGTTACAAGGTCGCATTTTTCCTCTTATAGTGAGGGCCTGCCGGTTTCGTATGAGAGATCACTCACGCAGTGCCAGGCAACAGATTTCGGCTTGCAGGCAGCCATGGTAAGCCACAGTCTTTTGGCTTTTTTAACCTTATTAACATGTGGGAATGGTTTCAAACAGCAGCGCCCTCATTTCCTATATCAAGGATGAATTAGGTTGGCCATTTAAAATGGGTTTGCAATGTAAAAGGAGGGGCTGCGGTATCCAGGTTAACATGCAGCACAAACCCAACAAATCCCCTCCCCCCTCACACCCAATTCTCTGGGATGATCACTTCACCCCTCCCCCCCACCGCGTGGCTAACAGCGGGGAACATTTCTGTTCAGCAGAGCAGGAACGGGCACCTCTGAATGTCCCCTTAATAAAATCACCCCATTTCAACCAGGTGACCGTGAATGATATCACTCTCCTGAGGATAACAAAGAGCGATAAGGAATGGATGTTGTCTGCATGCCAGCAAACACCGGGACCATACGCTACAATGCTTTGTTATGCAATGATTCCAGACTACATACTACTGGCCTGGCGTGGTAAAGTGTCCTACCATGGCGGACGGGATAAGGCAGCCCTCCCCAGAAACCTTTTGCAAAGGCTTTGGGAGTACATGAAGGAGAACTTTCTGGAGATGTCCCTGGAGGATTTCCGCTCCATCCCCATACACGTTAACAGACTTTTCCAGTAGCTGTACTGGCCGCGATTGCCAGGGCAAATTAATCATTAAACACGCTTGCTTTTAAACCATGTGTAATATTTACAAAGGTACACTCACCAGAGATCCCCTGTGTGCCCTCAGGGTCTTGGGTGAGTTCGGGGGTTACTGGTTCCAGGTCCAGGGTGACACACATATCCTGGCTGTTGGGGAAACCGGTTTCTCCGCTTCCTTGCTGCTGTGAGCTACCTACTTTACCTCCATCCTCATCTTCCTCGTTCCCCGAACCCTCTTCCCTGTGTGTTTCTCCAGTGAGGGAGTCATAGCACACGGTTGGGGTAGTGGTGGCTGCACCCACTAGAATGGCATGCAGCTCTGCGTAGAAGCGGCAAGTTTGCGGCTCTGCCCCGGACCTTCCGTTTGCTTCTCTGGCTTTGTGGTAGGCTTGCCGTAGCTCCTTAATTTTCATGCGGCACTGCTGTGCGTCCCTGTTATGGCCTCTGTCCTTCATGGCCTTGGAGACCTTTTCTAATACTTTGCCATTTCTTTTACTGCTACGAAGTTCGGCTAGCACTGATTCATCTCCCCATATGGCGAGCAGATCCCGTACCTCCCGTTCTGTCCATGCTGGAGCTCTTTTGCGATCCTGAGACTCCATCACGGTTACCTGTGCTGATGAGCTCTGCGTGGTCACCTGTGCTCTCCACGCTGGGCAAACAGGAAATGAAATTCAAACGTTCGCGGGGCTTTTCCTGTCTACCTGGTCAGTGCATCTGAGTTGAGAGTGCTGTCCAGAGCGGTCACAATGAAGCACTGTGGGATACCTCCCGGAGGCCAATAACATCGAATTCCGTCCACACTACCCCAATTCCGACCCGCAAAGGCCGATTTTAGCGCTAATCCCCTCGTCGGAGGTGGTGTAAAGAAACCGGTTTAAAGAGCTGTCATAACTATAAAGGGAAGGGTAACAGCTGTCCAGTGTACAGTACTATAAAATCCCTCCTGGCCAGAGACTCCAAAATCCTTTTCCCTGTAAAGGGTTAAGAAGCTCAGGTAACCTGGCTGGCATCTGACCCAAAGGACCAATAAGGGGACAAGATACTTTCAAATCTTTGGGGGGGGGGGGGGGAGGAAGGCTTTTGTTTGTGCTCTTTGTTTGGGAGTTCGTTCGCTCTTGGGACTGAGAGGGACCAGACATCAATCCAGGTTCTCCACATCTTTCTAAACAAGTCTCTCCTATTTCAAACTTGTAAGTAAATAGCCAGGCAAGGCATCTTAGTTTTACTTTGTTTTCTCAACTTGTAAATGTACCTTTTACTAAAGTGTTTATCTTTGTTTGCTATGCTTTGAACCTGAGGCTAGAGGGAGGTCCTCTGAGCTCTTTAAGTTTGATTACCCTGTAAAGTTATTTTCCATCCTGATTTTACAGAGATGATTTTTACCTTTTTCTTTAATTAAAAGCCTTCTTTTTAAGAACCTAATTGATTTTTCCTTGTTTTTAGATCCAAGGGGGTTGGATCTGTATTCACCAGGGAATTGGTGAAAGGTTTCTCAAGGCTACCCAGGGAAGGGAATTAGCTTTGAGATGGTGGCAGCGGACCAGAGCTAAGCTGGTAGTTAAGCTTAGAAGTTTTCATGCAGGCCCCCACATTTGTACCCTAAAGTTCAAAGTGGGGATACAGCCTTGACATGGGCCCTTTAAGTCCAAAGAAAGGGCTTCGTCGTGTGAACGTGTCCAGGCTTAATTCAATTTAACGCTGCTAAAGTCGACTTAAACTCGTAGTGTAGACCAGGCCATAGATGAGGCTCTACTGGCCAGGCACATTTTTACCATATTGTCCGTTAATATGGTGAAAAAAGTTCAAATGAGATGGTGGGAAAATGGCTCTAGCTGCAGGAGACTTGCTTACACAAGGGCTAACACTGATCCAGAAAAACAGGGTGAATATTTTTGTAAAATTACCTAACTTGGCTCAGGCCTCAGTCCCAGACTTCAAGCCTTGCCTACCCATAATAATAGTAAAAATTTCAAAGCCCACAAAAGGATATTGCACTCATTTAGCTATATTGCTTTCTAAACCAATGAAGTTAAATCAGTGCAACTTTGTTGTATAGACAGGGCCTAGCCCCAGACTTTTCAGTCTCCTTTAAGATACAAATGTATAACTTAAACTTCACTTTACCAAAAAGTTGAATTGGGGGCGAGTAGTGGTTTTCCAAGTTCTGCCCACAAAATAAGGTCCTTCTGCTTCAGATGCTAAAATAAGACACTGCTCACATTAAACTGTGCAGATGTTCAAAAAATGATCATGTGTGTTCTGCTGGGCTTGACTCCCCTTGGTCAGGCTTGCCTTGCTAGCCTCTTGGGGCTTGGCTCCTTGATTTAGGAGGAGGAAGGAATAAGAGGAAGTATCTTCCAGGTGTAACATACATGGGGCCAAAATGAGCTGTTACTCATAGTGGCTTGTTCAGATCTTCATAATGTGATATTCCCCTCCCCCCTCCCCCTTTGGGCAGTGAAATAGTTAAGTGTTGACATGTCAACTCAGATCCCTAACAATAACTCACCGACTGGATGAGATGAACAGGGAAATTCAAACCTCACAGATGCTGTTTCAGGTTTTCTGCAGGCAGACACCGCTGCATCAGTTAAAAACCCTTCAAAATGTGAACAGAATGTATCATTTATAAATTCCAAAGCCAGAAGGGACCATTGTGATCATCTAGCATGACCTCCTATATGTCACAGGCCAGAGAACTTCCCCAAAATACCATAATTCCTAGAGCAGATCTTTTAGAAAAACATCTAATCTTGCTTTAAAAGTTGTCAGTGATGGAGAATTTATTGTGACCCTTGGTAAATTGTTCTAATGATTCATTACTCTCACCATTGAAAATGTATGCCTTTATTTCCAGTCTGAATTTGTCTAGCTTCAAATTCCAGCCTTTGGATCATATTATATCTTTAGCTGCTACATTGAAGAGCCCATAATTAAATATTTGCTCCCCATGTAGATACTTGTAGACAGTAATCAAGTCACCCCTTAACCTTCTTTTTGTTACACTCAAGAAGCTCAATCTATTTAGCTTATCATTATAAGGAGACATAACAGTTTTCAAGTACATAAAAAGTTGTTACAAGGAGGAGAGAGAAAAATTGTTCTTAACCACTGAGGATAGGACAAGAAGCAATGGGCGTAAATAGCAGCAAGGGAGGTTTAGGTTGGACATTAGGAAAAACATCCTAACTGTCTGGGTAGTTAAGCACTGAAATAAATTGCCTGGGGAGGTTGTGGAATCTCCATCAGTGGAGATTTTAAGAGCAAGTTAAACAAATACCTGTTGGGGATGGTCTAGATAATACGTAGTCCTGCCATGAGTGCAGGGGACTGGACTAGATGACCTCTTGAGGTCCTTTCCAGTCCTATGATTCTAGAAGGCATGTTTTGTAATTCTTTAATCATTCTATGGACCCTCTTCAATCTATCAACATCCTTCTTGAATCATGAGCACCAGAACTGGACACAGTATTACAGCAGCAGTTGCACCAGTGGCAAATACTGAGATAAAATAACCTCTCTACTCTTACTTGAAATTCCCCTGTTTATGCATCTCAGGATCACATTAGCTTTTTGACCACAGTGTCACACTGGGAACTCATGTTCAGTTGATTATCTGCCATGACCTCCAAATCTCTTTCAATGTCACTGCTTCCCAGGATAGGGTCCCCCATCCTGTAAGTATGGCCTACATTCTTTATTCCCAAATGTATACATTTACATTTAACTGTATTAAAATGCACATTATTTGCTTGTGGCCAGTTTACCAAGTGATCCATATTGCTCTGAATCAGTGACCTTATTTACCACTCTCCCAATCTTTGTATCATCTGCAAACGTTATCAGTCATGATTTTATGTTTTCTTCCAAGTCATTGATGAAGATGTTAAATAGCGTTCATAAGGGCTAGGGGGATTTTTAAAGAGTTTAGGGTGTGGAGAACTAAAGGGTTGCCAAGGAGAGGTGGAAGCATGCTGTCTCCTCACAGACCAATCCTTCCCTGTTCAGGTCCTGCCTTTACATTGCTGACTGTGTCCCTATGAAGCAGAACTTTTGCTAATGCGCTCTCTGTTAAACAGCAGTCATTGTCATTTCCTATCAGAATAAGTTGGTTTCTTGTTAGGCATCTCAGCAAAGTGACCATTCCGGTTAAGTGTGCTATGAGTGGCACATGCATAAGTACAAAAAAACAAGACATCAAGATTTTTGTATTAACATGGTATATTTATGTTGCAGAATCCCATCAACCGTTTGCTTCGGGCAGGGTGCCAGCCGAGGATTTAAAAGCATGAAGAAGAAAGTATGAAGGTCACTGGAGCAGATTCACAAGGAATGACAAGTAAAGACAAGCAGAAAAGGCCTTGTCCCCTGAGGTTAATAAAAGATACAACTAATCATTCATGGGTTTGCTTGCTCCTCCTGGTTGAGCACAACAATGGATGTGTTGAATTTACTGTACACTGAGGGCAGGGAAGGCTTGGGTCTGTCCATTGTGATCATGGATGATCCAATGCCAGCAATTTCTGCAGCAAAGGAAAAGCAAGAGAGAAGGAAGGAGGAGGGGATCTTGTGTTTGTAGATGTTTGAGTTCCATAAATGCATGGAGAAGGGGCACTTAACCAAAGGGTTGTATTTGTTTCCCTTCCCCGCTCCACCAGGAGCTTCTGTACTCCACTCACTCCTTTGTCTGGGGACGAGGTGGACAATGTGGTAAAGGTGGTGGTATGCCGGCATTCCATCACCATCAAAGTAAGGGTAAACTCCCCTGCCCAAAAGGCTGTGGAGATGTTGGTGGGGGCCAGCTGGAGGATGACTGGGAGTCCATGGGCTCAGTCAAGTCTGGAGACCTCTCGGCTCCTGCCATGCTACAGGAAAAGCTTACCAATTCCTGGAAGACTCACGAGGCTCCAGGAGGAAGGCACTCTCCAGAAGTGGGGGGGATTTCAATCTCCTCTTCCAGGGTGAAAGGGCCGTATCAGGAGGGTCAAGGGATCAAGGAGTGGCACTCGGCAGCCTACCAGTGAACTCACAGATTCCACAATTCCCTGACACCTTTGGGATCAAGCACAGGTTGCAGGTGCAGGTGGTGCCGCTGCCCCCAATTAAACCAACTACCATTGCATCTCTGAATACAAATACAAGAGGCTGTAGGGTGTCTCTCTGCTGATGCTAGGTGCTCTCCTCGCTTTGGGGGGTGTGGGGGTGGTACTCTGTGATCTTCCTGCAGGAGACTCACATAGATTCAGCCAGCTGGCGGCTGGGGTGGGAGGGAAGAGGGTATACTTCAGCCACCTCACTGCACTCTTGGGCTGGATGGCCACCCTGTTTTCCCCGGACCTATGGCCCAAGGTCCTGGGGGTTGCCGAGGTCATGCCAGGGTGCCATCTGCACCTCTGGGTATGCATGGAGGGGCTGATCCTCAATCTTGTCAACTTGATCTGTGCCCCGATCACCAATCCCGAAGCAGGTGCAGTTGTATCAGTGGGCTCTGCCTTCCTTGGCACTTTGGATTCTCGTAAGTGCCTGGTCCTGGGTGGGAATTTTAACAGCACTCTGGATGTGCGTGAGAGAAGTGCTAGGCCACAGTGGATGTCCTCAGGGAGATTGTTACGGCCTCATAGATGTTTGGAGCAACCACCACCTGGATGACTCCACCTCCTTTTCCTGTGTCTGTGTGGAGGATACACAGTCATGCCACTCGTGGCTGGACCGCATTTACGTTTCCTTTTTAACTCTTTGTGGGCCCACTCCTCCAGCATCAGGTTGGTCCCCTTCTTGGACCACCATCTGGTATCCGTGATGGTTTATTTGATGCCTGGGCAGCTGGGGCTGGCCTACCGGCATTTTAACAGCCTCCTGGAAGTTCTGGCTGGCCTGGCGGGAGGAGAGGTGGTGGCATGTCTCTTCCCCACATCCCTAGTTCTTCTGTCATGACTACATCAGGGGGCCAGTCAGAGGAGGGATGTGGCGATTGAGCAGTTGGAGTGGAAGGTTTTGGAGCCGGAGAGGTGCCTGGACACTCACCCTGCAGATCCATCCTGCTGCAGGTAGTGTCAGGAGAAGCAGGATGAGCTCTGGGTCCTTGATGACCATTGGATGCAGGATGATTTTGTCTGATCATGTATCCAGCTTCTTCAGGAGGTGGATTGCGGCTCCTGCTTCTATGCCATGAAGAAAAAGCATGCCACCTGCCCTCTGGAAGAAGACAGCACCCCTCTTACGGATCCAGTGGAGAGCAGGAAAGGATGGGAGCTTTCTATGCAGACTTCTCCATGGTCCAACTAATGCTGATGCTTGTGGGATCCCGTGGGGGATCACACTCACAGTCAGTGTGAATGACCGGGTTTGGCTGGAGCTTCCTCTCACTCTGGCTGAGTTCTTGGAAACCCTCCATATGATGCCTAACATAAAATCTCTAGGCAATAATGGGCTGAACTTGAGAGTTATACTGTGCATTCTGGAACGTTCTTGGGCTAGACATTGCCGTTGTCCGGACCAAGGCCCCGGGGAGTGGGGCATGTCTCATGTTGTGCAGGGCAGGCCATGCTTGCCCTGCTGTCCAAAAAGTGGGGCCTCCATGACATGAGGAATCGGTGCCTAGTATCAATACTCAGCCTGGACTGTAAGGTCATAGCTGTGAAGAAGTAGGAATTTTTTGTAATATTTTTTATGAAGCCAATTTGCCTTGGTTTCCCCTCTGCTTTACGTGGCTACACAGTGGGGGAATAAGTTTGCTCTTGGGGCAGGCTGAGACACATAGGTGTGTGTGTTGCCTAGCTGTTTGAGCCGGCAGAATGTGTCATTAAAAGGACTGAACGAGACAGACCCATATCAGTGGAAAATCTGAGAGGACAATAGAAAGCCCAGTCACCAGGACATTGACACCTAACAACCAATGACCCAGAGAGAGGAGGATTTCCCCAATTCTCAGCAGGGAAGCTGAGCAGAGACTACAGTTTAAGAACAAAGGACTGGGAGGTGTAAGGTGAGGGAATAAGAGCTGGTTTGTGGCAAAACCTTGGAGTTTTCTCACCTGGGAGCTGACTAAGGCCATATCAACATTGCACTTTCGTCGCTCAGGGGTGTGAAAGAAACACCCCTTGAATGCAATACCAGATTTACAATGGCGCCATGGCACCAGGCCCACGATCGAAAGGGGCCCCGGCACATTCTTCTCTGCCCCCCCTGCTCTCTCCTCTGGGGTCAGAGAAGCTTGACACTGGGAGATGCTGCAGCTCCGTGGCGACTCTGCCGTCAGCCTGGCTCCTGCCCCGCCCCTTTCCCCAGCGTGCTACGTTCCCCCCCCCCCCGCCGCCGCTGCCAATCAGCTGGATCAGCCTTGCTAGGGGGAGGAGGGAGCCGCAGCACGCCGGTCCGGGGAGGAGCTGGATGGGGCTGCTCCTGGTGCCTTTCCTTTTGAGGCAGGGCACTTGTGATCAACCAGCTGTTCCTGTCCATGCTCTAGCACCAGTTCAATACCCTGAGCCTGCTCTTGAGAAGCCTGGTCAGCCTCCAGAAGAAGATCCTGGAGTTTGTTTGGGGGTGCACTGGATCTCTGCGGGGGTCCCGACTGGTTCATGAGCAATGTTAATTCTGGCATTTTCTAACTTGAGAGTGCTTGACTTTGCACTCTTTTCATCCTCTAATTTTGTATTTTCTAATTTTTGTGGATTAGTTTATTGATGAGAGCAACCTTAACTAATGTTAAACACAGTTTTTTGTTTGAGCATTGTACAAAGTCTTGTTTGAGGGGGGGAACAAGTGCGAGTCTTTCTTGTGATGATAGGAGACAACAGGTAAATATTCAGAAAGCCATATATAGCGTCCAATGGGTAAGAAGCAAATAAACAATATACACGAAAGGAGCTGTAATTCTCTATCTTCGTTTCAAGTAACCCCCTTTTCAGCAAGTACCTTTGAAAAGCAGTGTAGAGTACCCCAGTACAAGCCCAAAGGAACCGAGTAGCAGCTGATCCAAGCCCAGCTTTGACTGCAGCTCCTCTGAAATAATGTTATGGGAATCAGCAAAGGCAGCTGTTGCCATGACAGCCAGGGCCCTGGTGACTTTCCCAGTGTGCAAATGACCTGGAGGGAAAGAGTGCTAAGTGGCTGATTATCTCTGATGTCACAATGTTACTGCTCAGGCAGCTGCAGGGGGCAGCAAATGTGCAGGGTGTAAAAAAATCAGGCTTTTCTCGTGCTTTGGTTTTCCCAAACTTCCTAAAAAACCCAGCAACAGCCAACCCCAAAATACACATTGAAAATCATTTCACACACATAGTCATTAGTGGCTGAAATGTGGTTCAAGTCTCTGTTACCAGATGTGCCCATTACTTTGGGGTATCCTCATTTATTAGGATTACTCTTCGGGGGGGTGTGGTTCTGTAATTCTATTAATGTATTGCTTGTGTCACTTGTGTGTTCATATGGAGCTCTACTTCTCCCTTCTGCAAGTCCCCTCCTAATGGAGCCACCCTGCAGGATCTAGGTTCCCCAGGGCTGGGTTCCTCCAGCTCCAGAATCAGATGAACATACACACAGGCACTAACAGCAAGTCTGAGTGGACCTGGTCAATCCGCACTCTCAAGCTGCCACCCTTATATGCCACAGGTTCAGCATGTCCCTATCCCCACTTTCACATTACAATTGTACTGGTAGTAACCCACTTGATGAGCAAACCCCACACTATTTTGGGGCGCTACGGGGATCTTTAGCTTAGGTAAAAGAAGCGTTGCTGCAGAGTAAATGGAGAAGCTAAAAACACAAAAAAGTAAAGTCAGAGAGAGGGAGAGAGAAGCAACCAGCTTAACCATAAAAGTTATTTATTGAATAATAGTGATAACTACACAAGGAGGGCTAAACAAACATAAGTTACATTATTAAAGGTTAATACCTGAGGCAGAAAAGAAAACAGAGAGAGAGAGGGATGGAGGGATCTCACCTACTCCATGAGGCTTGAACTGGTCAGGGTTCCCAGGTGATGGTGTTAGCTCAGGGTCCTGAGTGCTGGAGACAGGCAGAGCCCCCAGCACGATCAGTCAGGAGACTGAGTCCCAGTGGAACTGATGCAGAGTTTGGGTCCATGCATCAGAACACTTACTTGGGCATAGGTAGAGGGTTTTGTAGAGAAACAACAATGGTTCAAGGGAGAACACTAGATTTATTTATGGGTAAACTGATGACTCAAGGGTTTTCTTTAGGCTAGACAATAGGAGCTGATCACTCTTGGCTATGGGTGGTGTTTTCTTCCAGGGAGCTCACAATGCAATGCCTTCTGGTTGGAGGGGTTCTTGGGGCTGTTTGTTCACAGATGACAGTGATTGTTTGCTGATAAAGCAGTTGGAGTGGTTTCTGAATCAATTCCTGCTGCCACAACAGCTGTAGGAGGGGTCTCCACCCCATGGGGAGTGGTGGGAGTTTGGAATGACCGAGAGTATCACACACCACAAAGTGCTGTGCAGTATAGTCCAGGAGCCCCAGACCCCTAAAGCCAGTTTCAGACCCATAGACCAAGCAGCATACCACTTTTACTTTCTAGGGGTTAGGAATAAAGTAGTATCCCTTTAAATAATTTGTGAGCCCTCTAGTGGTACTCACTGGTCTATATTTTAGAAGTTGCCAGAATCCAACCAGAGTGACAATGTGTGTATGTAGCTAGGTCTGGCATATTGTGTCCATTGAATAAACACTGCTAGTTGGATTCCACTGTGCCTGTATGGTTCCTTCGTACCCTGTTTGTGGCATAAAGAGCAAGAGACACAACACTTCAGCAGCAAGGCAAGGATTCTAATCTGGGAATACAGTCAGAATAGGGAGCAGCCTAGGGGCAGTGCAACTAAAAAGGGAACTGCACCTTGCAACACTAGGACTATAAGTGATCTGCTCACTTAGAGAAAAATTGTGTTAAAAATGTCTGGCACTTTGGGGGAAATGGACTTGTTTGGTAGTTCAGTAGCAGACTGGCCCACCTCTTGAAAGAGATTGGAACAGGATAGACGAGCAAAGGGTATAACTGATGAGAAGAGAGTCAGTTTTACTGAGCATAATGAGCTAAAATGTGCATCTTACTAAGCAGCCTAACAGCTTTTTAAACTTGCAGCCGAAACATTTGCTGATTATGTGGAAATTCTACAAACTCATCTATCCCCAAAAGCCATGGTGATCACAGTCATTCCTACTTTTATAAATGGAGTCAAAAAGGCAATGAAAGAATTTCTGAGTATGTGATTGAATTATGGAAAGTAACAGGGCATTGCCAGTTTGGAAAGAGTTTAAATGGTGCAGAAAGGGGCTAGTTAGTGTGTGATATGCAAAATGAAGCACCTAAAAACAATTATTGACTGAGGCTGATTTGGCCCTAAAACAAGCACTATAAATTGCTGTTTCAATGGAGACGGCCTAATGAGACTGTCGCTTCCCAATTAGGACAGTTAACATCATCTTTAATATCCTGCCAAGGACTGTCATGTCTTTAAAAGAGTCTAGACAGCTAAAAGGCTGGGTCAGAATACGGGGAAATGTTGAAATTAAAATGTGTGTAACCTTTTATGGTTGGAATGTTTTCATTGTTTTCCTTTTTTATACAAGCTTAATAAAAGGGATTTTAAAGGCGGTTCTTCACAGTGGTAGCTGCTGCTAACAGACCAGAGCCCCCGGTAGGCATTTAACATTGTAACAGTAAACAAGGGCTTTAAATACCATACCTCAGTTGCTCCCTAGACCCCCACTCTTTAGCTATCAGGCTGTTGTGTATATACCCTTTATTGGGAGGGATAGAACACACCCTTTGCCAGTGCGTTAAATCACTATTTCGTAGACATTTGTAGAATGCTGGGAATGTATGTTCATGTTCTTTCCTGGCTCTGGTGGGGGAGTGTGGTCTAATGAGTAGAGAAGGGATCTGCAAATTAGCACTCCTGAGTGGTCTTTGCTTTTAAATGCTGCTTTGCATTTACAATGTGCTCATTAATCTGTGGGTTACAAACCTATTTGTGAAGAGGGGTATGTCAGAGTAGCCCCGTTTTGAAGACATGGAGCATGATTCATCAGTGCTTTGTGGCCCCTTTGTGTTGGCTGAACTGCACCTCCATAAAGGGACGTACAAGCTGTCTCCCCTTGTCCCCTGTGGCAAATACCTCACTGGTGCAGGAATGAATTGAGCCACCCTAGCCAAGCACACAGATTTAGCACAGACTTTCCAAAACACAGTATGGCTAAGTGACTGAAAGGTAGGTCTGCCACTTCAGAGACCTGGGTTCTCTTCCTAGCTCTACCAGAAGTGATCTTGTGCAACTTTACTGATCTCCAGTTATCTGTGAAGGGGGGGGATACTTGCCTCTGTCTTAAAGCAGGTGTATGAAGCCCTACCCGATATTAAGTGTTAATGATTAAGAGTTCACAGGCTTGTGTCTCCTAGCCTAGCTACTTTCCCAGTGGCCAAACGACAGCTGTAGGACTGGCATGCTCCTGCCACCACCACCTCGCTTACACTATTAGTCTATGCAGTTATTTGGAAACAATGAAGAAGGCTCAGTGGGGCTTGGAAGCAAACTCAGTGCAGTAGGACTGATCAAGAAATAACAAGCGTGTGCCAAGGGAGATTTCCTATGGCTTACAAATCTGAAGAGATTTTTATGGAGGTGGTGAAAGGCACTGCCCTGACCCCACAACTATCCCTTTGCCAAATGTCCAGTTCCTGCTGCACAGCCCTAGGGATGTTCAAACTAGCTTTGGAAATGTTTTTAGCGTCGGTGAAAGTATCTCTTTTTTATTGATCTGGATCTAAAAATGGCTAACCTAATTTGCTGAAACTTTCAAAAGAAAAGTTTGTCAACGTTATAAGCAGCGAGTCTAGGGAATTACAATGGAAAGGATTAGGCAGCTTGAAATATTGGCATCACTACCACTTTGCCAAAAACATTATTGTAATGGGGAGACTTTGTCAAAGGAGTGAGTCTCACATTTTGTCTTGAAGGCAATGAGATCTGGTTAATCTCTTCCTGGAAGGGATTCCACAGTTGGGGGCTGTTAAGCAAAAATCTATCTCCATCTCTCATACCTGTCACTCCTACAGTGGAAAGTGTCATGGTTCCCGAGGAGCACAGTTGCTGCAGGATGTTATGTCCCCAGAGTCTTGAAGGCAACCCTTGCAGATGTGGCCCAACAGCACTCCCTTAGAGGCTGCAGTAAAGCAGAGGCAGTTCAGACCCCATCTACTGTCTCTGATAAGATAATGAAAACTCATTCAGGTGGTACATTGGCAGAGCAGCAGGCCAAAGGGAGCCAGGCTAGGAGAGGGCAGGTATGGGGAGAAGCGGTTGAAGGACTGGGCATTGGAGGGTAGTTGCTAGAACCATTCCCACAGAGGCTTGAGTAGTGCTGTAGCAGTAGCTTCTTCAAGGGATGGATTCTAGCCCAGTCGGTGCAGAGTGTCTGGCACCCAGCAGGTGGCGATCGTGCCTAAAGGAAGAGCAAAGGCAGGTCTGGAGCCGGAGCCACAGCCCCAGCCCCTTACTCCTCACAGCCAGCCACAGTTTGAAACTTGACAGGTCTCCAAGAAATACCAGTAATTTCCTGTTCCGAGGACTGACGCTGCCTAGTGCAAACACACACTGTTTGCTACACGTTTAGAATCATGACAAAGTCTGAGACATGGGCTTCCAGTTCAGAATGGCTGCTAGGCACCAAGCCTTCCCTGGCTGGGAGCAGGGCAAGTTCCTGGGACCCAGAGGGCTGCCTAACAGGCAGTAAACTGTAGGACCCCTCCCCACCCCAGCTTTCCTGGGAGCAGAAAGGGACCCCAGGTTTCCCAAAGCCTCCTCCAAAGGGGAAGGGCAGTGTGACGGGTCACCTAGAGAGGTGCATTCCCCTGACAGAGTGCTGGGACCTTCTCTGGCAGCACCTCAGGAAGCTTCTTAAGAGCGGTGGCTGCAAAGACACGCTTAAAGCCCTGGCCAGTGCCTGGGCTTGCCCCACTTCCTGCCACTGGTAAGTAGCCCCAGGCTGCGCCCTTCCTGGCCTGAGCCAGGAAGATGGGCAGTGAGCTGGGGAAGCACCACAAGAGCAGCAGCCCCTATACTGTGTGGTGCGTGGGGGGAGGAAGGGGCAGGTGAAGTGGGGCTGCAAAGTGCTAGGGAGTGGACAGAGCCACTGCCTGGGGGCTTGGAGCGAGACCCTTGGCACCTGGGAGGCCTCCAACACCTGGAGAAGTGGCTCTGCTCTCTGGCAGGGCAGCCACCTCAATTCCGTTCACTCCTCTGAGATGGCTGGGGGTTGCCTCTAGCAGTGGCAGTGCACAGTAGCTGGCTAGACGCCGGGGCAATGACAGAGGTAGCTTTTTGCAGTACATCCAAAGAGCCCCAAGTATTATCGCACTGGCAGGGGAGGAAGCAGTGCTGTGTGTGCGGCCCAAGCCTGACACCTGCCGGGCAGGCAGGCCTCGCTAATCTGTGCGGTATTTTACAGGAACCCCTCTTGGCTCTCCCCAGCAGCCAGGCCTCATTGTGCAGGCTGAATACACTGGCTCTGGTTAGGAGACAGTTTGTTATGTTTTGGGGAAAGCAACAATATTGTTTACAAAGAACAAAGCTGTGAGCGGCACCGCTGCCTTGATTAACTTAGAGGCTTTATTGACTGACTGCTTTGTACAAAACAGGGAGATTTCTGTCCCAGCCCATTCAGGGCTCTGTACAAAACCCAAACTATGTACATGGAATTAGCTCTGCGCCTTTCACATGGGCTGAAATGCACACAGCGTAGACACACCTGTGAGTCCTAGCGAGAACTCACCTATAAACAGCTTAGCATCCTCAAATACAGCCCCCTAGTGACCCATACAAAAATCAGACTGTCACCTATTTACAGCAAGAGAGCACTAAGGGACCTGGCCTTGAGTCACTGCCAGCCCCAGGGAGGGCAGCATGGGCCCGGCAGAGCTCCATCCCACAATGGGGTGACTCCGTGAGGCCAGCTGCTTATGGATAATGGCAGCAGAGTCAGGCCCAGTAGTCCCCAGGGCCGATGGGGGGTAGGGGGGGAAGAGAGCCGGTACAAATTACCATGGCTCAGCGGTCCGGAAGGGAGCCCGGCTTCCCCTCCCTGCCCCCATTGGCCCTGTTTAGCTGGTCCGCCCTTGCTGGAAGGCCCGAAAAATTTTTTTTACAGAGGACCAAACCCGCTCTCGGCAGCCCTGTTGGTCCCATACCTTGAAGTCATGACTGGGCGAAACTCATTCATGCCAGGAGGCTCCTTGCGGAGCGGTAGTCGGGAGTGGGGGGAGGAGGTCACTGAGGAGGGCTGATTAATCAAACCCAAGCTGGTTCTGGAAGAATGTGTGTGTGTTAGGGGTGCAGGGGGGAGCAGTCTCTGCTTTGTGCTGTTTTATTCTCGTTGTCCTTCAACACCTTGTGCTCTGCCATGCAGCATCAGGAGCAGGGGAAGCACCAGGCTTCTCATGCAGTGCTGCAGTGTCAGTATCAAGCACAATCGCATCCATGGGTGTTCAAGCCACACAGTATCATCACGCTGAATCAGTCAGACCAGCACAGGCCAGAGACCTGCTCTCTGCAACCCCAGCATCGAGACCAGTGACTTGTAGTTGTTGTAAACACTCAGGGACAAGCTCCCCTAGACTAGGATATGCTTGGGAGAGGGAGATGCTAACAGAAAAGGCCATTGGGGACCAATACAGGGAGATGGGAACTTCCTGTTGTACTGTGATTGGGTCTCCCCTGTTCAGAGGCTGGAAGACAAGATCAGATTCACACCAGGATCAAGAGGAACCTGACACAGTTCAGAGCTAAAGTCAGCCCTGTGCCAGCTGGGCTGGGAAGCAAGTGCATTGCATTGGGGTGCTGCAGTGAGGGAGCCCATGGGGAAGGAACTTTTTCTTGCCTACAATCTGAGAGGCAGCGATCCTTAGTGTTGAAGCCCAAACACTATTCCCAGTGGATTTTCGCCTGCTGTTCCTCAGCCAGGGACTGACCCTCGGCAGCCGTAAGCCACTCAGTGCATGCTGGTCAGAAGGGGGCTAGTCCACAATCAGCAGCCAGTGAAGAAGTGGGTTTGCCGGCTCGCATATTGTGCTGCTCGCCCCGTGTGCAGTAGTGCAGGCCGGGGGCACTTTGACCCAAGCGCTGTACACAGAGCCTAGTCCCTGCACCAGGTTGTTAGGATAGGTAGTACATGCCATAGGTGACTGGCGCTGTGAAGAGACCTGGGACAGGCTGCAGGGCTGCTCTGCTGGGGAAAGTGCTGGTGGCTCCGTACAGGGAGGGGGAGCCCAGGTGTGCCCCCAGCGGGAAGGGCAGGGCAAAAGAGGGCAGCAAGGGCTTGGTGGCCAGTTTGAGCTTCTCCAGCTCTGCTTCCTGTAACCTCTTGGCCTTAGCCCTGCGGTTCTGGAACCAGATCTTGACCTGGGTCTCTGTGAGATTGAGGGAGCTGGAGAACTCAGCCCGCTCAGCGATGGACAGATACTGCTTCTGCCGGAACTTCCTCTCAAGCGCCAGCAGCTGCGAGGTGGTGAAGGGCGTGCGGGGCTTGCGATTGTTCTTGTGCTTCCTCAGAGTGCAGGGTGGAGGGCTGGGCTGCCCTGCAAGGTGACACAAACAAACAGCCCAGCTACTTAGTGTGGAGTGGCCCTGGGCTGGCTGCCAGGCCAAAGAAGCGATCTCTAGGACCCTCTAGCCCTGTATTCCTACCCACATCAGACATGGAGCCCATCCTGGGCTCCAGCCCTGCCATGAATGCATGTTTCCCCAGTGGGGCTAGCTTTGGTGCAGGGCCTGGTCCCTCGGGGCTAGGAAGCCAGCATGGCACAGAGCAGGCCTTCCCCTCAGCGACTGCACAACAGGTACTCACAAAGCCCCTATTTGGGGCCCGGAGACTCACTCAGGCATGGGGCTGGCATGCTGAGCTGGGATGCGGATGGGGCACTGGCTGTCAGGGAGCAGGGTGCTGTGGCACAAAGGCTCCACACATTAGTCCCCAGGAGCTCCTGTCTCAGCTGGAGAAAGCAGGCAGATCCCTCCCCTGCCCGTGGGGTTCCCAGTGCCTGGCTCCACAGAGTGGCCAGTGTGCCATTCAGCTCACAGGGGAAGAGCTGCCTGGGGTCAGAGCCGCCTGGGGTCAGAGCAATGGGTTTCACCGTGCACCTGGCCTGGGTGTGGGCAGAGGAGCTGAGCTCATAGGCAGGCACCAAGTGGTCTGTGCTGTGGCCCTGGGCCCAGATGGGACCCCTGAGGGAGGAGTGCAGGCCAGGTCCAGGCGCCCTGCGCACCATTAGCAATGTTCAGTGCTATCGGCAGGAGAGCACACTGGGCCTTTCCCCCACTGTTCAGAAGTGAGCGGCTGGCGAGGGCTGCTGGGGGCACGGAGTGATAGCAGGGCTAATGGCCTGGCAGACTCTACCACAAGGCTGTAGGTCCCAGCAGGAGCCCAGGTCAGCAGGCTGTGCTGCTCACACAGGGCTCGTAGGTGCAGAGCATGGGAAGCTGCAGCCGTCTCAGGGTTGGCTCGGGGTTGAAGCGATGGCATCTCAGCCTGGCTAGAGCTTCACAGCGCAAGCAAGGGGCTGGGGTGAGTTAGGGCCCACTGAATGGCTATTGTCTCCCCATCCACTATCCCTGCGGTCAACATGCCCTTCCCACTGGTGGGGCCAGGTCCTGACTGTTCTGCTGCTCAGAGGAGGCCACAGGTGAGCCTGGCCTGGGCTCTCAGATGGGGAGAGGGTCACATACGAGCAAGGGAGGGAGCCTGCACCCCATGAGTTTAGTGCTCCCCCTGCTGCTCTGGCAGGCAGGGGGAAGGGTCCCAGGGGTCCCGCTAGCTGGACTGACAGTTGCCCAGGCTGGCTCTGTGCTCTGACACGCAGAGGTGTGGGGTCACTTTAGGTACTTACTTGGTGGAGAACAGGCAGATTTTGCAAACCAGGAGTTGGGCTCCTTGTCACCCGGACTCTCCACTGCTGGTAGCTGCTGCTTAGCCCGCTGCTCAGCCCGCTGCTCCGGGAAATCTTGGCCTGACTCCGCTGTGTACAAGCTGCTCCGGGCCCAGGCGGGTGGCGCTTCGGCAGTGGCAGCAGGGGGTGGCTGGTGCGGGCGACTGCTCCGGGGACACAGCTTGCGCTCCGTGATCAGCAGGGACTCCACACTGAAAGGCAGCAGAGGGCTGGAGGTGGTTTGGACCCTGCATCCCACTGCCTTGGAGCCCATCCTGGGCAGCTGCTCCTCAGCAATGGGGCTCTCCTTGGCTAGGGCGGCCACTCCTTTGCTGGTCTCCGCCTGGGCTGTCTCCGGGCTCAGCAACCTCTGGCCAGGATTCATCCTCAGGGAGGAGGGAGCCATAAAACTGCTGCGGGGGTAAGGGGAAGTCAGCCCTGCATACGCACCCCCAGAGGCTCCAGACACCGCCCCAGAGCTCAGGCCCAAGCAACAGCCTCAGGGGTGGGGTCCAGGCTCCAGGGTCCCAACTCCAGTCTCAGCGGTGGGGTCCAGACTCCAGAGACGCAGTTCCAGCCTCAGGGGTGGGGTCCACCCACTCCAGAGTCCCAGCTCCAGCCTCAGGGACCAGTCTCCAGGGTCCCAGCTCCAGCCTCAGGGTCCAGGCTCCCAGCTTCAGGGGCAGGGGGCCAGACTCCAGGGACCCAGTTCCAGCCTCAGGGGTGGGGTCCACCCGCTCCAGGGTCCCAGCACCAGCCTCAGGGTCCCGGCTCCAGGGTCCCAACTCCAGCTTCAGGGGTGGGGTCCAGGCTCCAAGCTCCCAGCCCCAGGCTCAGGCACCAGCAGTGCGAAGTGCAGGGTGGGAGATGGGGTCCCGGGCTCCATGCTTGGGGCAGGGCAGCAAGCTCGCGATGGGACTCGGGGACCCTGCAGGCTTCTCCTGCACTTTAACAGCTATAAAAGTTCTGCCGCTCCTCTTTCATGTGGCCGCCCTCCAATCTCCCCCCTGCAGCCCGTGACGTGCCGGGCGAGGGGCTGCCATTGGCCGCCTACACTCTCAGGCCGGAGCCGCCTGGCTGGGGAGGGAGGCGGCCGCGGGGGGGCGGCTGGTGGCCCCTGGGCTGCAATATCTGGGAGCACAGTTCAATGCAGTTAACAAATAGGGCAGCAGCCCCTCTTCTCCCCATTGCTGGGCGCTTGTTGGCACCAGGGCGAGTGGCTCCCCCAAACTCACCACTAACATTTCCCTGCTGATTTCACCTTTCCCCAAAATCCTGCCTTTGCACCCCAATGAACCCATAACATTTATTTCATCAGTCCCCACTAGCCACAAACCTGGCAGCTCCCCAGTCTGCCAGCAGCGAAGGCTGGGAGCCCAGCCTGCTCCAGGGGCTGCTTTGCTCTGTTCTTTAACTCCCCCCGCACTGTTTTCTTGAACTTTGCTGCGACTTTCAGTCTGCTGTTTTACTTACAAGGGTAATTGCTAATTTATTACATTGGTCCTAGTCTTTCTGCCATGCAACTCGTCTTGATCCTTTCTGATTGTTGTTGCTTCATTTGAAAAGCACCGGGAAATCCTTCACCATAAGTTGGAGCATTTTAATAAGGCAGACAAGTTATGCTTTGGAAGGCGCCAGGCGCAGCAGGATCAAAAGGGAAGCTACCTCAGGGAGAATAGGCAACAGTTAACTCTACTTAATTGTCCTCCCAAAATTTAATGTCCAGTGTATGGCTGAAAAGACTAGATTCGCACACAGGCGGGCTTTTTATTGGCTGTTAACTGTTGAACTGCCGGAATTATTTGAAAAGCAATGAAGTTTGGCATTACCACCACTAATAATGTTTTCGCTGAGGGACAACATTAAATACAGCTAAAAGTAGACTCTAGTGCATAGGATGAAAAGGTCTTTTTTCTTTTCTTTTCTTTTCTTTTCTTTTCTTTTCTTTTCTTTTCTTTTCTTTTCAGATTTACAAGAGCTTTTGGATTGAATGTTTGTTGTATTTATTCCAGAACATTTGCTATTGTAAATGGTACTGCTGTAAAAAATTCCAAATGTGCTACAGTATGTTTCAGTCCATTAATCTGAAGGTAGATTTATGTTTGTTTGTATTTTTTTTAATTTAGCATGTGTCAGAATTTATTCACTAAAGTGACACAACTCACAAAATAACGGTATATTGTTTTGAGAGAAAAATCCTGGTTTATCACTCTGGTCCGTAATGTTTTCTAAATAAGAAAATATTCTTCATTCTTTATTTTAAGATCTTTCAGTGGTTGCTTAATACAAAGTGGGCTATATTCACTTCAAACGTTTGCACGCATGGCTCTGTCTGCTCATATACCCAGTAAACAGTTCCATTTGGTTAAATAGTGTAGCAAGAGTTAATGGGAATCTGCACATCCCAAGGAGGAGTGGGTCTGTGATACTGCAGAGCCCGGCAGTCCACCAGCTCCAGGACAAGGCTCATACCTCTCCCTAGACTTAAATAAACATGTATTCCGTGTGATTTTGTGCTCACCTAGGAGCACACGATGTGCTTGAAAATCTACTTGGTATCTGTAAAAATAAATGAATGTCAGGATCTTCAGATATTCTGATTTTGATCAAATAAGGTCTCAGAAATTGTAAAACTTTATTCCACTTAATGTCCATATGTAAACAAATGTCTACAAAGGAATAAAGTCTGATCTACCTTTGTTGTACCATGGGCACCCTCATCTTTACAGAAACAGCCCATGCATTATCCGATTGCTGGCCAACCCCGCTAATGTTATAATTGAGATTAGACTAACTACCTCTTTGACAATGTTTGACACTGCTGTAACTCCTGGGATAGCAAGCGCGGACTGCAACCCCATGTGCTGCAGATCAGAAATGATTCAGAGTCTAACAAACACTCCGGATGGAGAGAGAGGACCCCAGGGGCCTTCAGGAATCCTGGGATGGACATTACACAGAAAACAAAATGTTGACTTTCAAACCCAGAGTTGGCTGTGAAGGGAAATCCCTGTCTAGAAATCGCCGACACCTTTGTATTGAGAAAATTACGGCGGCCTTGTTCGGGCAAACTCTGGGAAACACTCAGCACAGCCTGCAAGATTGGGCATTTGTGAGCTGAAGGGCTGCACAGCCCAGACGGCGAGCTGCACAGGCAGAGCCAATGTCTGGAGGAGGCTGCCTCTGAAGCTGCTGAGAAAGACTACAAAGATACATTAGTCCATATTCTGGGCCAGCCCTGCAACTCGTGGACACTTCCATGGGAGTCTGACCTGGCCAAGGACTGCGGGATTAGGCCCCTCGCCGCAGTCTGTGTTCTTATATCCCTGCCTATTTCCTCTTGAGACAGCAGACTTCAACTCCAAGGACACCAAGAACTCCCCAAAGAGACGCACAGACTCCCTGTTCATTTGGAATTGTTCTCTATGCATTCAGTCCCTCTAAACTCCTGACACTATGCAATATGGCTTAGCAGGACTGCTGTCAGACAGGTAAGAAACGCAGTGATATGTCGCTGAGTCCTAACGAGCAAACAGCAACTGGGACTAGGTTTTATTCTTAGACAAAAAGTTCACTGGCTTGACATTTTTAACATGTGCATTATTAACTGCTCTGCTGCCAGAGTTCATTGACTGCTGTCAGTGTGCATATACTGTGTCTGTCCACAGTTGGCACCCAATATTACAAATTATTCGGGAGGGGAGGGAGTATTCAAACGTGCTTTATTTTGGTTTTGCATGTAAGCAGTTGGATCTAATGATCAGAGCACAGGACAATCCAGCTAGTATGTAAAATATATATAGATATACAAATGCAACAGTAACATCATTTTGAGCAATTTGTACCATTTAAGGAAAGATCTGCAAACATATTGTTTTGATATTAATAGATGGCTCATGGTGAGAAGAAAGGACAGTTAGGAACATGAACATCTGTTGAGCCATGTTATCTAGTTACAAAAAATAAGGTCAAGGTATAGGTAAGAATCATGGCTTCATGTTCAGGAAACCTACAAAATATTTCTATTATTTCAAAAAAACTGTTCATTTAATTAAATCCAGATTTGTTTTCAGTTTATTGCAATTGCTCAGCAATGCTAAGGAAATTCAATTAAAACAAAGTTCTCCCCAGTGCAAATATAGAAGCGTTGGCTGAAAAGCCCACGACACAGGCAAATTCCCTGCTTCCGAAGGGTTCTCATGCCATATTGTAAGAACTCCTTTAAGGTTATAAAGAGGGACTAAAGTGATTGTAGATAATTGTGTTGTTAACATTGTTTCTTTAAAGATGGAGATTATGATAATCTGTTTTAGGAGTAGTAAACTTCGGTGTGCTTTAGGGTAAAGAAATTTTTAATGAATATCGTTTCACTGCAGGGATAGAGTCTTTATTGACATGTTAATTTAAATATGTGCAATTATATATATCTATATATACACACACAGAGACTCAAGGAGGACACACATATAAACTTGAATACTCTGGAATTTGTGAATTGTTTTTCTCTAACAAAGTGCAGTGGATAAATAAACTGACAAGCAGAAAAATCGCTATGAAATAACTTCCCATAAATGCTGGGTTTTCATCTGTATGCATGTTGTGGAGGGTTATATACATGTTACCATGCACAAGGCCTGGATTCATGGAAAAAATAGTGCAGAATGACTTTCTAGCCACTGTACTTAACATTGAACTGAATGCTTTCCTGACAAAGCACTAGAATCAAACACAACTGGGCATTTGTCTTCTCGGTAAATTTTATCATCGTCGTCGTCGTCGTCATCGTTTTGTGGTTATGTTTATGCCACTCTTGATGCTTAGTGCTTTGGACGTATGGACTGGAAGGACTTCTCCTTTTCTGTTCCCTACAGCAGGACACACCATCTGTTTTCAGGTTGGTTCTGGTCCCTATGTGCCTAGACTTTTTTTCTGTTTGCCCGCATTGCTATGTCTAGTGCTTATATCACACAGCAATACTGTTTACAACACACCATTATATTCTGGCGCAGTCTCTTTAGCAGCCTCAGACTCTTCGTCTGCCAGTTTAAAACTGGTAGCATCTTTCATTCTGTTTCACCCTGTTGCCATCCGTTCATATTGCAATGATGCAATGATATTTTCAAAAGGAAGGTTGATGAATGAAGGGTTTATAATCTTAGAATGCATGATTGACACACCTTAGGGTAGCTTCTTTCTACATTGAATTGAATGAAATAAATCTAGTTAGATTTGACATTGTGAAACAAAGACACACTCGATGTAATAACACAGAAAGGAAGCTGGAAGCTGGGCTGGCTTCAGACCAAGATGTAGAATACTTGCACTTTCAAGGCATTTTTAATATTCAGAGCTATTGGACTGTGAATTGCTCAAAAGTGTGTGTGTTTGATCATTTGTTAGTTACATATATTGGGCCAAGATAAAATGTCTGATCATTAACCTTGGCTACTAACTTTAAATTTCATTTTTAAAAGGGTGCTTGTAAACAGAGAGAAATGGAGCCTATTTGCTCTGTATGCCCAAGTGCAGCAAGCGGTTGGAACAAAAACCATTCAAAAAAAGGGGACCATAAACAAGGGAGAGTAAGACTGTGATGAAACTACAGCTCCCGGCTACTTTCCCCTCTTTGTCTAAGGGTCCTAGAAACCCTGCTCTCACCACACTGGTTGGAATGCAAGTTCCATCTCATGGCAATCACAGTGCAATGTAGCTTGACTTCTATATTTGGGGGGTCTGGGGGCCAGTACTCATGGGGTGCATCTTTCTGTTCCCTTCCCAACCCTGGCCCTTCAGCCCAGCTCCAGGGCACACAGCTCAGTTGACTTGCCCTACCTGATGGAGCCTGCGCAGGGAAAGCAGACGGGTCCGTGCTCAAGGGCTGGAGTCAGCAGTGGGCTGTCCAGTAGGGGGCCGTTGCTCATGGGGTGCATCTTTCCATTCCCCTCCCAACCCTGGCCCTTCCATGCTGCAGCCTAAGGTCCCATCCCCCAAATCGAGACAAAGCTCCATGCCCGCCCTTTGCCATATGCAAGGTCCCCTTGGCCTCTGCCCCCAGGGGCACTAGTGGGGGCATGGCTGAGGTCTCTTGGTGTTGCCCATCACCGGTGGCAGGCATGGCACATTCCGCTCAGCCCTGGGACTGTGACAGCACCAGCTCAGCCTGCATGGTCCAGTTCTCCTGCAAGCAGACGGAAGAGTGCCCTCTCCCACTGGAGACCTTGATGGAGGGGTGAGGCAGCAGGGGCCGGGGAGGATGGATCGGGGAGTGGGGGGGGAGGCAGTAGTAGCCAGGGGCGATGGATGAGTGGCCCTGCCATCATGTGGTCAGAGGTGTGGGTTGGCACCTGGGGTTGGCAGTTGGTGCATTCGGCCAGCACCCACTGGAGTTCAGGGTCGGTGCCTGCAGTTGCGTGGACAGGGCTGGGGATCGGCACCCAGTGCTATGCAACTGGGGGTTGGCACCCAGAGATGGCACCTGCTGCTGTGTGACGGGGGACAGAAGTTGGTGCTTGGGATCCGCACCCGCTTCTGCACAGCCAGGGCTAGGAGTCAGTGTCACTGTCCTGGGCCTGCACTCTCCAGAGCCAGTTGCTGTGTGGAGATTGGCATCCAGGCCAGCACCTGCTGGAGCCTGGGGTCGACATCCAGGAGCAGTGCCTGGGGTCAGCAGCCAGGGCAGGGGGTCGGAGTGCGCAGCTGGGGTTTGACTACCGCCGGTATTTGGGGCTGGTGCTTGGGTCTGCGCCTGCTGCCGCATGGTCAGGGCTAGGGGATGGCATTCAGAGCCAGCATCCGCCGGAGCCCAAGATCTGCACTCAGGACCGGCAGCCACTATAGCTCAGGGTTGGTGCCTGGGGCCGGCACCCGGGGTCAGTTACTAGGGCTGGGGGTCAGAGCTCACGGATGGGGGTCAGCACCTGGGGCCAGCGGCTGCCGGCCAGATTGGGGGTTGGCATCATGTGGCCAGACCCAGGGATTGGAGCCCGCTGTTGCACAGCCAGGGGTTGGAGTCTGAAGCCCCATGGCTGGAGCACTAGTCTGCAGCCAGACTCCCTAAGTCCCCACGGCCCAACCAACCCCAGGGCTGAAGTCTGAGTTTCACTAAGCCCCGCAGTTCCCTTCCCTCACCCCCGCAGGTAGGGAACTCACTTTGCTCCTTCAGCGTTGTGCCCCACCTGTCTCCGGAGACATGCAGATTGGCTCATCCAGGTCCAGGAGCATCAGGGAGGGTGGGGGAAGGGCTGACGCTTTGCCATCTTGTTCTCCCCCCACCCCATCACTGCCCAGGAAGCTGTCGTGGCTGCAAGGAAACCCCCTGGTGGCCGCATTTTAGAAACGGTGCTATAAGGTGTGTTTTCTAATCCTTTCATCATTCCCAAGGTTCTTATCTGAACCTTCTCCAATTTATCAACATCCTCCTTGAATTGTGAATACTAGAACTGGACACAGTATACCAGCACCGGTCACACCTGTGCCAAATCCAGAGGTAAAAACCTCTCTACTTCTACTCGAGATTCCCATGTTTATGCATCCTCGGACTACATTAGCTCTTTTGGCTGCAGCACCACACTGGGAGCTCACATTCAGCTGATTATCCACCATGACCCCTAAATCTCTTTCAGAGTCACTGCTTCCCAGGATAGAACCACCCCATCCTGTAAATATGGTCTACATTCTTTGTTCCCATACATATACTTTTGGCTGTATTAAAACACATTATTTGCTTGTACTCAGTTTACCAAGCAATCCAGAATCAGTGACCTGTCTTTATTATTCACCACTCTCACAATTTTTGTGTAATCTGCACATTTTTTCTGGGATTTATTGTTTTCTTCCAGTCATTGATAAAAATGTTAAATAGCGAAGGGCCAAGAACAGCTTCCTAAGGGACACCACTAGAAACACACCTGGTTAATGATGGTTCCCTGTTTAGAGTTACATTTTGAGACTATTAGTTAGCTGAGCTTTTAATCCATTTAATGTGTGCCATGTTAATTTTATATTCTAGCTTTTTAATCAAAATGCCACATGGTACCAAACCTGTGTATATTACATCAACACAATTACCTTTATCAACTGAATTTGTAACCTCACTTAAAAAAAATCAAATTAGTTGGACAGGATCTATTTTCCATAAACCCATGTTGCTTGGCATTAATTATATTACCCTCCTTTAATTCTTTATTAATCGAGTCCCATATCAGCCACTCCATTATCTTGCCCGGGATTGAAGTCAGACTAATAGACAGCCCTATAATACCCAAGTCATCCTATTTACCCTCTTAAAATATTGGCACAACAGTGGCTTTCTTCTTGAACTTCTCCAGTATTCCAGGACTTACTGAAAAACAACATTAATAGTCTAGTGAGTTCCTCAGCCAGCTCTTTTAAGGCTCTTGAATGCATGTTATCTGGACCTGCTGATTTTTAACATGTCTAACTTTAATAGCTGCTGTTTAACATCCTCCTGAGATACTAGTGAAATGGAAAGAGGGTTGTCATCATCAGGATGGTTACTATAGCATCTGTTTATTCCCAAATGCAGAACAGAAATACTTATTCAATAAGCATTTGAACACTTCTGTCTTTTCTGCATTATTATTCCATCTAATAACGGACCAACACCATTGTTAGGATTCTTTTTATTCCTAATATACTTTAAAAAACCCTTCCTCTTATTCTTCTTAACTCTGCTTTCCATAGATTTCTCCTTATGTCCCTTTGCCTCCCTCATCAACTTTCCATAATTCCTAGCTTCTGATTATATACATTATCAACTTCCCCTTTCTTCCATTTTCTATATATATTTTTTTGTTATAGCTGCCTTCACTCCCCCCGCCCCATCAGTTTTTTTTTTAAAACCAGTATGGCCTTCTTCCTCAATTGAGGCTTTTGGGGCAATTGTGGCTTTTTTAACCTCTTAGTTGTGTTATCAGATCCTCTTTATCTGTCAAGAAAAGGTCTAATGCAGAATTCTCCACCTATGTGTGGATGTTCTTCTCCCTGCACCACACACACACACTCACTACCCTCCTTGGTCAGGCGATGTCGGGACCACAGTGAGCTGCGTCAGGGTGACCTGGGAGGCTACATACCCTCTTGGGGCCTCGCTCCTGGATGCTGCCCCGGATTATTTCACTCTGTGAGAGCCAAGGCCTAACACTACTCTGACGGGGCGCCCAGCCCATTCCTCCCCAGGGCTTGCTCTCCAGTGATCTGCTCAGACACACCAGGTCAGAGCCTGGGTACCAGCAGGGGGCAGGTTGTCCGCCTCCTCCCCCCTCACACACACATACGCACTCTGCAGGCAGTGGGCACAGTAGTGTAGTGAGAGGCACGCTGATGTTCCCATGTGGATTGTCCATGCACCTAGCTGGAGTGGGCGATGTAGGGCAATATAGGCTGAGTCCCACCCTGCTGGCCATGGGGCCACTGCAGATAGCATGGGGAATGGAGCAGAGCTGAGCGTGCTGCTCCAAGTGCCAACAAGTCTGCCCAGTGCCAGCACAGCTGGGCTTGGCCTGGGAAAAGCAGCCAGGACTGGCATCCTAGTCACAGGCGCCAACTTTTTTCTGTGCCGGTGGGTGCTCGCGCCTCTGCCTCGACTCCACCCCTGCCCCAAAGTCCTTGCCCTAACTCTGCCCCTCCCTGCCCCTATTGGATCACTCCCCAAATCCCCGCCCCAGCCCCGCCTCCTCCCCCAAGCGCACCGTGTTCCCCCTCCTCCCCCCTCCCTCCTAGGCTTGCCACACGAAACAGCTTTTTCGTGGCACAAGTGCTGGGAGGGAGGGAGGAGAAGCAGGAAATGGCGCTGCGCTCAGGGGAGGAGGCGGAGTGGAGGCGGAGGTGAGCTGGGGCGGGGAGCTGCCAGTGGGTGCAGAGCACCCACCAATTTTTCCCCGTGGGTGCTCCAGCCCTAGAGCACCCACGGAGTCGGCGCCTATGATCCTGGTGGCAGCAGGGCAAAGTCATGGGCTGAGATCCCAGTGCAAGTGCTGCCTGCCAGCTTCAGGGATAGACACCTAAATGTACATGCCAGTGTGCCCCATGCACAAACCTCTCAGGTGGCATAGAGTTGGGATATTTCACCTCCTCCCACTTGTTCTAATGTTCTTGGTAACTGGGCAGTAAAAGCTCATGCCAGAATATTCCCTTCAGTCCCTGTCTTGCACAGGAAGTGTTCATGGAGCTGGCCGCGGTAATGCAGTGCAAGCTACAGCATGTGTCCCAAGCAGAGGTGTGATGCACTGAGGCTGGAGACACCGTAATCAGTAGATATAAAACCTGAGGGTGACATGTCCTTCTGCAGCGCAGCCTTGACACCGTCTTTATCTCAAACTGTGGAGATGTGTGGTTTGGTGCTGCAGGGTAGGTAACGGGTTCCCTCCTTGATGATGGCCATTGTCACAGTGGTCCCTGCAGAAGTGTTCTGACCTATCTGTCTGTAGCCATGGGTCATTCCACGGGTCCTCTGTTCAGTTAACATAGACCTCACCTGATGAAGACTTTCAAGACGCTTGGGCCATGGGTATCTTTAGGCACCAACTGAGAATGGAAGCTTAAATAACAAATGGTGTGTTAGAGAGCACTCAGGATATAAGCAGAGCCCACCCAGCCCTGAGCAGATGCCACTGGTGTCCTTGTGAAGACATGCAAATTGTTAAATTTTGTCTGTGTTCCTAGGAGAATGCCAGTCCTTTCCATTATTGACTATTAGCAGCACCGCCCCCTATGGTTCGTGACAGTTCAGTTTGCATCAGCACACGCCTCACCTACCAGATCCTTGAAAGCATCGAAATCAAAAGTGAAGGGAAAACTCTCCTTTCTTGGAACACTGCCAACAACCTCCTCCAAAGCTTCACAGGGCATTCGCTGCCACTCGCAACAGACACCAAAAGGCAATGCATATCCACCTTTGTCAAATTAACTGTTGTGCAAAGCCTTGAGAGTGATTTCATCCTTGTTTGTATCACTGCTTTGGCACGTCTGGGACAGTCTGTCCCACGCTGCACTAATTTGGAAAATTATTCTGGTTTAACATTGTTGAGGTCATCAATAACATGTCTCATGACAGAGCAGTTGTATGAAGCTGGGATGTGTCCTCACCTCTGGGCGTCTCCCCCCATGACTTGATGCGGCTTTTAGGGGAGATTACCTCCTGCAATGGCCAGTCCAAGCCAGTGTCTTCTCCCAACTCCCTCTTTGGGTCTTCTGTGGCTTGGCCCTGTGACCAAGTCATATAACAGTCCACTCCCTTTTTGGGGTAACTAAAGATCCAAATTTAAAGTTCACAAACAACATCCAGACTTATAGTTTTTCTGTCCCTCTCAGGCTCAACTGAAATCCTCTGCTTCCTGGGCCCCATAGAGACTCTTTGCACTGTTTCTTCCCCAGCAGGAGTCCCCCACTGCTTCCCTTCACCAGGGACTCCAGCAGTTTACCTCTAAGGATCTCTCCACTCCTTGTAGGCGTTAGCTCAGGGTTCCCCCACAGGAGCCTACTCCACTGCCTTTGGGTGACTTGGCCTGACTTCTTCATGCTTTTCCCAGAGGAGCTTCATGCTCTTCCCTTGTTTCTCCCTCCAGGGTATCCCTCTCTACTGAGTTCCCAGCTCGATTTAAGCAATGCTTGCCCTGCTTCTCCCCCACAGGTTGAGTCAGTCTTTCTAATTAAGTGCCATTACACACCGCTGGGGTCATCAGTTAGCTCTTATGATTCCAGCTCATCAGTATCATAGAATCATAGAATATCAGGGTTGGAAGGGACCTCAGGAGGTGATCTAGTCCAATCCCCTGCTCAAAGCAGGACCAATTCCCAACTAAATCATCCCAGCCAGGGCTTTGTCAAGCCTGACCTTAAAAACCTCTAAGGAAGGAGATTCCACCACCTCCCTAGGTAACTCATTCCAGTGCTTCACCACCCTTCTAGTGAAAAAGTTTTTCCTAATATCCAACCTAAACCTCCCCAACTGCAACTTGAGACCATTACTCCTTGTTCTGTCATCTGGTACCACTGAGAACAGTCTAGATCCATCCTCTTTGGAACCCCCTTTCAGGTAGTTGAAAGCAGCTATCAAATCCCCCCTCGTTCTTCTCTTCTGCAGACTAAACAATCCCAGTTCCCTCAGCCTCCCCTCATAAGTCATGTGCTCCAGCCCCCTAATCATTTTTGTTGCCCTCCGCTGGACTCTTTCCAATTTTTCCACATCCTTCTTGTAGTGTGGGGCCCAAAACTGGACACAGTACTCCACATGAGGCCAAACCAATGTCGAATAGAGGGGAATGATCACGTCGCTTGATCTGCTGGCAATGCCCCTACTTATACAGCCCTAAATGCCGTTAGTCTTCTTCGCAACAAGGGCACACTGTTGACTCATATCCAGCTTCTCGTCCACTGTAACCCCTAGGTCCTTTTCTGCAGAACTGCTGCCTAGCCATTCGGTCCCTAGTCTGTAACAGTGAATGGGATTCTTCCGTCCTAAGTGCAGGACTCTGCACTTGTCCTTGTTGAACCTCATCAGGTTTCTCTTGGCCCAATCCTCTAATTTGTCTAGGTCCCTCTGTATCCTATCCCTACCCTCCAGCGTATCTACCACTCCTCCCAGTTTAGTGTCATCTGCAAACTTGCTGAGAGTGCAGTCCACGCCATCCTCCAGATCATTAATGAAGATATTGAACAAAACCGGCCCCAGGACCGACCCTTGGAGCACTCTGCTTGAAACCAGCTGGCCACTAGACATGGAGCCATTGATCACTACCCATTGAGCCCGATGATCTAGCCAGCTTTCTATCCACCTTATAGTCCATTCATCCAGCCCATACTTCTTTAACTTGCCGGCAAGAATACTGTGGGAGACTGTATCAAAAGCTTTGTTAAAGTCAAGGAATAACACTTCTACTGCTTTTCCCTCATCTACAGAGCCAGTTAGCTCCTCATAGAAGGCAATTAGGTTAGTCAGGCATGACTTGGCCTTGGTGAATCCATGCTGACTGTTCCTGATCACTTTCCTCTTCTGGGTGGGTGGAGTGGGCTCAGCTGGAACCTGAACTGTCACTAAACACAGCTTTGGTTTAATTTCCTGTGGTTTTTATACAGGGTTGTTGCACCTATACCTTATTGGATTGTTCTCCAGGGTTAGGGAGGGGAGAGGAGGCTCAGGAAACCAGATACAGTTCCACATGGGAAATTATGAGTTAAATTGGAGAAGATGGGGATTAATGAATTGAAAGATGGCTAAGGAACTGGTTAAAGAGTTCATACTGAAAAGTGAACTGTCAGGCTGGAGGGAAGCTACTAGTGGAGTTCCTCAGGGATTGGTCTTGGGACCAATCTTACTTAACATTTTCATTCGTGACTTTAGCACAAAAAGCGAGAGTGTGCTAATAAAATTGACAGATGACCCAAAGTTGGGAGGTATTGCCAATATGGAGGAGGAGCAGACTATCATACAAGATCTGGAGGACCTTGAAAACTGGAATAATAGAAATGGGATGAAATTTAATTAGGGACAAACAATAAGGAATTTTGCTTTAAACTGGGGATGTATCAGTTGGAAATGACAGAGGAGGAGAAAGACCTAGATGTATTGGTTGATCACAGGATGACTATGAGCTACCAATGTGATGCAGCCATGAAAAAGGCTAATGCAGTCCTAGGATGCATCAGGTGAGGTATTTCCATTAGTGATAGGGAGGTGTTAGTACCATTATACAAGGCACTGGTAAGACCTAATCTGTAAATACTGTGTGTAATTCTGATCTCCCATGTTTAAGAAAAATGAATTCAAACTGGAACAGGTGCAGAGAAGGGCTACTAGGATGATAAGAGGCATGGAAAAGCTATGTTACAAGAGGAGACTCAAGGAGCTTGGCTTGTTTAGCCTACCCAAACAAAGGCTAAGGGAAGATATGATTGCTCTCTATAAATACATCAGAGGAATAACTTCTGTCCCTCACTGTTATTTAAGTGCCAACGTGGACACAATAACAAATGGATATAAACTGACCATCAACAAGTTTAGGTTCAAAATTAGATGAAGGTTACTAACCATCAGAGGAGTGAAGTTCTGGAGTAGCCTTCCAAGGGGAGAAGTGAGGGCAAAAAAACCTAACTCGCTTCAAGACTGAGATTGATAAGTTTATGGAGGGGATGGTATGATGGGACTACCTACAATGGCATGTGGCCCATCTGTGACTGCTACAGCCAAAAGTCCCCTATGGCTAGAGATGAGGCACCAGATGGGGAGGGCTCTGAGTTATTACAGATAATTCTTTCCCAGGAGTCTGGCTGAGGGGGGAGGGTCTTGCCCACATGGTGAGGGTCTAACTGGTCACCATATTTGGAATCAGGAAGGAATTCCCCCCCCAGATCACATTGATAGAGACTTGGGGGGGGGGTTCGCCTTCCTGTGCAACGTGGGCACAGGTCATAGCAGATTTAAACTAGAGTAAATGGTGGATTCTCTGTAACTTGAAGTATTTAAACCATGATTTGAGGAGTTCAGTAACTCAGTCAGTGGTATTACGGGGTGGGTGGGTAAGGTGCTGTGGCCTGTGACGTACAGGAGGTCAGACTAGATTGTCACGATGGTCCCTTCTGGCCTCTAAATCTGAGTCTATGAAAGAGAAACCGATACAGCTAGGAGCAGGGGAAACCTACTGAAGGGTGTAAGAGGCTGTAACCATTGAAAAGTTACTGTAGGTAACTATATCAAGAGCAAGCTGTTGCACAGCAGTGAGGATGTCACCTGTCAATTGAAGGCTGCAAGAGCTGGCATCATTGCTCCCTTCCTGAAACACACCACCTATGCTTCTGGAAATGGATCCAACCAGGAGCGGCGGCAGCAGCAGGGGGCAGCAGGTCTGCCTAACGCTCTCCCCCTTCCTTTGGCTTCCCGGTCTGTAATCCAGGACCTTCTTAGTACCAACTGGCAAGGGGCACACGGCATTACAGGAATCTCCGGAGATTGATATGTGCACTCTAGTTCATGTGAAGTCTCAAAAGCTGCAATGGCATCAACTTGGTCATCAATATCCTTGTGAAACACATGTACGGATGGCTGTAAGGTGGAAAAAAGGTTTTTGTCTGACGAGATGTTTATTCATCTCTTTACAAGCAAACTAAGTACTGGCTTGTTCACAAAGGGTCTCCTATTACCAGTCTGAACTGAATGCAAATGGAGCGTTGCAAACTTTGCAAAGAAACAGGAAGAGGAAAAAACAATGGAGAGGGGAAACCCTGCTTGGAGGTACCCTTCACAGGCTTGCTCTGCTATATTTTGGGTCCAAGAATACACCCAACCATCTCTCACCTAGGAAGTAAATGGACAGCAAACTTGCTTCACGAAAAAGGGGTCTCAACCAGCCTTGGTTGAAAATGGTGGTGAGAACTTTGGATTAGATCAGCTTCTTTAGAGGGGCGGTTAACCTCTTATGTTTACTTCCTAGAAAGCATGTTATGATTTTGTTCTACAAGTAACCATTTGTTTCCAGTATTCTTATTCACTGTCCATTGAATTTGTTCTTTGATAATAAACTTGTCCTTTGTTTTCACTATAAATAGATCGAACTGGTGTGTGTTAAGCCAAGTGGTGATGCTGAGTTGAATCTTACAAGCTGGTTTGTTCTGTTCCTTTGGGAATAGCAGGCCTGGTAATTCTGAGAGTTCAGTGGCTAAGGGCCTTAACACTGGGGGACACTCTGAGGACACAGGGGTTGATGTGTGCCTCTGACTACCTGTCCAGAGAGCGAGGTCTGCAGATACCTGGAGGGCTGTGCTTGTGTGGCCAGAGGCTGGTGGTGCCAGGGCACTGAGCCACGGCAGGCACAGACAAAAGTGCTTCATGCAAAGAGCCGGTGGTGGTGAGGTGCCTCACAACCCTGAGTATCCCTGGGCACGTTACACCCTCCTCACCAGCATGGAGACCCTTGCTTCTTGCACACATGCCAGTGTGCCACAGCTGTGCTCCGTGGTGCACCAAATAGCTGACATGTTTTTTTGTGGGGGGAGGTTTTCCTTCTGCCTCTCTGTTATATAAAGAACATCTGTCCCTGTGGAAGCCCTCACTGATGTATGTGCGCATACCCTTCCTCCCCCACCTCCTATTCCTGCTGGCATCCGCCCGCAGAACCCCAGTGCCTCATGAGAGATTCTGAGGATTGTCAATCTGCCAGAGGAGGCAGGGGGTCAAGGTGAATCAGGATTTTGGGGAGCGGGGAGTTGTCTGAGGGCCACAGTGGAGTATGGGTCCTTTGCCAGCCAGGGCCAGCAGTGACTGACAACAATGACCTTTGGTAACACAGGCCAAAGTGGTGTCAGTGTTTAATACACTGTCCCCCATGGGATGAGAGAGAGCCACACTTGGGGAATGATGGCTCTCTGTGCCCCTGTAGGGGTTAGGCCAGGTAGTGAGGTTTATCTGCTGCTTTTGAGATAAAGAGTACAAACATCTATTGCTTAAGTGTCCCCAAGCTGATCCTGGCAAAGAATCAAACACAATTAATTTCATACCCCCCTCTCTTCTCCAGGGAATTTTAAAACTATGGGACACTGGGGAAATGATGATTTTATGGTTCTTTTTAAAAATAACTAACCTCATATTTCTGCCCCCTCTCCTCCTCCCCCCCAGTCAGCCTGCTCTAGAAAATTCAACCCGTTCCTAAATTACAATAGATGTTTGAAACTGACCACCTGACTCAAAACAGATTGACTAGAACGCTTCCATCCCTGTTAAGGTCATCTCCAGATTAACATTTTAACTATGGCGGTGTTACTATCAGAGAGAAAGGTCACAGTAAGATGGCAAAGCTGTACATATGTGGGCCTCCACATTTACCTCTGTGTCAGAGCTGGAGCAATGTGGAGGGTCAGGTCACATCCCAAGGACTGTAGGATGGCACTGAAGGCTGCTCACCAGTATGGATATAGCACAGTCACACATTTGTACCAACTGTAAGAAGTCACAGGTCTTTACTCACTCTCAAGATATAAAGGTGAATACAACTTATGGGGTCACTTAAACCAGTGGCTCTACATATAGAGCAAGCAGCTGGCTCTAGCTCTGTTGCTGCCTAGCTGTGGGCAAGTCCTCACTGCACTTGAGTCTCCAGATGTGAAAAATGGGGAGAAAGCCACTGTCTCCCCACACAGCCCTGTTCTCCAGTGATGGTTCTAATTCTGAACTGCTCTGAAAATGTAAAATGCCCTCTGTGTGGTTACCATTACATCTATAATTACATGTGTCAGACCAATCCTTTGATAATACCAACCTACAATTTAATGTACAGCTCCCCGTCCCCCACGCACATTAGAGCCTTTCCAGCACCAAGGAGCTAGGCTCCCTGCCCCTGCCTGGTGCATAACCCAGAGTCCCCCAACACAGACCCCACTGCACATAACTCTCTCCCCAACCTATTATCTGCCTGCCAGTTATAATTTGATTAGAGGTTTTTATACTTTATTAGGTCTTTCCATAGCCTGAAAATGCCCATTCTGGTCCCATGTCAGCAGCTGACTATCACGCTCTGATTCAGTGTTAGCATACCCAATTGATCATTATTGCTTTCAAAGTCCCTAATACACACACACTTTCATCTTAGAGAAAATCCTTTCATTTTATTGTGTGTTCTTTTTACATAATGTGTTGTGAATAGAAATAGCTGGCTGGGCTGAAGAGTTTTAATTTACTGGCAGAATTAGACAATCTATCTATTCATTATAAAAGGTCCTGTTATTTCATTCTCCTGCTGCATCCATCTGGCTGGCCTGTTTTTTTTTTTTTTTTTTTTTTTAAAGAACTAAACTTTCTTTTGATTTATCATTTCTCCTCATTTGTAATCACACCTTGGCTCTGCTCAGACAGCATCTCTGCAATCTGCTTATCTAGAGTGGCCATCCCTCAGGGTGCTGAAAATCAGATTCTGATGGGGGTGGTAATTGCAAAATGCTGGTAGCATCTCTGCTGTTTTACCAGCTTACAGAGCCCATTGTTGACACCATGTGGAGGTTACAGAGACTCAGGACACCATGGTGGAAGTGATTACCAGACTGACTTTATTTTCTGCTTACACCTCCCTGCTATATGCCCCCCAGTGGCTTTATCTTTCCACACATAATACTATACCATGTTCCCAGCTAATACTCCAGCTTCCCTGTCTCTGGGTATGTCTACATTGCTATTAGACACCTGCAGTTGGCCTGTGGCTTGGGCTGCAGGGCTGTTTGATTGCAGTGTTGACTTCTGGGTTCTGACTGGAGCCCAGGCTCTAGGACCCTGCAAGGTGGGAGGGTCCAGCCTGAGCCCAAATGTTCCTCCATAGAGAGCAGCAGTTGCAGCAGTAGAGTTGTCCTTATCCTTTTACCATGTATGACCTTGGTGCTGCTCTTTGTCTATGTGTCCCCACCCTCCATCATTTGTGTCTAAGTGCTGCTGGTATCTGGCTGGCTGCGATATCTGGCATCCAAGTGCATCTGGCACTGTAGTATTTTGCTTGCCATTGTTTTGGATTTGCTGTAGACAATAGAGGAACCATATAGATTAGATCCAGAGCACACTGGATCAGTCCATTGTATCCTGTGTCCAACAGGACACTGCACCAGAAGCTTTGGAGGAAGGTGTAAGAACCTCGCAGCAAGGAGGCAATGGGATAATCTTCCTAGCTGCTAATAGAGCTGGGCAAAATTTTTCAGCTGAAATGTCTTTGGTGAAATATGCAGATTCAGCAACACCAGATTGTTTTGTGAAATCATGTCAGTTTTGTCACATTGTTCCTGTAAGAAAAAAGACCATAATAAATTTCTGAAACAGTCTAAACACTTTGATTTTTTCAGGTCAGAATGACTTTTCATTTGGAAATTTCCTTTGTTTTGTTTGTTTGTTTGTTTTTTATTTGTTTTTTAATCAAACGTTTCATTTACAGAAAATCAAAATGAAAAATATAGTTTTGGGTTGAATGAAAGTTTTCTTTAGACAAAATCTATTTTTTTCTTTTTTACTTTCCTATTCACCATAAATTAAAAAAAAAAAAGTTTTCAGTTCAACCCCCAAAAAATTTTCTTGTAATTTTTCAGAATTGCCAGCAAACTCAAAAATCTGTTATTCACCCAGCTCTAGTTGCTAGTAGTTAAAGATTGGCTTAAGCTGGGAATCATGAGGTCTTCCAAAATTAACAAAAATATCCAGATTTATAGTAGCCAATCCTATCCATGTAAATGCCAATTCCTTTTTGAATCTTGCTAAGTTCTTGGCCTCAACTGTATCCAGTGGCAATGAGTTCCATAGGCTAATCAGCTATTGTTTGTAAAAGTATTTCCTTTTACTGGTTTTGAATTTGCCACCTTTCAGTTGCTTTTTTTTGTGTGACAGGGAAAACCGAAGTTCCTGATCTACCTTCTCGAGACCATTCAGTATTATAAATGTTTATTGTGTCCCCTCTTACTCATCTCCTTCCCAAGGTAACAATCCCAGTCTTAAGCAGTATTGAATACTAAGGTTATGACTACACTACGAAATTAGGTCGAATTTATAGAAGTCGATTTTTTAGAAATTGATTTTATACAGTCGATTGTGTGTGTCCCCACTTAAGACCATTAAGACCATTAACTCAGCGGAGTGCGTCCACAGTACCAAGGCTAGCATCAACTTTCGGAGCATGGCACTGTGGGTAGCTATCCCACAGTTCCTGCAGTCTCCACTGCCCATTGGAATTCTGGGTTGAGTTCCCAATGCCTGATGGGGCAAAAAGTTTGTCGCGGGTGGTTCTGGGTACATGTCGTCAGCCCCCCGCCCCCGCCCCTGCGTGAAAGCAACGGCAGACAATCATTTCATGCCTTTTTTCCGGGGTCTCGTCCACCAGACCCGCTGAGCCTGCTGCCTGCCTGGATTATCAGAACCCCGCCAACTCCTGCCAGCCAGGGTCCCGCTCAGCCCCGTTCAGCTGGCAGACCTTGGTGAGGTCGATCAGGGGTGCCTGGACAGACATGGCTATCCTCCTCTTAGAGCAGTGGTCTCCAAAGTGGGTTGCGCGCACACCAGGGGGTGCGCAAGAGGATCCTTCTGGGTGCGCGGCAAGAGGAGCGCCGCCGGAGCAGTGCCGCTTTTTTTTTTTCCCCCTCCCTCAGCAGTTCGGCCGGAAGTCCGAGCGGCTTTTTTTTTTCTCCCCCCCACTCCCTCGGCAGTTTGGCTGGGAGCCTGAGTGGCTTTTTTTTTTCCCCTCCGTTGGCAGTTTGGCCAGGAATAGGGGGTGCGTGCTCAAAAAGTTTTTACTGATGGGGTGCGCGATCAAAAAAGTTTGGAGACCACTGTCTTAGAGCACCGAATGGGAGTGACTCCAGGTCATTCTCTTCTTTAAGTTTCATCTCATGGAGATTCAGTCCTGCCTGGAATATCATGCAAGCTGGAGGCTTTTGCCTCAGGCTGCTCTCCCAGCCGGCAGCACCGCGCAGTCGCACCTACCCCAGCCTGCCCCTTGCTCCCATGGCTCATGAAGCCTGGAGCAGTTCAACTTGTGGAATGACAAATCCAGAACGAAGGATTGCACTCTATGGGCCATATTAAGATTATTTCAGAGTCCTTGATAGCATTAGCCCCTATAAAAGGCTTCATGAAAATTTTCCCCCGCCCCTAACAAAAATGTTAATTTATCAGAGCAGCTGAAAGGGTAAGGAACCCGGGACTATAATTGAGAGAGAGCTTCCATATTATTTAACTCATAATTGATATAATTCAAAGTAAAATTTCACAGCACGGTCTGTTCTAAGACTAAAAATGCAGGAGGGGAATCAGAAAAAGGAACAGTGACCTGTTTCCACCCGGTTTTGAATCGGTGACGTTTCGTGTGTTAGGTGAGCGTGATCACCACTACACTTCAGGGCTTTTGTGTGTTAGGTGAACGTGATAACCATTACACTACGGGGCTTCTCTTTTTTTGCCACAGACTTTGAAGAATGCACAGGAACGTTTTCTCTAGCTACAGAAGCTACCTAATGCAATATCTATATCTATGGCCTTCCTGCTCACAAAGCGGTCATGCCCCCGCCCAAGGCTGACACAGCGACCTGGCTCGGGCAGGATCGCTAGCGAGGCATGATACTTTTGCCGTTAAGCAAACACAGCAATTCTTTCCTGCCCTCTGCCACTGAATGCCTCCATGCATTATGCTGTGCCCCATCAGTGCGGGAGGACTGCATGAGCTCAGAAAACATGTCATCCCAAGTGCATTTTTTTCGCCTTCTAATCTGCGATAACCTCAGGGATGGAGATGATAGGGGGAGCATAGACACATTCTGGGCGGACTGCATGGTCACCTGTGCTGCTGAGTGCTGCTGAGTTCGCCATGCTGGCCAAACAGGAAATGAAATTCAAAAGTTCCTGGGGCTTTTCCTGTGTACCGGTCTAGTGCATCTGAGTTCAAAGTGCTATCCAGAGCAGTCACAATGGAGCACTCTGGGATAGCTCCTGGAGGCCAATACTGTCGAATTGCATCCACACTACCCCAAATTTGACCTGGTGATGTCAATTTCAGCGCTAATCCCTTCATCAGGGGAGGAGTACAGAAATCGATTTTAAGAGCCCTTAAAGTAGAAAAAAATGGCTTTGTCGTGTGGAGGGGTGCAGGGTTAAATTGATGTAACGCTGCTAAATTCGACCTAAACTCATAGTGTAGACCAGGGCTATGTCTGGGTGTGGTGTGGTGTGAGACACTGTATGGACCTGTGCCCATCCCTCTGTTGGTGTCCCGTAACACTGATCATGGGTCCTTATTATTTAGTAGTTTAGCCTTTTTTTAGTAGTTTTTTATACACCTCTCAGGACAGCTACTCCTACTCTACCATTAGACTGGCTGTGAGGCAGGGAGAATGCGATGTATTCAAATTCTGCTGACGCTGCAAACTGTGCAAATTCCCAGCAGGCAAACTGCAGTCCTTTATCTGTAATAATGGCCTCTGGAATTCTATGCCAGGCAAAGTGAGCTTTGCCACATTCTCGGAAAGAGGATGAGGATTTTGTGCATAGAGGATGTATTTCCCAATAATCTGAATAGCAATCACCCATCACAAGGCAGCCTGGATTTCCCACTGGACATAAATCCACGCCATGCTCGCTCCAGGGTTAATCAGATATTTCATTCATCAGTTGATTTGTTTGTTTTGCTACACACTCATTTCATATATTTTCTTGGCTTATGAAGTCTTGGACATAACTGCTCACATTTAGCTAATAGCCTGAGCCCTGGATGATGCCCGACGTTCTGGCTGGCTGGGTCAAATTTTCAAGAGAGTTCAGCATATTGGGTGTATGGCGCTATGGCTAACAGGGGCACAGTGGAAGCTGCAGGAAGCTCAGCAGCTTTTGAAACCTGGCCTTTGTTTACATGTGTGAATGGGAGCTGAGCTCATTTGGAAAACTGGTCCCAGTTCCAGGTGCTGAGTTTTGAAAATCTGGTCCTACATTATAGAATTGTTTCTGTTGCTTTTTTCCATATGGCAATAAGCACATATATTACTGTATGTTGCCCATTTACCTTGCTCATGTTTTCTCCCACAATATATTCATTGCCTGTCTTCCTTTGCAGCCCACTGCTAGCCAAATGTTTTGTTTTCTGTGCTGCTTCTATTTGTGTGTGATGCAGATCTTCCACTATTTCAGATGCTTTTAGGTTTTGGAGCTGTTTGCTTCTTTGCTGCTACAGTTTTTATCAATAGAAAGACTGAGTGCAAACCCTGATTGGTGCAACATATGTTCTTTGGCTTCATTGTCTTTGGTACCTAAAACTATACAAGCAAGCACTGTTGGCATGAGTATGCTAACTGGCAGAGCCTGACTGCTTAACAGTCTGTGGTTTCAATTTCATTTTGATTAGATATATTGATAGGGCCCTACCAAATTAACGGCCCTGAAAAATGTGTCACAGACCGTGAAATCTGGTCTCCCCCAGTGAAATCTGCTCTTTTGTGTGCTTTTACCCTATACTATACAGATTTCATGAGGGAGACCAGCATTTCTCAAATTGGGGGTCCTGACCCAAAAGGGCATTGCAGGGGGGTTGCAAGGTTATTTTAGGGGGGTTAGAGCTGTGCGACCGGAGAGTGTTGGCTGGAGAATGGTGACTGCTGACTGAGGGCCCAGCTCTGCACACAGCAGCGCAGAAGTAAGGGTGGCAATACCATACCATGCCATCCTTACTTCTGTGCTGCTGCTGGCGGTGGCGCTGCCTTCAGAGCTGGGCTCCCGTCCTGCAGCCACCGTTCTCCAGCTGCCCAACTCTGAAGGCAGCGCCGCCGCCAGCAGGAGCACAGAAGTAAGGGTAGCAGTACCGCAACAACCCCGTACCCCAGTAATCTTGCAGCCCCCCCAAACTCATTTTTGGGTCAGAACCCCTATAATTAGAACACTGTGACATTTCAGATTTAAATAGCTAAAATTATGAAACTTAAGATTTTTAAAATCTTATGACTGTGAAATTGACTAAAATGGACCATGAATTTGGTAGGGCCTGCCTATATAATGAAAATCTTTCATATGTGGTACATTTCTTTAAGGTACAAAATTGTTTGCTAAAGCATCTATGGTTTTAATTTTACCTTTCTTTTCTCATCTGCTAGCTGTAAACACTGAGAAGTTAGCAACAGTGCAGGCTGTATTCAGCATGGCCATTCTGATTACGAGGTCTTATTCTATCAAGTCTTGCAGCCAGACTGTATTGCTTATCTGTGTAGCTCTGAAGAAGCTCTGGTTTTCACAGAAATCCAGTTGCATTGCAGCAGGGAGTGAAATGTTGCTCACAACGATTGCCAAAATGACTCAGTGATTCTGCTTGGCGTCAGCAAAGTATTAAAACAGTATAAACTGATTTATGTCAGGTTAAGAGCTCAGTCAGGAAATGGATTACAGTGCATAGCACCAATAACTTTGTTGCTCCAACAATAAACTTGTGTATGCCAGTAGCTAGTTAATGTGAAGAGTGCCATCTCTATGCACAAAACATAGGCACTACTTTTTACATAGGATTTTTCCGAACACAAAAGAAGAGGTGGAAACTCCATTGCATAAATTATTTAAAACTGGATAGGACATGGAATGATTCTCCCCTGGTTCCCCGGGGCTGTGTGGAGGTGGTGGTGCTGGGGGAATGGATCTTTTCCCCCAGTCAAACAGATCTCACTGTTAGGAAGTTTCACACAACATTTTCTCTTCCTTACTTTCCTCCCACTTCCCCTAGTTATGCACCCTTGCACCACATTCCCTATTTGATATTTCTCTCTTTCGAGTACTTCTGCAGGGTTATCATGGTCCCCACTTTTATCACTTTTGGGGCCAAGTTTTACATTTTCACCTCTTTTAATCTTTTCTCACCTGACATCCCCTCCAGGCCCTAGTCATTTTTGTTACTCTCCCTGAACTCACTCCCATTTGTTCATATCACATGTTACTGGGCAGCTCATCTGTCAGTGTCCTCTTCTCGTCTCTCTTTCCATTCTATACATAGGGCCTAAACATTACTGTAATAAACATCTCTATAACATAGGCCCCAAACAGTCTGTCACTCTGTGGTAACTTCTGAATGATATAATATTCTGTGTACTTGTTCACAGTTTCCAATAATTATAGATGTCCCTTTTGTATCCTTTTAAAGTATAAACTAAGGACATTTTTGAAGAAATGCCAAGAACTATGTCTGATCATGGCTTTAGATATGGAGAACAGATAACAATTCACATCAGCTTGTAATCTGCCAAGTAACCCATCTCTTTTCAACTATTGTCTCCTGGTTGGCTACAGATAAATAACAGATAAATAACAACAGTATGAGGAGATCCAGTCAGGCAAGATGTCATCCAGGACATTTGGCCAGAAAGTGTTTGAATTTCAGCATCATTTAAGCCATCTACGTATTGCAGCTTTGCTGTTAAAAGTTAAATAAAGCTCTATTCATGGAAGAACTTGTGCACATTTATGATAATGAAACTCCTGCTTTAAAAATAAAATGGGCATGTGATTAAAGCTGAGAAACCTCACCCAGCATGCAAGGATTAAAGAGCCTATGGGCCCAACTATCCCCATCCTATTATACTGCAGCCAATGCCAGGTCTGCAAGGAGGAGAAAAGGGGGGAACCTGGCTCAGTTCAGGGCTGACTGGCAAACAGGGAGGAGCTAGCTGCCTTCCTATCTGAGGGAAGCGTCATTAGGAACCTGACAGCCACTGGGCAAGAAGCACTGCATCCTTGTCCAAGGGAGACTGCAGAGGAGACCAAGGAGTGAGCAAGTGAATGACTGAACAATGGACACACTGTAGGGTTAGGCCTTGCCAAACTGACAACTGTTTGCCCGGAGGCACCTGAGGGCACGCCAGGACACCAACCAGAGTCCATGAGGGAGCACTGCTTAAGTCAAGCCACTACAAACTGTCGGACTGTAGGGTCACGCCCCAAACGTAAAGGCCAGTAGTAGGAAGTAGTCCAGGGCAGTGGACTTAGACCCTCTGCAAAAAGCGTCCGTGTTTGGGGGTTGCTTTGCTCACAGCCCTGCACTAGGATAGTGTGATAGGGAGGGCCCAGGTGCCCTACAGCACTGCCTTCAAGACTGAGGCCTCACTGCCAAGGAATCAACAGCTATAAGGCTGGCATGCCAACCGCTAGGCTGCTCAGCCCTCCAAACACCCTGTTACAAGGCAAAAGAAAACTAAAATGAGATGTTCCTCCTCATAGTTAACTTGCTTTCTCAGTCTTCATATGCAATAGCTGCCCTCATTCACTTTGGCATTTTGAAGTGGCGGTCACCACCCTTACCAGAAATCACCAGGAAGCTGTGAACTCTCATTCACATCATTCCCACTAAGAAGCATGATGTAGTTTCAGATCTCACATAGCTCTGGTCACAGCTGATGTTGACAGCAAGCCTCAGAAATGACACTGTTAAACTAGGAGCCCTTCTAAGGGCTTGTTTACACAGGGAAGGTTACTTCCATAGGCGTGCGCATGGGGTGTGCCGGGTGTGCCCAGACACAGCCTAATGCCCGAGGGACGAATCCAGCCCTGCCACACCCCGCACCCCTCCTGCACCCCACTCCCCTACCCTAAGCCCCCCGCCTGCACTTTGCACCCCAACCCTCTGCCCTGAGCCCCCTGCTGCACTCTGCACCCCCATGCACTCCAACTCCCTGCCCTAAGCCCCCTGCCTGCACCTCAACCCCCTGCCCTGAGCCCCCTGCGGCACCCTACACCCCCATGCACTCCAACTCTCAGCCCTGAGCCCCCTGTCATATCCCGCACCCCTCCTGAACCCCAACCCCCTTCCCTGAGCCCCCTCATACACCCCTCACCCCTCCTCTGCCCCAATCCCTTGCCCTGAGCCCCTTCCTGCACACCGCACCCCCTCTCACACCCCTCCGACACCCTGCACTCCCTCCCGCACCCCAACCTTTATGATGTTCCCCGTTAAAAAAAATTCCCTGGGTGCACACTCTAATTAAATGTGCTGTGCACACCTATGGTTACTTCAAAATACATTTTAGTGCTTGAGCTAATCAAGTAAAACTATTTGGTCTGGGAGCATAATGTAGTAAAATCTCATTCCATGAGCAAGTTCATGATAGATCAGGGATGTGTCCTATGATTCTGTAGATTTTGATGAATCGAAAGTTCAGTGGTGTCACTCTCTGCAGGCTGGCAATGGGACTTGCTACTCTCTCCCAGGGCCGGGTCCTCCAGTTGGTGGAAATGTTGATAATACAATGTCATTGGAAACGGGTCCATCTGGGTATCATTTGAAAGCCCTTTCTCCCATGAATACAGTGGTACCAAACATGGCATCCTAGAACAATTATGTAGATATGCCTTCGAGAAAATGTTTAAAAATCAACATTTATTTAATCATGCTTTAACATGGATGCATTGCTTCATAAAAAGAGACACTGCTCTTTGGTAATCCTTGGGTAATTAGCCTTGACATGTAGGACTGAAAATGTGTGTTCATCAAAGTCATCATCAGTGTTGTGTTGTCTCTGTCTAGGGCACCACTGCTAGACACTCACACTAGTCCTCATCTGTGCTGCACTCGCACATATGTGTGCAAGGCAGGCTGATGGTCAAACATTTGTAGGGTGATGAGCATCTGGTCTTTGGACATGAGCATTTGATTAGCTGAAGGATTGATTTGGAAGCCACCATATTTCACACACAACTGATGTGATCAGTCCATCCTCCAAGCCCCATCCATGCCCAGTAGGGGAGCGTAGTTTTGGTTGCACTCAGTCATCCCAGAGCCATTCCATTGCTTGATAATTCTCTCTCTTGAGAATAGGTATAAATGCACCCCTTGTTGGTGGCAATTTTTCTTCATTTGCTTCTTGGAAAACATCCACTGGTGTAGCTCTGCAAATGTCATAATGTTGGTCTTCACATGGTAACCTCAGCATATGAATGACTCCAGTGCATTTATGATCTCATCAGTGACTATCTCAGCCATTCCAAGCACCTTCAGAGCGAGGAGAGAGACTTTGGACGGTGAATCAAATGCCTTTCAATTAGATTATCTGGTCTTTCCAGCCAGCCTTCCAGTAGTGTTACATCCTGAAAGGGTGTGGGAACCTGGCAGTGCGGCGGCTTTTAATGTTCCAAGTGATAGGAACACCTCTTGGAGGGATCTACAGTAATTCTGTTCCCCAACAGTAGGCACAAAAAGAGAGTCTTGCAGAAGTCTTGGGTAGCATCTCACACAGAGCACTAGAATATGTTTCGTGCAAAAATCCAGAGGTTAGAAGTACCTCTCTGTGTGCACTGATGGCATGCAAATAATTTTAGTGTCTGCCTCCGCATGGGAACTATGAAGACACTCTACTGAACAGTGCAAGGCAGTCGCTTCATTATGCCATGTGATGATAAAATTCTTTGACCAATTCTTTGCATGTAGTAGCATTTTTCCTGCAAGGTATACCACTAACTCATCCTTTGTGAGAATATGAGACAGTAACTTCTTCATTGTGACACTGGAGATGTTTGTGGAATTTTGTGTTGGACAGGTGCAATACCGTGGAGTCTCTTCTTTCTGGTAATATGCAGAGGAATCAATTCAAAAAATATCAGACATGAGGTGGACTTAGTCATAGGTCCAGTATTTTCTCTGTAGTCTCATAATGAAGTGTGCAGCCAAATCTCGGCAGGTATTAACAGTTTCTAGTTTGTCGAATTCTTTTACCTCAGACCTACCATCTATGATTGCTACACTGAAAGGCCTCTGCTGGCAAAGGTACTGGACATATTTTCAGTAGGTGCTGGCTTAGGAAGACCATGCAAGATGTGCATTAATTTGCTCTTCACCTGGCACAGATGCACTGTTGCATCACCTTTGAATATTGATTGTGGTACCACAGAGAACTTGTACTTTCTTATAGTATCACATAGATCAACATCACTATGAGATCTGGACGTGAGCAGGAGATGACTAAACAATGTCCTATCTGCGGTTAGTTCTGTAATAGTCCCTGCCATCTTCACTCTGACTTTCTTCGAGCTTTAGTCTGTTCTTCTTGATTGGAGCTCATAGACTGATGGAACCTTGGATAATTCTTTAGGTTTTGAAGGCTTCATACAAGTCATGACCCAAAGTATCCACTCAACTTGACATCTTAAGCTACCTCATCACTGAAGATTACTCTCATCCTGATATTAATGATCTTTGGTCTATACGTGAGTGGGTTGTCAGTATGAATAAGCTAATTCTGTAGCTTCAAAATTATCCCTTCTTGGCATTTAACAGTCTAAATGGTGGCTGGTTACTTCTGATAAAGTCATAAACTATACCCATATCCCACAGTTCATCTTCAATAAGTGCTTTAAGAGCCTTTCTGGTAAAATGTTTGTTCCTCTTCAGTCCTGTTCAAAGCACCTATTTCTTTGACTGTCGCCTCTACATCAGCCATCACCATATGTTTTGCTCTGTGAGGCAATTTATGAACTCCAGCTGAGTTGCACAGTTTGCAGTAGTAAAATTAGTATTTGTTTCTGTTGCTTTTACCTTTTAACACAACACATTACATACATTCTTGGTGTAGTGTAGTGACCCGGATAGGCTAGACTATGCTAACTGTAAGGTGAGGCAGAGGTAATCCAATGGGATCGTTCTAATTTTTTTAGAACTTTATAAGGGAAAACCTCAAAACTGTACCAGGAGCAGAAATAATATAGAACATTACCAAAGACTTACTATTTCTGCTAATAAACTGTAGGTTACCAACTCATTAACATTTGTGAGTGTAAACACACTGTGCAGTTAGTACCAAATGCATTGTTAACAAGAACAAAAGAGATTACTTAACAATATACTGTCGTGTCAGAGAAGAATAAACATTTCTTCTCCTTGGCTGTAAGTCCAGCTCCACTCTTGCTGTCCTGTTCTTTGCTTCTCTTCAGCTTGAAGTGCTCCTTAGTTTTGATGTTCCTGTGCCTGTATCTCTTTTCACTGAGTTATCCACAAGCAGGGTTTCTTCACCTAGTGGGTCCTCACTTGTCCATTAGACAATTTTTAAACTGTATTCCATCAATAGATGTTCAGCAGTCATTATCTGTTCATACATGTTAGGTCCTTTTGTGGGCGGGCTTCTCATTTACTGTTTTCAGGATCTGTTTTAATCTAAGACAGGTTTTTGATCAATTCCCTTTTTCACCACTTATTTTTCCTGTCAGTTTCTTTTCCCCTTGTTACTGTCTGTGGTAAGTCTGTAGATTTTATTTCTCTCTACTTCCTTTCTCTCATTCCCATGTCTATGGTTCTCCCCACCTCCCCGCTTCTCCTGACCTGAAACCTTTCTTTCCGCCTACTCACTTCCCAGTCCCCTACTTTTATTCTCCTGTTCTCCTTTTATTTTATCACCTCACCCCCTAACCAGGCTCCAGTTCATTCACTGGCTCAGCATCTCGATTCTTCTCCTTTTCTAACAGTTTTTTCCAGCTGCCCCTTTGGGCGGATTCCGAGCCTCTCCCCAGCTCAAGCTGCCCTCTCCTTGGCAGCATTCTGTGCTGCTGCCTCGCTGCTGCTGCAGGTGGTAGAGCCAGGGTGAGTAGCACTTGATGTGATGTGTAGGATCGTATGCATGGGTGTCTTTTGGGTCAATGCGCCTGTCAAGCTGTCCTGCAGTGACTCAAGAGCATGAGCACCAACCTCATGGCAGACTGTTAGGAAGCAGGGCACACCCCCAAACTGGTTGCGTTCTATACTTAGATTTCACCAACCAAGTATCAAGTGTAAACTCCTTAAGCGCTATACCAGCCTTAACATATAGTCACAGACAGTCTCTTGGGTACTCCAGTCTGTCTCGCCACCCGGGTGAGCCTATCTTTGTGATAGATGGTCCCTTACACCAAGAATCACAGCAATATTCAGGTTACTCCCAGTCCCAAGGGACCAGCCACTTTCCACAGGTCATCAACACCTTAGATCTCACACCAAAGATAATGCTTGTAGCCAGTCCGATAATAAATTATATAGAGATTTATTAACTAGGAAAAGGAAATAAGAGTTAATTACAAAGTTAAAACAGGCATACATATGCACAAATGAATTACAATTTTAAGTTTCAAAAGGTAATAGCTCCATAATAAGCAAGTTTTATGTGGCTTTTAGGGCTAACCCAGGCAAAGCAGCTGGAGATTCCTTGCTTATGCCTAGAAATCTTGTTTCTAAAGAGTCCAAGCAGAAATGAGATAAAGTTCCTTCTTGTTAGGAGTTTTTGTTCCCCTCCTCCTATGTGCTTTGAGCTGTGAATTCAGTTGACTGGAGGAATTCACTTGTATGACTTGTCTTTGGGGCAAGGGAAGAGCAGAGCAGCAAAGTCTTTTGTCCTCTTTAACATCCCACAATAGTCCGTCCGATGATGATGGGCCTTCCCTGTTGGCCAGGATGTAACACCTTCTGTTGGAGACCAGCACTTTTACACTAGTTAATGTGTCTCTCCCGTCTGATGATTTACACAATCACTGAGGCTTACAATACAAATAATATGCGATACAGATATTATAAGTCAGATCAATACATGCAGCAACTCACAAGCATTCAATAAAGTGTAAGCACATTCTTATAAACCTAACACCTACTTTAACAATACTAACACACGCATCAGACAGGCTGATGCTAGCTATGTATTTGTCAGTGTTCAGTTGAGACATGGGGACCGTGGCATGAACTGGCGCCGGTCTGCCAGCATCACAGCACCCACTTGTTTACTTTCCATGCAACATTCTCACTAAGAGTGACTGCTCCATACAGTTTCTCACCTGGCTCATGTGTGGAAACTGTGCTTAAGGGATGCCTTTGGGCTTCAGGTTTACCACAGAAGAAGCGAGTGTTCTTCTTGAAACGCATGCCATGAGACCTAGAATACGGAAAGTCTTGCCCAGAGCTGGCACTTCTGCCAGCATCTCCAACTTCTTCCTGAAGCTCAATGTACTTCCTCTCCAGCTTTGCAAAATTCAGTTTATGGGTGCACTTGTTATAGCATATAAGGTGCTGTGTTTAACCAGGTTCTCCGTGGTGGTATTCTCCAACGATTCACCTACTAGTCAGTACTCTTCATCTCTCCATTGATGCCTTAAAAATGATCAAGACCAAAGTAAAAACAAAGATTTTGTAATAAATTATTGTTGGACTGTAATTAATTTTGTTATGCAATGTATGTCATGGAACTATGTGCATACTGTTTGTGGATGGATTCCAGTCATTTGCCTCATCACAACTCTTTTGGCACAATAAACAAAGCCAATAATCAATATCACTGAACCGCTTCTTTTTTTTGCCAATAATGGCAAGTCAACTTGAAGAGCTCCTTCCTTCCATTTATGGTAATCTGTAACTTTTAAAAAAATTAATCAGGTCTCATGTTCTGGGCATCAAACAACAACACAGTGCTCAGTCAAGGGCCACCATTTAACTTGGTGAGGGCTGCATGTTTGACATGCCCGTGTTAAAGTATAATTAAAAGAGATTTTTAAAGCATTTTTTTGAAATAAATATCTATTGTCCTAGGTTTGTCATGTTTGGAACCACTGTGCTCATGGGAGAAAGGGCTTTTGAATGATACCCAGCTCAACCCATTGCTGTTGACATTGTATTATCCAATTTTCCGGAGGAGGTGGAGCTGGGAGTGGGGGTGGGGGGGAAATAGCAATTCACACCAGCCACACTGCAGAGGGTGACACCAATGAAATTATGATTCTGTGGATTTTTATGAATCAAATGACACCTCCCTGACCTTTCTATCACTAGCTTGCCCACAGAATTACACCTCCTCCAGATGAATTCTGAAAGCTGTGCATTGCAAGTGCTTTTTTTTAATGCTGTCTTAAGCTACTTCCCTTGTGAATCATTGAGTCCACACAGCACTGCGCTTTTTTGAAATTAGCGCACAGCATTATGGGCAGACATCCCCTGGTGTAAAATTCTGCCACTAAGCTCTATGCATTCTGGGATTTTTCTGATTGTGGGATACCTGTATTGTGTTCATGCACAGTTAGCTAACTGGCACACGGTCCATTTGAGAGGCATAGGAAATTACTCTGAAGTACTGGCTCTGGGTATCTGGTTCTCCACAGGGCCGGCTCCAGGCACCAGCCCACCAGGCTTGTGCTTGGGGCGGCACCTGGGGTGGGGCGGCGCGGCACGGCGCTCCGGCCGCCAGGGAGAGCGGAGCCGCAGTGGACTCGCCGCCCTCCCCCGGCGCTCTGGCCGCCGGGGAGAGCGGAGCCCCAGCCGGGCTCGCCGCCCTCCCCCCAGGGCTCCAGCTGGTTGGGGAGAGCGGCCTGCGGCCGGGCTCGCCGCCCTCCCCTGCCATGCTGGGGGGGCGGGGGGGGCGGCGGGAGGCTTTTTTGCCTTGGGCGACAAAAAAGCCAGAGCCGGCCCTGGTTCTCCATTCCTATGAGCAATCTAACCAAAGATAATACATGATGTAAGCAGTGGGATAAAGTACAAAAAATTACAAATTTTAAAAAAATGCTTAAAAATATTGGTACAGTAACCTTCTGCAGATAACTCTGCTTATTGGTTAATGCTTCTAGGCTTTTTAAAAAATTGATTTGTCTTAACTGGGGGAGAAAAGGGGAGTCGTACCAGAATAGTAATCTGGACATGACCTTCCAAAACATGAAACGAAACTAAAATACTGCAATGAAAAAACAGTACAAATAGATGCTTCGCAGGCAGCAGTTGGAGCAGGAAGGCACTCCAATTGTGTATGGATCAAGAGCACTGATGCCAACACAGCAAAATGATGCTCACATAAAAAGGAATTATTTGCTATTGTCACTGGATGTCAGAAATTTAATCACTACCTATATGGATGCAAAATAAGAGTTGAAACTGATCACAAACCTCTGGAGAACATTCTTGAGAAACCTCTAGCTTCTGCACCACTAAGACTTCAGCACATGATCTTAAAGTTACAAAGGTATGATTTGAAACTGAAATACAACCCAGGAAGAGAAATTCCTGTATAGCAGATTTTCTCTCTCACAATTTTGTAGAGGGACAAGATAACAAAAAAAAAAAAAAAAAAAAAGGGTGGGGGGGCGAAGGAAAACTTGGAGGAACAGGTGCACATGGTATTACACCAGTGTCTACAAGAAAGCTATCGGAAATAGTGAGAGAGACAGAGGAAACAATGCAATGAATCTTTTATAAGCAAGAATAAAGTCAGGATGCCCTGGTCAAAAACAAGTTCCCATAGCTATCAGCAATGTGTGGAATAAAAACACAGTGTTGAATGTGAAGAATGGACTAATGCTGAAAGGGAAGGAAATAGTGATTGCAAAGAAAATGCATCCAGAGATCCTGAAAAAGATCCAGGAGGGACTCCTCAGTATGGTAGTATGCAAAAGACGGGCAAGAGACATGCACAAATAGAAGAAATGGCCAGAGATTGGTACTTTGCACACATGCAACAGACACAGAACTGCAAAGAACTTATGACAACTCATGAAACACCTAGCACAGCCTGGCTCTCTGCGGATAGTTGATTATTACAGTTGGTTTTTCGAAGTCACTCAATGGTGCTACATGCTAGTCAGCACTGTAATCAATCCCACAAACGCAATATTTGCCAGGCATGGTATTTGTGATGCACTCATTTCAGATAACAGACCACAATAGATACCTGGAGAATTTTGAAGATTTATAAAAGATTGGTATCAGAGGGGTAGCCGTGTTAGTCTGAATCTGTAAAAAGCAACAGAGGGTCCTGTGGCACCTTTAAGACTAACAGAAGTATTGGAGCATAAGCTTTCGTGGGTGAATGCCCACTTCATCAGACGCATGATTATCTCCATACTGATTTATACCTGCCTCTGGAAATTTCCATTACTTGCGTCTGATGAAGTGGGCATTCACCCACGGAAGCTTATGCTCCAATACTTCTGTTAGTCTTAAAGGTGCCACAGGACCCTCTGTTGCTTTTTATAAAAGATTGGGGTTACATACCCACAGATGGGCAGTTCCTGAGTGGATCTCCATTCCTGTGAGCAGTCTAACCAAAGAGAATACAATATTGGAAGACACTGGAATTCTGGGACAAATTTCAATGATTCCCCTCCTGTCACCCCATCATTAATCTGGCTTTTGGGAGCCAGCTCCATTTCCAAACTGCTGTCAGGCTTCCACACTGCTGAGGGCTGAAATCCTGCCTGTTAATACAAACAGGCCGATGCACATGTGGGACTGGTGGGATAGGACAGTGCTGCAGACTTGGGATGACCACCAGTGGGAACAAAACTTCAGGATGCGGAAGACTCCTTTCCTAGAGAACTGTGTGGAGCTCACCTCAGAGTTGCAGTGATGGCACACCAGCATGAAAAGAAGCATGGTGATAATCAAGAAAGATGTTGATGAATTGGAGAGGGTTCAGAGAAGAGCCACAAGAATGACTAAAGGATTAGAAAACATGCCCTACAGTGATAGACTTCCAAAGAGCTCAATCTATTTAATTTAACAACCAGAAGATTAAGGGGTGACTTGATCACAGTCTATAAGTACCTGCAAAGGCAACAAATATTTAATAATGGCCTCTTCAGTCTAGCAGAGAAAGGTGTAACGTGATCCAATTGCTGGAAGTTGAAGCTAGATGATTTTTTTGCCTTATTTCCAGTCTGAATTTAACAGTGAGGGCAATTAGCCACTGGAACAATTTACCAAGGTTCATGGTGGATTCTCCATCATTGACCATTTTAAAATCAAGATTGGATGTGTTTCTAAAATCTCTGCTCTAGGAATAATTCTGGGGAAGTTCTCTGGTCTGTTCTATACTGGAGTTCAGACTAGGTGATCACAATGGTACCTTCTGGCCTGAGAGTTCCCCTCAGGGTTGAAAAAAGTGTGGCCATCACCATCTGGAAGCCCGCCACCCCCAGTTACCACTGGTCAGTAGCTAACCAGTTTGGTGACGGTATGTAGTGTCAGGGCTGCTGTCATGGAGGCGTGTGTTGTAGGTGGAGAAGGAAAAGGGGGCTCCCAATGTTCTCAAAGCATTGCAGGATATGGCTAGGTTGGGGTGCTGACTATAAACATCGATAGCATCCCAACATTCTCCAGCAGGACTCTCTGCCTCTGCATTGTCTCTAGCAGCTGTACCTGCATGTCCTGTTCTTTGTCTATGTTCCCTAGTACCAAGGTGAAAGAAACTTTCCCTCCACTCCTCAGACTTCTGCTCTCTCTGATGAGATAGAGGCACAAGGTCAATGAATAAGTTGGCCCTCATCCTCTTTCTCTTCCCTTGGAGTTTGCCAGGCATTCAGCGACTATCTATGAGGGCCACGGCATGACAGGTGCTGGGGGGCAGAGAAACAGCACATATAGTTCTTGTCCCAGTTCTCATCTCCTCGCAAACAATGATCAAATGTTACTTTCCCCTCAATTTTGGAATGCCATTGCCATCTGTTCTTCCCAGTCTGGGATGCACTTGCAGAAGAAAAGATGCTTTCCACCATACTTCTCCCTTGCATATGACTCCTGTTCCAATGCTGGGTGGGTGATGGATTGGGGTCAGGTTAGTGATTGCACATGCATGCTGCAGGCTGATCTGCCGTTAGGGACAAACCTCAGAGTAACAACCTCCAAGAGGCAAATAAGGGTCTTGTTCAAAGATTAGTCTACACTTGGAGTTGGGGCTTGTAGCGGGGTTGTTACCCGCTCCTGCCCTGAGGGGTTTAAAACAGCCCTGGAGGAGGGCTGTGGAAGGGCAAGAGGCCTGGGCTGATTGGGAGGAAACAGGCTCAGCTGGGGCCATGCCTCAATCAGGGCCCAGCTGGCCCTATAAAGGCTTGAGCCAGGAGCCTATGATGAGTGGCTTATACTGCAGTCTGCCCCAGTGAACAGGGGGCTAGATGGAGAATGGGCAGTAGCCAAGACTGAGGCAAGGTGGGGATAGTAGGTGGGGGAGGGGGAGACCCAGAACTGTGGGGGTACTGCCAGGAGGCAGCACCCAGAGAAAGCGGAGTCCTGGGAGGGACATGGGGCCAGTGGCAAGGCGGATCACTGGCCTGCAGAGGGTGCTCCAAGGCTGGGAGAGTTAATTCCCGAGATGACCAGCAGGAGACGCCGGAGGGGTGAGTCCCGCACTGCTACAGGGCAGAACCATGTAGTGTATATATACCTCACAGAATTCCTATGTCATTACTTCAAAAAGTGGAAACTGAGTTAGAGAATGGAGCACATTGGCATAATTGAGGAAAATTTGTGAGCCAACACCATGGTGTGCTGCAATGGTACTGGTGTGACGGTGCTGCCTGTGGGATCCAGCTGAGGTCACTCAATCAGGGTGAACTGTAAACAAAACGGGGCAGACAAACCCCAAATGCTGGTGGATAGTCCAATATTTAGATTTACCAAACAGCTTCTATAGTACCTCACTGGTTACTTAGAAGTCCAAACAACACAGTTCCCTTAAAGTACCCAGCCTCAGGCCTCTGTCCAGACACACCTGTCAAACATATGTTGATGATTACTGAAAATCTTATCTCATCATATAAAAGAAAAGGTTCTTCCAATCCCAAAGGATCAGCCACATACCCAGGTTCAATTACAACTTAGATCTTACCCCAAATACGCACTAATAGCCAATTCTTATTAACTAAGCTAAAATTTATTAAAAAAGAAAAGAGAAGGAGTTGGTTAAAAGATCAATATACATACAGACTCGAATTCAATTCTTGAGGTCCAGATACATAGCAGAGGTGAGCTTGTAGTTGCCAAAAGTCCTTTTAGAAATAGTCCATAGGCTATAGTCCAATGTCCATATTCAGGGTGGCTCCAGTCAATGACTGAGGATCTCAATCCTTGTGGCTTAAGGTTTCCCCCTCTTGAAACCCAAAGCAGATCTGAGATCAAGAAGGATTGCGTCCCAGGGTTCTTATACATTTCCAGCAGCCTTTTGGCCTGACAAAACAATAGGCTTAATTCTCCTTCCAAACATCCTGGCAATTAGCACAGGGTAATTTATCCATTAAACAGTTCAGATACAGGTTACTACAACCTTCAAAGAGACATATAGACAATAATACTATTTCATTCAAGTATCATCATAAATGTTAATATTCCTCTTTTGATCTTTGAATTAAAGTTATAGCAATAGACAAGACTTGTTTGCTTACATCACAAGACCTGAGCAAACATCTACCCTTGAGATCTCGAACAATGGAGACTTGCATTTCAAAGCTCTATTCATTTACATATCTTCCTAACCAGTCCTTAAGGTTCACCCATGGATCAGGTCAGTCTGTGAGTTAATTAACTCTTTCTGGTCCTGTCACTTTCCAACAAAATATTATATTACACTCATAACGTCACAACTGGTTATAAAGAAAGATGGAAAAATGCAAATCTGTGTGGAACTTAAAAGACTTAATGAAGCAGTTGTGAGAGAAAAATATATCCTTCCAACACTGGATGGCTTCCTCCCCAAAGTGAAAGAAGCTACAGTATTCTTCAAGTTGGATGCCTTGAGAGGATTCTGGCAAACTCCTTTAGCCAAAGAAAGTTCTAAACTGACTTCATTTATCACACCTTTTGGGAGATTTTGCTTTTGGAGATTACTTTTTGGGATTACCAGTGCACCTGAAATTTTCCAAACAAAGATAGCAGAACTGTTTTTGAATACAAACGGAGTTGTAGTTTTCATGGATGATCTGATATATGGCTTTCTGATGGAAGAACACAAAAAAACCCTCAATGAAGTTCTAAGCATAATCAGTCAGTATAGACTGAAGCTAGGCAAAAAACGAATTTTTTCTTATTTTTCTCAAATCGAGTTTCTAGGACAGACAATAAACAAAATCAGTTCTAGCCCTGAGTGAATAAAAGCAATTCAAGAATTGAATGCACAAACTAGTGTACTAGAACTGAGACATATACTGGGAATGATAATTACCTTAGTCAAAACCTACAAGACATTTCTACAGTGACAAAACCAGTGAAGGAATTGTTAAAGTCTTGGCTATGGAGGCCAAGTCAAGAAATTACCTTCAATAAGGTAATTATCTCAACAGCTCCAGTTCTCAAGGACCACGTTGTGTAGAAACCCACAATTGTCAGTGTGGATGCAAACAGCTCTAGCCTAGGTGACATTTGGTGGAATAACATAGCTCTGAGTGGAAGCCAGTTCTGCCATTTTTCTTTGGAAAATTCCAGGTGCACTGGTAAAGGTAATCTTCGAAAGCAAAATCTTCCACACTTACAGAGGCAGACAAACCATATGCACTGATTGAAAAGGAATGCCTGACAAGTGTATGGGCATGTCAGAACTTTTACAGCTATATGCATGGACTGGATTCATTTACATTGATAACAGACCATAAACCACTTGTAACTCTCATCAATGGAAAAGGATTGGATCAAGCACCACTGAGATGCCAACGTCTATTGCTAAGGTTAATGTGATTTAACTCAATTACTAAATATGTTTCTGGGAAAAATCTGGTAGTAGCAGACACTCTGCCACAGAGCCAAGCATTGCATTCAACTTCCCATGAGCTCAAAGATGATGTAAAGGCATACGTGGATGCTGTGGACACATATATACCAGTGTCAGAAAACAGACTACTCCAGCTACAGAAAGCAAACTCGACAGACATGCAACTTGAGGAAGTTCTAAGTTATATTTGGGGCAGCTGGCCCAAGTATCTAAAGGATACTAAGGAAGTGAAAAGAGACTACTTTGTGGCGCATGAACAATTAAATGAGTCAAATGGAATCATGAATAAAGGCAACTGCATTGTAATTCCAAACGAAATGAGAGATGAAATCCTAAACCTCATCCATGAAGGACATCAAGGATTAACTAAATGCCATGAATGGCCCAACTAGTCAGTGTGGTGGCTGGGCATCAGCAAGAACATAAAGAATAAAATAGTTTTGTAATGTTCACATGCAGATAACAGACCAACACAAAGAACCTTTAATAACACCTCTCCCAGGTAGACATTGGAAAAGACTAGTTGTAGATTTATGCAAATTCAGAAGACATCATAGGTGCTGGAACTAGGAATGCTAGGGGTGCTGCCACACTCCCTGGCTTGAAGTAGTTTCCATTATATCCAGGGTTTACAGTTTGGTTCAATGGCTCTCAGCACCCCCACTATAAACATTGTTCTAGCACCCCTGGACATCATCACTATTTTCCTAGGTATACAGAAATAAGGTATTTGAAAGACATAATATGCTGCAGTGTTACTGAGATACTGAAGTGCACTCTTGCTCACTTTCGTATTCCAGAACAACTAGTGACGGACAATGAAGCAATAATTCACTGCAGCAGAATTTAAGTAATTCCAAACAGTACTATGATCACAATCATATTTTAACATCCCATATTACCCACAAGCAAATGGAGTGGCTGAGGGAGCTGTACAGACAGCCAAGAAAATGCTACAGCAGGAAGATCCATTCTTTGTTCTTCAGAGTTACACAACACCAATAGTAGCTACTGGATATAGTCCACCACAACTCCTCATGGGAAGAGAACTCAGAACTACTGTTCCGACTTTGGAAAAGAATCTATCTCCAAAGTGGCCAGACATGGAGAGAGTAGCCAAAGTGGATAATAAGGCTAAAAGAGCTTACCAACACTTTTACAACAGACGTGACTCAGTTAGAGAACTGCCAAGTCTAGAACCTGGTGACTGTGTTCATGTGAAATTGGATAGAGAAAAAAGGTGGCCAGCTCCAGCTGTGGTAAAGTAAAAGAATTCAGCACCCAGATCATATGTGATTGAGACCAACAGTGGAGAGTTCAACAGAACAAACTCTGCAGATGGCAGAACAAGAAGAAGACAACTCTAGGATTCCAAACTGACCAAACCAGTTGTTGCGACTAATGAGCAGTCAGATGACCAAGTTGTTCTGTATTCAGGTTATGTAATTAGAAAATCAGTACGATTCAGAGACACTTAACAGACTGATCCATATTGAACTTGAAAGACATTGTGATAGTGTAAATATTATAAATGGAAGGAATGTAGAACTTAAAGGGGGAGAAGTAATGGAATGCTAAACGGTATTATACCATTCAGCCACTAGGTGGCACTGTGTGAAAAATACCTTATTTAAACATACCTCAGCTGTACCTGGCAGATCATTAAAGGATCCAGTGATGGGGTGTGTGTGTGTGTGTGTGTGTGTACAGCTGGTGTGTGTATAAGCGAGCTCTGTACCTAGGCTACATCTGGTTCAGAAGTACACGACAGAGGTGTGCAGCAAAGCCATGTCAGGGAATGCCTCCCTGGATTCAGCAGCTGGAAACAAAGGAGAGATGCAGCTGTATGTGTCCAATCTGACCTCTGGCGGTCACCAGTGACTGCTCCATGTCTCTCCAGTGCTGAATGAACACACCATGCTATGGACCTAGGAGCCATCATGCCTAGTCTGCTTGACCAACCAGAGGCCAAGAGGATCGTGTTGTTTTCTGACCCATCCTTGACTGTTCCCACAAACCTTAGCTGCTGCAGCTTCCTGCCCTGGGTTGGTGCAGCTGTGGCTGCATGTCCTTCTCCTGCTGTCTGCCACCCCCTGCTGCACTGTGTGTGTGCTGTAGAGTGAGAGACACTCCTCGGCGGGTACATTCACTCCGTATGCGGCACATATACAGCAGTGAGGTGGCGGCGACTGGTAGGTGCAGGACATGCAGCTGCCTCTACGCTGACCCCATGGGCAGGAGGAGGAGACCTTACCTGACCCCAAGAGGGTCTGGTTCTTTTCCCACCTGACCCAACCCAGATCTGACACTTGTCGGATTCTACCTTATAGTTTGGTGGGCACAAACAAAATGAAAGTGTATGTCATGGAGAAGAAAGGAACATGCGTTGTGATTCCTTTGGGGCATCTTTTCTGGGTAAGTGAAGGTACTTTGCATGCATTGTTTGAGAAGTGCAACCTCAACTCTGCTGTTTTTGGGGTTCTAGCATTGGAGGGTTATTTTGTTTTTAACGTTAACATTTCTTGAAGGTGATATGCACTCTGACACTCAGGCTGACAAGTGCCTGCAAAACTAGCTTCACCTTGGTGAGGTCTTGTGTGTGAGAATGGAAGCATGAGCTAGACTAGGCTATTCTCTATTGACTGAGGAAAGGGGCAACTATGGGATGAAATAAAGACATGCCCAAACTGTAAAATTTGAATCTGAGTTCAAAATCTGGGATGTTTGACTTGGGCAGCTTGTTTAGCTCCTTCAGGAGATGGAAACTTACCTCCAAGTCCCAAGCCAGGTCAGAACTTTCTGAAATTATGGGAAGGCTGATGTTTGCATGGAGGATTTAGGGTTAGGACCCTCTCTGGTGTGAATGACAATGGATGATGCATTTGAAAGCTCTTATTGGATGAAGTAATTGATGAGAGAGGCTCTTCTTTCCCTTAGTCATAGAGCAGTTTTGGGTTTCATCACTGAGTCTCATGACTGTCATCATGAATACCACTCCTTACTGTTACTGTGGGGTGGCAGGTTTCATTCTAAATCTCTGATTTAGGCAATGTCCATTTACCCTTGTTTTGGTCTGGCCCCAACTGCTGTCACATTGGGTCTGTGTCTGTAATATTTAGGATGTGCAGCCTTTGTATGTTCAAATGAACAGAGCAACACACTAACTCTGAAAGATAAGCTAATCATTTGCAGATAGGCTAATCAGCAGCAGCTGTCTGTGATGTTGGATTCTGAATTTAATGGTTGGACCAGGGAATAAAAATCTTACAGAGGCGGGTGAGTAGAATTGGCTTAGAACCAGACAGACTCTTAGCCAGAAACTCAAACTGAACACAAGTTGTGTCTTTTCTGTGGGGCTGGACACAGGCCATTTCTCTTCCTGTCACGGTTGTTGGTGTCATTCACCTTTTGGTGCCTCTGACCTTCCTGGTGGTAGCTAGTTCTGGAAACGGAGGCGCTGGAATAACATGACATCATGTGACACTAGTATTTCTGAGCTAGCCGGAAGCAGAGAGTAGGGAATTCTCACCAGAAAGTCAGTTCAGGCTGATTTCAGCACCAGATGATTTCTGTGCAGGTTGGCTCAGATCATTGTGTCTGGATATTTTTTTGAACTGACCCTCTGATCATTTTAGGTTCACCCAAAGTCTCTCACATCTGTCAGCACTTGGTAGATGCAATATCAGTTACCCAACTGAACTGCAGATCCAGTAGTGAGCAATGGGCAACTCTCCTGGATGTTCTAGGATTGAATGAAACCTGCTCTGCTAGCAGTAGGAGACCCTACTGAGCAGGAAGGATGGTGGAATGGCTACTGTAGCTCAGCCAGACTCCCTGTGTGACCCCTCATGGTGTCTGTGCCCACTTGGGATCTTCCAGTCCTTACCAGACCAGATTACTTCAAACAAATACCCCTGTTCATGGGCCTGGTTTATTAACTCTCTTTTACATTTAGAAACCACTCCTTTAGTATCTCAAGTTCACACCCCTTTGAGGGCAGCACCTTGTCATACTCTGATCATCCATCCATCAACCCTGTACAGACCAGATTTGAACAGTAGAGGTTCCGACCTGATGGCAAGGATGAACTGACCTTTGAACCCTGCAGTGAACCCTGAACCCCAGCATGAGGAAGTTTAAAAATGCTCCGCTTGCTTTTGGGTTCCATCTCCTGCCTGAGGAAGAGCTGACATTTCCCATCCCGATGTTCTTTATTGAATGTATACACCCTGATGTGATATCCCTGAGTGAATGGCTGCAGGCTGCCCAGTGCGGTTCAAGAGGCCCAGAAGGGAGATCGTCCCTGCCTCAGAGTGTTCATGAGCAAAAAAGGCAGGCACAGAATATATATACAGGAAACCCTGTGAGGGGAAGAACTTGGAGCTGTTTTTTCATATTGTTATTGCTGTTGATGTTGGCTCAAAAATTCATAGATGCCAAGGCCAGACGGGACCATTGTGATCATCTAGTCTGACCACACAACCCATAGCGCTGCCCTTTCAGTGCTACAAGGCTCACTGCTTGGGGGCATTGTGGAAGGAAGTGGGTCTTTGGGGTGGACTTCATGTGGCTTAGCAGAAAGGGCCTGGGAGTGAGCATAGGAGTAGCGTGCTAGGAAGCGGAGAAGGGGGATTGGGAGAAGGAAACGAAGCGGCACAAGACATCAGCGGCTAATTGAAGGCACTGGGGGAAATGCAGTGAGAGCTGAGAGCAGAGAAGGAAGCTGGAGTGCAGTTGTGCAGGTGTTGAATGTGCAGTGGAATACATGCAGTGCATAAAGGGGTGCGGATTGCAGTCTCCTCTTTGGGACCCTGTTCAAAAGAGCGGGGAGCTAGGCCAGGCTGACCTGCCCAGGGGTCTGCACCAGGACAGAATACGGACAGATATGAATGTAGTATGGGCAAATGCTAGTCTCTCCATAGCTGAGATTGAAATCAGGGCTCCATTATAAATCCTACTTTCCCTGCACCTATAACTGTGGATGGAAAACTTCTTCTAACCTAAACTGTCATGTGGCTACTCTCGAGCATTAGTAGCATTTCTCTGGAAAGTTTGGAGTAAATTGATGAATGGATTTGCGTTACAGAATATTGAGAATGACCCTTTTAGAAAATTTGAATCATAATGTATGATTTTGGGGGGTCCCTGTAACTTAAAACTGACTTTCTTTTTACACAGCAAATGTTCAACACCTCTGTACCATTCCATGCACAGGCTACTTTAAAAGGGAAGTATCAGAAACAAAGTTATCAGCATCCCTTGTCATTTGGCAGGTTCCCCACGTGGATGCTGGCATGGGAAGTGTCAGTGTCAGAGCTCTGCACTTGAAGACCTGGGAAATGAGACTGAATGATGGATGAGGAGTGTGGCAACTGGGAGAGAGAGAGAGGAGTGGGTAGTTTTCTGCTCAGGAAGCTTTCGGCATATATGTTGTTGTGGGCAGAAGTCTTCTCATACTGTGCGGAGTTGTGTGCATTCATCTCTCTGCCCTGAAGATAACTTAGGCTATATCTGCAGTTGGAGCTGGGAGTGTGAGTCCCAGTTTGCATAGATGTACCCACGCTAGCTCTGCTCCAGCGAGTGCACTAAAAATAAAAGTAGACAGTGTAGCACAGGCAGCAGCCCAGGCTAGCCACCCGAGTACGCACCCAGGTGAGTATGTACTCAAGTGGCTAGCCCGAGCCACATCTTGGGCTACACTGCTAATTTTAGTGCACTAGCTGGAGCAGAGCTAGCGTGGATACATCTATGCAAGCTGGGGATTGCACCTCCAGCTCCAAGTGTAGATGTAGCCTTAGTGTACATAGTTTTATGCACATGGCACTTTTTCTTTCATAGAAATTTCTGCTTTTCTTTTCCTAAAGAGGCAGTGAGATAGAAATGAAAAAATCCTGGTGCGGAAGGGCTCTTACAGAATTCTTCACGTACAGGTGCTCATGAACTGAACGCTTGGCTTTCCCTCGCCTGCCTTTGGCTTCCCCAGAGGATATCAAATTGGAGAGCCAGGCTCTAGTGCTCCTGCCAGGGAGTTGTAAGCTGCTGTAGTTGTTGTTGGAATCTTATCCTGTTTGTTTTAAGACAAAACAAGATAAACACAAACAAAGGGAGAAAGAACAGACAGCCAAAAAATACCAACCACAGCTTCTGTCTCTGATGTTCACTCTGTCTGGCTTGAAGCCTCGCTGCTGGGAAACACAGGCCTAGCACATGATTTGATCAGGCACGCCGAGACCTGGCAAACTACTTGTACCAGGGTGAGCAGTTTAAGGCCTTGCTTTGAGCTCCCTCTCTACTCACAGGCAGCAATGTTGCAAAAGATGCAGCTGGCTTGGAGGATCAAGAGACTACTCATGTTAGACAGAGGCAAAAGGAGAGACAAGGACAAGCTGGGGAAAGAAAATAACAGATGGGGAGTGGTGACAGCAGGAGCCCAAGTCTCCCACCCCAGGTGATGTTCTGGTGCAGGGGGTGATGTGATCAGTTCGCCCTGTCTGGCCAGGACATCTCTCAGGATCAGGACAATGAAAGCCCAGAAGTGTCATGCTGGATCCTGGGTCCTAGAAGCGGGTGGGAGTGGCATCTTTGACAACAAAGCTCACTTCTTTTGACCCATTCCCACTGCCCCTAGCTCTCGCAGTGACCCCCCCCCAGGTAAACTATGTCCAGGGCCGGCTCTAGGATTTTTGCCGCCCAAAGCAAAAACAATTTTGGCTGCCCCCCCCCCATTCTTTAATTACCCCACCCTCGGCCCCGCCTCAACTCCGCCCCTTCCCCAAATCCCCAGCCCTGCCTCCTCCTGCCAGGCTCTCAAGCCTAGAAGGGAAGGAGGGAGGGGGAGAAGCGGCGGGAGAAGCGGCGCCCGCGCCGCGGCCACTTGGAGTCTCCCCCTCCCCCCCAGACTTGAGAGCCTGGGAGGGAGGGGGAGAAGCGGCACACGAAATGGCTGTTTCGCGCGCCGCGGCCGCTCAGGATCTCCCCCTCCCTCCCAGTTTTGAGAGCCTGGGAGGGAGGGGGAGACCCCGAGCCGCCGCGGAGCGCAAAACAGCTGATTCGCGCGCCGCTGCTCCCCCTCCCTCCCAGACTTGAGAGCCTGGGAGGGAGGGCAAGTAGCGGCGCGTGAATCAGCTGTTTCGCGCGCCGTGGCAGCAGCAGCGGAGGTGAGCTAGGGCGGCCGGGGCACATTTTTAGGGGTGGCATTCTGGCGCCGGCCGTGCCGCCCCTAAAAATGTGCCGCCCCAAGCACCAGCTTGTTTTGCTGGTGCCTAGAGCCGGCCCTGACTATGTCCAAGAAGAGGTGGCTGCCTCATGGCAGTGACATTCACCAACCAGAACCCAGTACAGCGATTTCCCCCACTGACATTTCCTCCTGTTTCTAAAAGCTTTCGGCTCACTGCCATGCCAACTGCAGACCCCTTTGCACTGCTCCATGAGCTCAAACCATCCTATCTGGGCCAGCCCCTCTGCTGCCAGTCCCGCTGCCTTCTCTAGTCAGTTTTATGTAACAGGGTGAGTCAGGCTGTTGTTACTTTGCGACTTGGAGTCCAGGCCCCTGCACAACACGGGGAAGGAGAGGGGAGTGGAGCAAGTGACCTAAACTCCCTGTTAGGGTGTAGGGAAATTAACAAACAATACACATGGTTAACTTTCAGTTCAGGTTCTTACTTACTCTGAAAATTAAAGGTAATGTTCAAAGGGGGGAAAAGCTATAAGGAAGGTCTGAGCAGCCTGGGGCTTGTATGGGAGTGGGGGTTGGATGGTGAAATCCTTTTTTGCCCCCTGCTGAGTTGGCCCTTGAGCCAGTAATACAGGGTATGTCCATGTAGCAGAGTTAACTCAGGCTCTTACTTGGGTTTTAGCCCTAATCCCCCATCTACCTAGACTGAAAAACCTCTGAGCCAGCTTTGGAGGTGTTAGCCCAGCTTAGTGGGCCTGGCTGGGAGGGTGGGTGAGAGCCTGGGTTCTGCTTTAACTTGGGCTGGAACCTACCTACCCACCCACTTTGCAGTGAGGATGCTGGCAAATCCATCAAGTACTCGTAGTCCTCCAAAGCCTTCCCACAATTCCCCTCAAAGGGCAGTCAAGTTCTCTTGCAATTGAATGGGCAAGAAAGCTAGAGCTTCTCAAACCAAAGAATCATGGGACACGCCCTCCCAGACATACACAGGCGTGTGCAGTAACAGTGAGGGAACCATCAGGCAGCCAGGACCAGCTCCAGGGTTTTTGCCGCCCCAAGCGGCGGGGAAAAAAAAAAAAAAAAGCTGCGATCGCAATTGCGATCGGCGGCACTCTGGCGGCAGCTCCACTGCGCCGCTTTCTTCTTCGGCAGGAATTTGGTGGCAGGTGCTTCCGTCCGAGAGGGACCCGCCGCTGAATTGCCGCCGAACAGCCCGACGTGCTGCCCCTTCCCCTTGGCCGCCTCAGCCACCTACTTTCTGAGCTGGTGCCTGGAGCCGGCCTGCAGGCAGCAAAGCTTTACAGTGGGCACATGCATAACTGGGCTAGGCTAACCTGGTCGCTCAGACCTGGGGCCAATCACCTGGGTTAACTGTGCCATGTAGACATAGCTATAGTGTAAAAACTTCTGACAATCACAGAATGGAATTAGACCCAGCTTTGGATGTAGCCTGTCATCCTGCCTTGTTACCCATTCTTCAGCCACAGCTGCCCAGTTTAATGTAAATCAGGCCACATTCACACCACAAAAGGGAATTTTGTTTATAGCAGGGCAGATTAGGAGCCATCTTAGCCGTTCATGTCGGGGCCTTTGTGGAGATAGGAGAAGACATGGAGATAGATAGAAGCTTGAGGAGGGAGGGAGAGAAGAGAGAGAAATCCTTGGAGGGAAGGCTTTGGGAGGGAACGAGGATGCAAGGCTGGGCACAGAAGGACAGGACTGTGACTGGGGGGGCTGGCTCTGTGCAGGTTGAGTTTGCAAATGTTTGGGAGAGGCGGGCAAGACAAGATGCCCCATAGAACATGGACGTGTCCACATGGAGGGCTCAACATGGGCTGGATGTAGGGAGGGTGGGTGGGTGGGTGGGAAGGCCAGCTCCTTAGGGCAGGCATGGCCATTCCCAGGCATGGATATGACATGAACTCAACTCTGTAAAATCATCAGATTGGCCTGAAGAAAACCTCATGATTTTTAAGATTCACTTTATTTTGTCTGTCTAGTTGCTGAGCCTTTATGAGGTAGCCACTGGCCCCCAAAGCGGGTGAGGTATTTCAGATTCAAAGTTCAACCTCCAGTGCACACATAAATGCAGTCTCTGCACTGGCTTCTTGGAGGGGGCTTCCCTGGTCCCCTCCCAGGTATTCTGCATCTCTCCAACCCCCTCCCTCATCACAAGCCTACATCCTTCCCAAACTCACCCAGTCTCCTGCCCTCCTCACCTTCGTCCCCTGTGCTCCTTTTCATAAAGTTAAAACCCACTCAGATCTTGCCCCCTGTTAACATTTTTGAAAATGGCCACCACTACCCAATGGGTCGACTATGAGTGAAGCCAAGCTGCCCTCAGGGAAGTGTGTGGCTCTGTGGTGTCGGGAAGCAAAGAGGAGCCTTGTGAGGACTACATGCATGGAGACAGTGGCCATTTTTGCTAGGGACAGAAGGTGATTCCAGGCCTATGAAGAACAACAGGAGATGGCAGCCCTCAGTTCCTTGTGAAATTCCCTGAAGTAGAACATTATTCTTCAGCCTCTGCTGATAGAAAAACTTTCTGTTATAAAGAATAACAGCAACAAATGTCCATTAAACCTAAAGAAATCTTTACATGTAGCCCATGTACAAGACTGGTGAGAGTTTTAACTATAGAGGATGTTTGAAGAGTATGTCTTATTCCATTATTAAACAGGAACAAAAGGTCTGATTCTGGGAGCTAAATCTCTTGAAGATCCTATTTTTAATTTCATTTGAACTCAAACTGATTATCAGATTTACTTGTAAATTCTCAAATCCTTTCTACACTCAAGGAGTCAGTGGTGTAATTTTGGGGAGGAGACACTTTTTTTTTTTGCCAGGTGGAGTCAGTAGTGACAAGAACCAGGTTCGATATCTAGGGGTTCCTTTTTAACAATACAGCACAGAATCTGCTCAAGTCCCCACCCAGGAACCAGTGAAAATTATATACCATCCCTTGACAACTCTAAGAGGCAATACTTCCCCTTTCGCAAGCACTGAGTCTGTGTGTAGAAAATAAACTTTTTATACAAAGGGGAAAGAAATCTGGCATTAACTTGGGGAAACACTGCAAGCAGGATTCAGAAGCATATGACCATGAGCAAAACAACCACGCCATAGTAGGTTGGGCAGTGTCCTTTGCCTCTGGTTCTCAGCTTGCAGAGAGAAAGTCCAACAAACAAAAGTTCCTTTAACATGCCCATCCCCTCTCCCTCCATCCCCTCCCTTCACCCCACAGGTGGTATCCTTGGTCAGTGAAGACCCCGAGTTCAGAGCTGCATTCATGTGAATTCACCTCTCACTCTGGATAATTTTGGAATATTCTGTAGCTGTTCATCTTCACAAGCATTTCATGTCCCTGTAACAGCTCTATTGCTCCTCTTCTGGCTGCAGTAGGCAATGGAAGTGCCCAAAGACCATGAGAAGCTGTGCTTGTGCTACTTCTGGCCCTGGCTGAAAAAGAAAGTGAAGGAACAATCTAATTTCCAGCCCATGTTTCCAGACCCAAGAGATCTGGACAGGTCACATATATGTCCCTAAATTTCAGAAGTGCTCAGCATTACCAGGGGGTCCTCAACCCCTCTGAAAATCAAGCAAAATCTTATCTTTGGGGCTGAGGAAACATCCAGTTATATTTGGGAGGCAATCAGATACTGCAGCTCCGAGTGGCACATAGGAGCCTTTCCATAAATAAATAGTAGAGAAGTTTGCAAACCACTTTGTGCATTGTGCTGATTTCCTTTCAAACATCCACATTCACACTGTAGGAGTCTCTATAAAAAGGTCATAAAACCCTTTCTACATTGGCACTGTGACAGATGTTTGTGTGGTTAGAGGTCCCCTTTAATTACTAAAGAGAGAGACCAGAACAAATATGTGGGCCCAATTGTCTTGAAATTGCAGTTTAGAATTCCTCCCATGTGTGCTGAACAATAGGTGGGAGGAATGTTAAAAGTGCCTTGAATAAACAAGCACTACATTTTCTTTTAATAATGGGTGGCTTTGGTTTCAGAAGTTGGGAGGGATTTGTGAAATATACAAAGTAAAGAGGCAGAGAGATTTTCAGGAGGGGACAAAAATGTGTTCTTTCTCTCTAAGCCCTGTTCTGTTACTCTTAAGCAAGCTGAGATTTGCAGTAGCTTTGTTGTGCTGCTGATTAATGGGCTGGAAAATACAATTGCACTTCTCTGACTGTGAAAATTGCTCTACAGGCATCATAACTTAACTGCTGGGAGATACTTACATTGATGTTCTTTTGGAGTGTTTATGCAAGCTTTGTGTTGAGGCACACCCTTCCATAGTACCCACTGGGCAAACTGAGATCAAAAGCGGAGGCATTTAAATGCATTTGGCTGTATTTGAGAAAAAGTTATTCCTCTCTGTGACTGGCAGAATTTTACTAATATACTTTTTAAAGATGTTTCTTTGATTTTCCAGTTTTCCACTTTTTAAACTAACTTTAATATATGTCTTTAGTTGCCAAAATACAGTAGTTTCTGACTTTAAAAAAACATCCAAACGTAGAAGATGAGACCAGAATGATAATTCATTGGGCCACTAGCTGCAGAACTGCTTTCAGTTGCTATGAATTCTAGTTTCTAGAAGCCAGCAATTTCAGCCTGTAATTTCCAGTTAGATTTCACAGTGGAACCCATCTGTATTATATTTGTGCTACACGTGGGGCTAGTCTCCTCTTCATAATGACCGTTCCTCACAGTTTGTGCCAGACTTAAACTGTTGATTCATTTGCTTGGGTAGAGAGCAAATTCTGCGGGAATCTGCAGACAGCGTATTGACTTCCAGAGGGTGTCAGCACTAAACAGCTATGTCTCAGAGTCTCTTATTGGTGATTCAGAAAAGACAGACTGAAGATTCTGAGAAGTGGGAATGAGAGAGAGGCTGTTTTTCTATGGGAAAACATACTTTGTTTCATGTTTGTGATATTTCCAAATAGAATGAATCCAGCTGAATAAGCTCAGTTATTAGTTCAGATCCTATTTGTTCAGACGCTCACACGGGAACAGCTCAATGATGAGGGTGTTCCTTAGTGACACAGCTTTAGAATGAGAAATATTACAGTTGTTCGTGTGCATGAGTGTGCTAGTTGTTTGATGTCACATCTATGTGCAGAATATCTGATGCCAGACCTATACGCTGGGGGATGTGGGTGGACCTGGAGCTGTGTGGGAGCAGAAGTATGCCAGGGGTAGACAGGTAGAGGAGGGCAAGGCAAGGGGGTGGACTGGTGCTAGGATGGTAGTGTGCCCCTGGAGTTGTGCCTGTGAGGGATTGAAGAGATGTGATGTCATGACTCTGTGGGGTCCCATTACACATCCCAGCACAGGATTATACCCCCCCCCTTGCCCCACCCCCTAGTTCCTCATTGAGCAGCTCTGAGCGGGGAAAGCCTGAAAATTGGGTACAGCTTCTCCTCCAGCAGGGTGAAGTTTAAATGCAGCAAATAATGTTGTTGTTTCAGTGGGTCCCCAGTTTCCTGGCCCAGCTCCCTGCATAGGTCCACTCCTGGGACCCTCAGTTGATCCTTTTCCTCAAGCAGGCCTCTTCTGCCCCCACCCACTGTCCTTCCTCCATGTCCCATCCTGTTTTCTTCCTGCAGACTAACTCCTAGGCCCGATAGCTCAAGCTCAAGCTGCTTTCTCAGTTCACTGATGGGTTAGTGCTTATTAACACTCTCAGTTCGAGCTACTTCTGCCTATGTGGGAAGGAACATCATAGAATAGTTTCACCATCAAATATTTGCAATGAATATGTGTCATGGTGAATGGTTCCTCCAGAATCCCAGCCCTCTTTTAAAATAATGCTTCTAGTTCACTAGCTCGTGAAGACATCTTAGTGCAGTTTAGGGTGACCAGACAGCAAGTGTGAAAAATCGGGACAGGGGGTGGGGGTAATAGGAGCCCATATAAGAAAAAGCCCCAAATATCGGGACTGTCCCTATAAAATCAGGACATCTGGTCACCCTAGCAGTGGTTCTCAACCTGCAGCCCGCGGGCCGCATGCAGCTCAATTAGCACACAGCTGCGGCCTAGCTCAGCTGTGTGCTAAAGGCCATGGGTGTGCCTGGGGTCCCAGGTTCCCATCTGCCTGGGGGGGGAAAGGGTCTGGGCTAGATGTGCCAACTAACCTAATAGATGGAATGCTGAGGGGGAAGAGCCCTAATTAGAGGAACAGGCATACCTGTGCCAGAACAGGCGGGGCCTGCACAAATCCAGGTAGCCAGCTGCACACAGGGGGGTGCAGTGGCTGGGAAAAGGCAAACACTGTCAGGAGAAGAGGAGGACTTGATGTAGACTTCAGGCTGAAGTCACTTCCTGAGAAGAGGGAGCAAACTTTGGGAACTGGTAGGCCCAGGAAGTAAAGGGTAACCAGTAGTAGGAAGCAGCCCAGGGATAGAGCAGTGAGGCCAGAGAGAGAAGGCCCAGACTGCTGAGCTGAGGGTCCCTGGGCTGGAACCTGGAGAAGAGGGCTGGCCTGGGTTCCCCTGCCAGCCACTGGGCAATTGGCACTCAGGCAGTGAGCAGGAAGACTGCCTAGGACTATTGACGAGCTAACTTCTCCCTCCTTCTCCCCACAGAAGGGGGCATTTCAAGTGACCTTGCTGGGGGGCTGAGTCACAGCGAGGACAATGCGGTTGCTGAGGTGGAGAAAGGGGCTGCAGACTGGTCAGGGAGGTGGAGTGACGGTGTGGGAACCATGGAAAAGGGCATCACCTGAAAGAGCTACTCCCCAGAGCAACCAGCAGGAGGCACCTCAAGCAATGAGCGATACACCCCATGATAGTATGGGTATGTCTACACTACGGGATTAATCCGAATTTATATAATTCGAATTTGGGAAACAGATTGTATAAAGTCGAATGTATGTGGCCACACTAAGCACATTAATTCGGCGGTGTGCGTCTATGTTCCGGGGCTAGCGTCGATTTCTGGAGCGTTGCACTGTGGGTAGCTATCCCATAGCTATCCCATAGTTCCCGCAGTCTCCCCCACCCATTGGAATTCTGGGTTGAGATCCCAGTGCCTGATGGGACAAAAAACATTATCGCAGGTGGTTCTGGGTACAGCCTCACCCCTCCCTCCCTCCCTGCATGAAAGCAACGGACGGCAGACAACCATTTCGCGCTTTTTTTCCTGGGTGAACACTGCAGACTCCATACCACGACAACCATGGAGCCCGCTCAGCTAAAGACAGCAGTCATGAACATTGTAAACACCTCGCGCGTTCTCAAGGAGTTTATGCTGAGCCAGGACCAGAAAAACGAGGCGACGAGACAGTGGTGGCGGCAGCGCAGCGACAAGCGTGATGAGGACATGGACATGGACATGAACATGGACACAGAATTCTGTCAAACCGCGGGCCCCGGTGCTTTGGAGATCATGTTGTTAATGGGGCAGGTTCTATCCATGGAACGCCGATTCTGGGCAAGGGAAACAAGCACAGACTGGTGGGACCGCATAGTGTTGCAGGTGTGGGATGATTCCCAGTGGCTGCGGAACTTTCGCATGCGTAAGGGCACTTTCATGGAACTTTGTGACTTGCTGTCCCCTGCCCTGAAACGCCAGAATACCAAGATGAGAGCAGCCCTCACAGTTGAGAAGCGAGTGGCGATAGCCCTGTGGAAGCTTGCAACGCCAGACAGCTACCGGTCAGTCGGGAATCAATTTGGAGTGGGCAAATCTACTGTGGGGGCTGCTGTGATGCAAGTAGCCAAAGCAATCACTGAGCTGCTGCTACGAAAGGTAGTGACTCTGGGAAATGTGCAGGTCATAGTGGATGGCTTTGCTGCAATGGGATTCCTTAACTGTGGTGGGGTGATAGATAGAACCCATATCCCTATCTTGGCACCGGAGCACCAGGGTACCCAGTACATAAACCGCAAGGGGTACTTTTCAGTGGTGCTGCAAGCACTTGTGGATCACAAGGGACGTTTCACCAACATCAACGCGGGCTGGCCAGGAAGGGTTCATGACGCTCACGTCTTCAGGAACACTACTCTGTTTAAAGGGCTGCAGCAAGGGACTTACTTTCCGGACCAGAAAATAACCGTTGGAGATGTTGAAATGCCAATAGTTATTCTTGGGGACCCAGCCTACCCCTTAATGCCATGGCTCATGAAGCCATACACAGGCAGCCTGGACAGGAGTCAGGAGCTGTTCAACTACAGGCTGAGCAAGTGCAGAATGGTGGTAGAATGTGCATTTGGCCGTTCAAAAGGTTGCTGGCGATCGTTACTGACTCGCTTAGACCTCAGCCAAACCAATCTCCCCATTGTTATTTCTGCTTGCTGTGTGCTCCACAATCTCTGTGAAAGTAAGGGCGAGACCTTTATGGCGGGGTGGGAGGCTGAGGCAAATCGCCTGGCTGCTGAATACGCGCAGCCAGACACCAGGGCGATTAGAAGAGCATACCAGGAAGCGCTGTGCATCAGAGAAGCTTTGAAAACCAGTTGCATGACTGGCCAGGCTACAGTGTGAAATATTTGTTTGTTTCTCCTTCATGAAAACCTGCCCCCTTTATTGACTCATTCTCTGTAAGGAATCCACCCTCCCCCTTCCCCCAGCTTGCTTTCAAACCTAATAAAGTCACTATCGTTTAAAAATCATTTATTCTTTATTAATAGATTATAAAAAGAGGGAGGGAACCCGGGTGGGGTTTGGGAGGAGGATCGGCGGGAAGGAAAAGGCCACTAAAAAAAGGTTAAAAAATGACAGCCTTTTGCTTGGGCTGTCCACTGGGGTGGAATGGGAAGGTGTACGGAGCCTCCCCCCCGGCGTTCTTACACATCTGGGTGAGGAGGCTATGAAACATGGTGAGGGGGGGTTATACAGGAGCTGTAGCGGCACTCTGTTATCCTGCTGCTGTTCCTGAAGCTCCACCAGACGCCGGAGCATGTCTGTTTGCTCACGCAGCAGCCCCAGCGTTGCATCCTGCCTCCTCTGATCTTCCTGCCGCTACCTCTCATCTCGAGCATTCCTCCTGTCCTCACGTTGGTCCCTCCTGTCCTCACGTTGGTCCCTCCTGTCCTCACGTTCACTGGCTTCTTTCCTATACTTTGAAACCATGTCCTTTCACTCATTTAGATGAGCTCTGTCACTGCGGGTGGATTCCATGATTTCTGCGAACATCTCGTCTCGCGTCTTCTTTTTCCGACGCCTTATCTGTGATAACCTTCGGGAAGGAGGAGGGAGGCTTGAAGAATTTGCAGCTGCTGGAGGGAGGGAAAAAAGGAGAGAATTTTTTAAAAAGATACATTTTGGAGAACAATGCTTATACTCTTTCACGGTGACCAACACTATTCACATTACATAGCACATGTGATTTCTGTGCAAGGTCGCATTTTGCCTCTTAATATTGAGTACCTGTGGCTTTGCTGCTAGAGAACACAGACGCAGGTCCAGGCAACAGAATTCGGCTTGCATGCGGCCATGGTAAGCCATTGTCTTTCGGCTTCTGCGCCCTCCTTTCCCACATACCAAGCAAAGCCTGTTGAGTGCTGCGGTTTTCCTGTTAACATTCAGCAGCAGAAAACAAACTAACCACCCCCCCCCATCCAATTCTCTGGACGATCGCTTTATCCCTCCCCCCACCGCGTGGCTGGTATCAAGGAAGATCCCTGCAGGAACCAAACTAACACCTCCTACCCCGCCATGAATTCTCTGGGATGATTGCTTTATCCCTCCCCCCACCACGTGGCTGGTATCAGGGAAGATCCCTGCTAGCCAAACGTGAAAAGCTCTGGGCCAATTCCCCCCCTGCGCTTGGCTAACTGCAGGGAAGGATTTCTTTTCAGCCACAGGCAAACAGCCCAGTAGGAACTGCCACCTCTGTCCCCTTAATTAAATTCCCATATTTTAACCAGGTTACCATGAGCGATATCACTCTCCTGAGGATTACACAGCAAGATAAAGAACGGATGTTGCTTGAATGCCAGCAAACACTGGGACCATACGCTGTCAGGCTTTGTCATGCAATGATACCAGATTACTTGCTGCAAGCATGGCACGGTCAAGTGTCCTACCATGGAGGACGGAATAAGGCTGCACTGCCCAGAAACCTTGTGGCAAGGCTTTTGGAGTACCTCCAGGAGAGCTTCATGGAGATGTCCCTGGAGGATTTCCGCTCCATCCCCAGACACGTTAAGAGACTTTTCCAGTAGCTGTACTGGCTGCGAATGCATCCCAAGTCCTCAGGGCAAAGTAATCATTAAAAACCCTTGCTTTTAAAACAAGTTTTGTATTTTAAAAGGTAAACTCACCTGAGGTCCCTTCCATGGGGTCGTGGTCTTGGATACTGGGTTGGGAGGTTTCAGAATAGCAGCCGTGTTAGTCTGTATCCGCAAAAAGAAGAACAGGAGTACTTGTGGCACCTTAGAGACTAACAAATTTATTAGAGCATAAGCTTTCGTGGACTACAGCCCACTTCTTCGGATGCATATAGAATGGAACATATATTGAGGAGATATATATACACACATACAGAGAGCATAAACAGGTGGGAGTTGTCTTACCAACTCTGAGAGGCCAATTAATTAAGAGAAAAAAAACTTTTGAAGTGATAATCAAGCTAGCTCAGTACAGACAGTTTGATAAGAAGTGTGAGAATACTTACAAGGGGAGATAGATTCAATGTTTGTAATGGCTCAGCCATTCCCAGTCCTTATTCAAACCGGAGTTGATTGTGTCTAGTTTGCATATCAATTCTAGCTCAGCAGTCTCTCGTTGGAGTCTGTTTTTGAAGTTTTTCTGTTGTAGTATAGCCACCCGCAGGTCTGTCACTGAATGACCAGACAGGTTAAAGTGTTCTCCCACTGGTTTTTGAGTATTTTGATTCCGGATGTCAGATTTGTGTCCATTAATTCTTTTGCGTAGAGACTGTCCGGTTTGGCCAATGTACATGGCAGAGGGGCATTGCTGGCACATGATGGCATATATCACATTGGTAGATGTGCAGGTGAACGAGCCCCTGATGGTATGGCTGATGTGATTAGGTCCTATGATGATGTCACTTGAATAGATATGTGGACAGAGTTGGCATCGGGGTTTGTTACAAGGATAGGTTCCTGGGTTAGTGGTTTTGTTCAGTGATGTGTGGTTGCTGGTGAGTATTTGCTTTAGGTTGGGGGGTTGTCTGTAAGCGAGGACAGGTCTGTCTCCCAAGATCTGTGAGAGTAAAGGATCATCTTTCAGGATAGGTTGTAGATCTCTGATGATGCGCTGGAGAGGTTTTAGTTGGGGGCTGAAGGTGACAGCTAGTGGTGTTCTGTTATTTTCTTTGTTGGGCCTGTCTTGTAGGAGGTGACTTCTGGGTACTCGTCTGGCTCTGTCAATCTGTTTTTTCACTTCAGCAGGTGGGTATTGTAGTTTTAAGAATGCTTGATAGAGATCTTGCAGGTGCTTGTCTCTATCCGAGGGATTGGAGCAAATGCGGTTATATCTTAGAGCTTGGCTGTAGACAATGGATCGTGTGGTGTGTCCTGGATGGAAGCTGGAGGCATGTAGGTAAGTGTAGCGGTCAGTAGGTTTCCGGTATAGGGTGGTATTTATGTGACCATCGCTTATTAGCACAGTAGTGTCCAGGAAATGGACCGCTTGTGTGGATTGATCTAGGCTGAGAAAAACAGACTCCAACGAGAGACTGCTGAGCTAGAATTGATATGCAAACTAGACACAATCAACTCCGGTTTGAATAAGGACTGGGAATGGCTGAGCCATTACAAACATTGAATCTATCTCCCCTTGTAAGTATTCTCACACTTCTTATCAAACTGTCTGTACTGAGCTAGCTTGATTATCACTTCAAAAGTTTTTTTTCTCTTAATTAATTGGCCTCTCAGAGTTGGCAAGACAACTCCCACCTGTTTATGCTCTCTGTATGTGTGTATATATATCTCCTCAATATATGTTCCATTCTATATGCATCCGAAGAAGTGGGCTGTAGTCCACGAAAGCTTATGCTCTAATAAATTTGTTAGTCTCTAAGGTGCCACAAGTACTCCTGTTCTTCTTTTTTTGGGTTGGGAGGGTACTTCAGTCAGGCTGAGGAAAAGATCCTGGCTGTTGGGGAGAACGGAGTGCTGGGTGATCTCTGCAAGCTCGTCCTCCTCCTCTTCCCCGTCCGCAGAATCCTCAGGTGTAGCTGATGAGATTATCCCCGCCTCGGAATCCACAGTCAAAGGTGGGGTAGTGGTGGTGGCCCCCCCTAGAACTGCATGCAGCTCGTCGTAGAAGCGGCATGTCCGCGGCTCTGACCCGGAGCAACCGTTTGCCTCCTTTGTTTTTTGATAGGCTTGTCTGAGCTCCTTGACTTTCACGCTACACTGATCTGAGTTCCTATTGTGGCGTCTCTCCATCATGCCCTTGGAGATTTTTTCAAAAGTTTTTGCATTTCGTCTTTTTGAACGAAGTTCTGCTAGCACTGAATCCTCTCCCCATATAGCGATCAGATCCAGTACCTCCCATATGGTCCATGCTGGTGCTCTTTTTCAATTATCGGCCTGCATAGTTACCTGTGCTGATGAGCTATCTGTGGTCACCTGTGCTCTCCACGCTGGGCAAACAGGAAATGAAATTCAAATGTTTGCGGGGCTTTTCCTGACTACCTGGCCAGTGCATCCGAGTTCAGATTGCTGTCCAGAGTGGTTACAATGGTGCACTGTGGGATAGCTCCCGGAGGCCAATACCATCGAATTGCGGCCACACTAACCCTAATTCGAAATGATAAAATCGATTTTGGCGCTATTCCGCTCGTCGGGGTGGAGTACAGAAATCAATTTAAATGGCTTCGTTGTGTGGACGGGTGCAGGGTTAATTCGATTTAACGCTGCTAAATCCGAATTAAAGTCGTAGTATAGACCAGGCCTATGTCTCCCTTAATCGTTTCCCTGACATTGCAGGGACCTTAAGCACATCTCTCCATTTTCTAGAAAAAGTGTTTTGTACAGGAAGCTAATTTTAATAGAAGTGATGACTTCTGGGCTAATAGGAGACCAAGAAATGCAATTAATTTATATCTATCTATGCTGGCAACTTTTCTAATAAAGAACTATCTGTATACTATATGATGGGAATGCCTCTGAAAATATATCCCAGAGGAACGGGCTTTGAATTGGAAAAAGAGGATCAGCAACCTCAATTCTTAGTATACAAGGAAATTCCTGTTTCATTGGAACCAGAAATGTTAAAAATTATACAGACTGGGGGTGGGATGAATGTTGAAGAAATTACAGGGAAAGAGTGAATTTTATGCTATTAAAGTGTATTGAGATCTGATTCATTATCAGATATTACAAACTGCTGGACATTTATTATGGGGTAATCTGTTGATAATCCTTCTGGGGCATCTCAGCAGAAATGGTCACACACAAGGAAATGAAGAATTAATCTATAGTACCGGACTATTGGTAGCTTCTTGTTACTAAAGAGAATCATTGCCCTAAATTAGCAGAATGGTGTCAAAAAAATGGCATGTTATTGTTATGGAGAAGTTAGTGCATCAAGTACATATCCAGCAAAAAGACAAAGGACAGCTACTTAGGTAGCAGGTTACCATTTGTTTGTAACTAGGGGATGAACCCAGATGTTACAGTGGTGGGTATATTAATGTAACCCGTCTGCCAGTCATAGTTGGCAGCAACAAGGGCTGGGTTCAACAATACAACACAAAACTGACTCGAGCCCCCACCCAGTGACCTGGGACAATTACACACCACCCGCTCGGTGCCTCTAAAAGGCAATACTTCCCCTTTCGCAAGCACAGAGTCTGAGTGTAGCAAAAAAACTTCTAATAAAAGGAGGGAAATAATGTGGCATTAATTTGGGGAAACACCGCAAACAGGGTTTATAAACATAAACCGTGATCAAAAGACCCAACACCAAGTAAGTTGGGCAATGTTCTTTTCCCCTAAGGTTCTTAAGTCCAGCAACCCAAAAGTCCCTTTAACGTGCCCATCCCTTATCTGCACCCCACTCATAGTTGCTGTCCTTGGACAGTGGAGACCCAGAGTTCAGAGGTGCACCTGCAGAGTTCACCTCCCATCCTGGGGGGAGGGGGGTTAAGGAGGCACCTTACTCACTCCGCTGCTCAGGCACTCACTCACCACCCCTCTCTGCAGGGTTCTGCTCTGGCACTCTCCACCAGCCGCCCTGCTGGCCGCTTGCCACACCTTCCCACCAGCCACCCTGCTGGTCACACCAAGACGTCTTCAGGGCCCCCCACTTAACACAGCTCTCAGTGATTTCAGTTGTAAGTGGGGGGAGCCTCACTGCTGGTGCACACTGGGGAGTCTCTTGCATCAGTGACACTGTCCCAAAGCAGGTGGGTGTGCCCATGCAAACATGATCCGCTCCTGAAGTCCTTTTCCACAGTTCACCCCTAGATGTCAGGGGAGAGCTCATTCAGACTCTGCTTACATTAAAATCAACCCATAGAAACAACCAATTTTGGGCTCATCAAGGAGCAGCTCTAACACAACTCTGGGACAGCTTCTTTTTTCCTTTCAGATCTTTGGACATGTCTTGAGCCTTGAATTTTTGTTTTTCGGTTGCATCTTAATCCCAGCCATGTACCTGTTTTTGGAGTTTGCTGAGTACTGTATGTTTGCTCTGTGGGTTAGAATAACATCATTTTACTATGTCACAAAGTCTGGTCTTAACCCATTTACCTGCCCATATGTTTTCTCAGCAACAGATTCCCCTCCGCTTGTGAGTGTGTGCACATATCCATTTCGCATTTGGGAAACAGGAGTAGGTTTAAATAACCTGAAAATAGAGACCCTTCCCCTCCCACACAACCCTTGTAGGGGCCAAATCTCTTTTGAGCGGTACTAAGCACTCTCAGCCCCCACTGAAGTCAGGATTTGGCCTTAAATTAGTTTTGCTCTGATTCTGACACACACTGCACATAACAGTGTTAGGAAGGATTTTCTAACTTGGAATTAGGAGCTCACCATTTACTTCCCAGCCTGCCCTGCTCAGAAGAATGCTAAGGCTTGTTTTGCTTGGAATTACTGTAGAACCTAGCCTTGGTTTCCACTGCCTTCGTACAATTTGTAAACTACAAAGCTGAGGTAAACAATAGCTTTTGGTAGAACTGTGATAACCAGAGAGTATTAATCATTAGTTGCCATGTCCTGACTTGACCAAATTGTTTCTCAGGACAATAACGTTCACAACAATAGAGAACTCTTTCCAGACACGTAGGTGTTTGTTGCGGAGTTGCCAGGAGTGTTGCTTTAGAGTGAAATGGCAGAGCTAGTACACACTGTTTTGAGAACTTATTTAAATGTCCAGTGGATCCTAAAATGTGCAAATGCAAATAGCTTGCATAAATGAAAACAAGGAATGTTCAAAGCATATTATTGGGAGGAAAAAAAAATCTATTCTGAGGGCAGATTCAAAGCAGCTTTATGCCACTGACTGCAAAAACCATGTTGGACTTGATGACACAGGATTTCAGGCAGGGTGAAAGTAAATGTGAAATTTATTTTAGAGAAATGTTTCAAACTGAGAAGTACTTATCAATATACTGAGCACATGTACAACAGGGTCCCCAGTTGAGACAGAAAATGAAGTGCTAGTCTACATGTTAAGTAAACTCACAATCTCTGTTGCACCAAACCAAACATAGTGTTCTCTCGGGGGAGCTCTGGAGTTACTGCAACTTGAACTGGAATAATAGGAAGCTGCAGGGGAAGGAGTGGAGAACTCATGAGAGTTGTGTGGGAAACCTTGCAATCATGGGCAATGTTTACACAAATTGACGGAAGCCAATTAAGTCACATAATAGAGATCTGTTCAATTCTTCTTCTTGATCAAAGATAATTGAAAGATGAGTCTCAGGTGTCTGAGTCTGTGTACAAGCTCTCATGGCTAACCCAGAGACTCGGTACATTTGAAATCTCTAAGAAGGAAGTTAATTAAAACCTATGAACTCAATAGAATTTCATTATGAAACGTCACCCTGACAAAGCATGTACAAGCAAGTGAGTGAGCCAGAACCCTCAGCCACCAAAATACCACATCTGTTGCCCCATCTCCTCATTAAACTCTGATTCTCTGCTTGCTGGCTTGAAGGCTCTGTACATTAGGCATTTGTCAATTCCTGCATCATTAAAGGTAAAAATGGCCAAGTCTGATTCCAAAAGCATCTTTAAAAGATCCCAGGGTAGGGGTTCAGGGACTAATCTCCTCGCACGGGGCCTCCTCCTCACAGACTGGGGGCTCAGGGCCTACCTCCTCACAGACCGGGGGCGTGTAACAGGGTGTATTACCCTTTTAAGGGCTAGTGGTGTGTACAGTCAGGCAGTCTGGGGGCAGTCAAGGAGCCCCCTGCCCTGCCCTTGTGGCTGGGCTATATAAGCAGGAAAAGGAAGCTGAGGAGGGCAGAGCAGCCATGGTGCCTGCTCTAGGTTGCAGGCCCCAGGTCATTAGCTTGACCTGGGCCCTAGAGATGTTGCTGTTTTTCTGACTATAACTTAGGTGGCTCAGAGGCAAGGGATTTATGAGCTGGGTTAAGCAAGTCCTCCCCTGACCTGATGCAGAAGGGACGGGGAAAGCCAGCCTGCCTCCTAGGACCAGGAAGGAATTAGGAGCTCTGCTGGCTAGCGGGGTTGGTTTGGAGCCCTTCCTAAAGTGGACATGGGGTTTTTTGTTTGTTAGTTTTGGCCTCCTCCTTCTTGAATCCTGTACAGGGAGCATTGGGGGAGGGGAGGAGTCAGCCCAGGGCCCTAGGTCCCCAGGGAATGTGTGTGACCCCCTAGGGACAAGCTCCCCAGGAACTGTGTGAGTGTCTGGAGGGGAGATGTCTATACATAAATGGAAGGAGTAAGGGGAATAAATGGAAAGAACTGGAAGTATTAGTACATGAGATAAATTATGCCAACTGGTGTCACAGAGACTTGGTGGGATAAGTCTCATGACTAGAATATTGGTATGCAGGGGAGTAGCTTGATACAGCTTGTTCAGAAGGACAGGCAGGATAGAAAGGCAGGAGGTGTTGCATTATATATTAAGAATAGATACACAAGTTCTGAGGTTCAGAAGGAGGTGAGAGACAGATGAGCTGAAAGACTCTAGGTGAAGATAAAAGGAGAAAAAACCGACGTGGTCATGGTAAGGATCTGTTATAGACAAGCAAATCAGGAAGAGGAGGGGGATGAGGCATTTATAGAACAAATTACAGAAATATCAAAAACACAAGACCAGGTAGTAATGAGGGACTTCAGTGACCCAGACATCTGTTGGAAAAGTAATAAGGCAAAACAAATTTTTCAGAAAGTTCTTGGAATGTACTGGGGACTATTTTTTTGTTCCAGAAAGTAGATGAAGTTACCAGGAGGACAGCCATTTTCCACTTGATTTTGTTCAACAGGGAGGAATTGGTTGTGAATCTGAAGGTGGAAGGCAGATTGGGTGAAAGTGATCATGAAATCAGGAAAGAAAGGAGGAAGAGCAGTGGAATAAGGACAATGGACTTCAAAAAAGCAGACTAACTCAGAGAACTGGTAGGTAAGGTCCCATGGAAAGAAAATCTAAAAGGAAAAAAAAAGGAAGTCAGAAGAGCTGCCAAATTGCACAAGCACAACTGTAAACTACCCCACGCAAAGGAAAGATAGGAAGAAGCCATTATAGCTTCTTCAAGAGGTCTTTAATGAAAATAAAAAAGGAATCCTATACAAAGTGGAAACATGGACAAATTGCTAAGAATGGAGTACACAAGAATAGCACAAGCATGTAGGGAGAAAATCAAAGGCTGAGGTCTGGTCTATACTACCCGCCTGAATCAGCGGGTAGAAATCGACCTCTCGGGGATCGATTTATCGCATCCCGTTGGGACGCGACAATCGATCCCCAAATCGGCGCTCTAACTCCACCAGTGGAGGTGGTAGTAAGCGCCGCTGACAAAAAGCGGCAGAAGTCGATTTTGCCGCCGTCCTCACAACGGGGTAAGTCGGCTGCAATACGTCGAATTCAGCTACGCTATTCACGTAGCTGAATTTGCGTATCTTAAATCGACTCCCCGCTGTAGTGTAGATGTACAAAATGAGCTACACCCAGCAAGGGACATGAAAGGCAATAAGAAGAGTTTCTTTAAATACATTAGGAGCAAGAGAAAGAAGAAGGAAAGTGCAGGTCCTCTACTTAGTGGGGAAGGAGAGCTAATGACTGATGACATTCAAGAAGGCGCAGGTGTTTAATGTCTATTTTGCTTCAGTCTTCACTAAAATGGGTGATGACCAGGTACTCAATACAATTAATACTAACAAGGGGGAAGGAATGCAAGCCAAAAAAGGGGCAGGAACAGGTAATGATTATTTAGATAAATTAGATGTATTCAGCTCAGCAGGGTCTGATGAAATTCATCCTTGGCTACTTGAGGAACTAGTTAAAGCAATCTTGGAACCATTAGTAATTATCTTTGAGATCTCCTGGAGGATGGGTGAGGTCCCAGAGGATGGGAGAAGGGCAAACATAGTATCTATTTTTAAAAGGGGAATAAAGAGGACCTAGGGGATTATAGACCAGTCAGCTTAACTTGATACCTGGAAAAGCACTGGAACAAATGATTGAATAATTAGTTTGTAAGCACCTAGAGGATATTAAGGTTATAAGGCATAGCTAAAATGGATTTGTCAAGAACAAGTTATGCCAAACCAACCTAATTTCTGTCTTTGACAGGGTTACTGGCCTAGTGGATGGGGGGCAGCAGTAGATGTGATATATCTTGATTTTATCAAGGCTTTTGACAAAATCACACATGACAAACTAAAGAAATTTGGTCTAGATGAAATTATTATAAGGTGGGTGTCATGTACATCTTGTACGCAGTAGGTTGCAGGTCAGGCACTTGTACCAGATGTGGAATGGCTACAGGGCTTCCATCCCGGAGAGAGAGACACACACCAGAGATTTGTTTGCTATAAGAGTCTTTAAGGTATTGCCAGGAATGGCTATTATGAAATATGTTACATACATCACCACCTACTGGCTGAATGGTATAACACAGTTTAGCATTCCATCACATCTCCCCCTTTATGTTTTACATTCCTACCATTTACAAAATGTACACTATCATGCTATCTTTAAGTTCAGTATGGATCAGTCTGTTAAGTGTCTCTGAATCATACTGTTTCTTCTAATCATGCGACCCAAATGCATAATAACTTGGTTATCTGATTGTCCATTAGTTGCAATGAGTGGCTGTAGTCAGTTTGGAATCTGAGTCTTCTTTTTGTTTTGTGTCTGCCATTTGCTATGCAAATTGTTCTTTCTGAGGAACAAACCATAGAAGTCAACAGTTTCTGTTGAACCCTTCACTTTCAGTCTCAATCCTATTTGATCTGGGTGGTGAGTTCCTTTTTCTTGTCCAATTTGACATGAACATGGTCACCAGGTTCTAGACTGGGCAGTTCTGTAACTGAGTCATGTCTGTTATAAAAGTGTTTGTAAGCTCTTTTTGTCTGATTTGGCTACTCTCTTCATGTCTGACCACTTCGGAGATGGATTCTGTTCCAACTTTGGAACAATAGTTCTGATTTGTCTTCTTATCAGGAGTTGTACTGTACTATATCCAGCTATTCGTGTTGATCTGTAACTCTGAAGAGCAAGGAATGGATCTCCTGGCTATAGGATTTTCTTGGCTGTCTGTATAGCTCTCTCAGCCTCTTCACTAGCCTGTGGGTAATGTGGCCTGCTAGTAATATAATCAAAATCATATTTTGTCTGAAATAATTTAAATGCTGCTGCAGTGAATTGTGGTCTATTGTCCATCACTAGTTGTTCTGTAATACCAAAGAAAGCAAAAGGGTGCTTCAGTTTCTCACCAACACTGCAACATGTTATGTCTTTCAAGTAGAGTAGAACCTCAGAGTTACCAACTGACTACTCAACCACACACCTCATTTGGAACTGGAAGTATGGAATCAGGCAGAAGCAGCAGAGGGAAAAAAAAGCAAATACAGTACAGTACTGTGTTAAATGTTAACTACTTTAAAAAAGGGAAAGTTTAAGAAAAAAGATTTGACAAGGTAAGGAAACTATTTTTGCACTTGTTTCATTTAAATTAAGATGGTTAAAAGCAGCATTTTTCTTCTACATAGTAAAGTTTCAAACCTGTATTAAGTCAATGTTCAGTTGTAAACTTTTGAAAGAACAACTATAACATTTTATTCAGAGTTACAAACATCTTAGAGTTATGAACAGCGTCCATTCCTGAGGGGTTCATAACTCTGAGGTTCTACTGTACATTGTTTCTATTTATATGGAAAAATAGTCCACTATGACCAGGTAATGATATCCTCTGAATCTGCATAAATCTGCAGCTAGTCTCTTCCAAGTCTCTTCCAACCTGTAGAGATGTTGTTGTTCTATATTTAGAGCATTGTCTCTTAAAGTTATTTATACTGGATCTCCTTTCTAAAGTCCTCTATCATCAAATCCTCTGAGTTCTGCCACTTTTCTCATTAGGCCCATAATGGCTGCCATACTGTGGAGAAGGTTGTTGGTCTTTGATCAAAGGCACTCTGCAGTCAAAGCTTTTGTCTTTGTTAAGTTATTTCTGTGGTGAACTAGTCCGTGCAGTTCAGAATATGTCCAGGTCTAGTCAGAACTGTGTCAGGTGACTTCAGCACTGGGAGAAGTTGAAGGTGATTGTAAGTCCCTTCAGAGATGACTGTGATGTCTGCTTCTAAGTCAATTTTCAGTTCAATAGTCTTTCACTCTCCAGGCAGGTTCTATGTCATCACACAGGATAGATCCCAGAAACAATGGTCTTGTGTGTCTGTAATATTAGACAACTCCCTGACTACCTTGATATGGCAAACAGCATCAAAATGTCCATATTTTATACATTTATTTATGTCCATATCTTGCACCTTTGGCTGAATATGCATAATTTCTTGACTTAGGCTATGATTTTTTCCACATCTCGTGCATTTAGGCTGAAAGGTTTTGGTGTTTGCCTGGAATTTCCTCATTGCTTTTTTGGTAATAGCCTTCAGAACTCATGTGTCTGTTTACAGCTTCTAAGCTGGTTTCAGGTTTTTCCAAGTTTGACAAGTTGCTCTAGGGTTTTGCTGTTTTACTAGCTCAGACTTCTTTGCTATTTCAATAGCTATATATAGGTTTAAGTCTGTCTTTAACTGTAGCTCTGTGAAAGGTTCTTTTTGTTAACCATATAACCAGTCTGTCTAATATTTTCATGTTTTGCAGTCCCCAAATCACAGTTTCCAACCAATGCATGCAAAGCTGTTACAGGTCTGTCGCATCTTATGCGCATTTCACATGCGCGATTTCAACTTTACGCGGTCGGCAAAAACAAAACAAAAAAAAAAGAGAAAAACAACAATTTTAATACTATACCTTTAGTGCGGGCGATTTTGTCTGCCATTGAACTCAATGGGGTGTTGGCTCTACGCGGTTTTCGCTTTATGCGCTAACCACGGAACGGAACCCCCGTGTAAGATGAGACAGACCTGTATAAAAGATTCAACATTTTCTCTTGGTTCCTGAATTGTCTGGTGAAAAAATGCTCTTTCATAAACCACATTTCTCAAAGGTATAAAGTACGCATCAAGCATAGCTAGAATCCTTGCATAATCATCTGTGTGACTATCTTCAATAAAGTAAAAAGATTTAAAGATTTGCTCTGCCTGCTTCCCCATAGCATAAATTTAAGAGCACACCTGAATGTCTGCAGTTTTCTTGTGGAATTTGTTTGCAATGCAAAATCTTGCAAAATATTGTTTCCAGTCTGTCCATTCTGTGGGTCTACCAAAACTGAAGTTCTCAGTGGCACTGAAGAGTGGTATGTTGCTGAGATTGATCCTGGAGCCTTTGCTGCTTTGACACCCATTTGCAATCTTTGTTGCTGATTTTCTTCTGTTTCTGTTCTCCTCTGATACTAGTTTACTTCTGACACCATGTCATGTACATGGTAGGTTGCAGGTCAGGCTCTTGTACCAGATATGGAGTGGCTACAAAGCTTCCTTCCCAGACAAATACACCAGAGATTTGTTAATGATAAGATACTTCAATGTACTGTCAAGAATGGGTATTGTGAGCTCAAGTTAAATATGTTACATGTGGCTCCACCTAGTGGCTGAACAGTATGATACAATTTAGCAGTTCATCACAGTTGGTGTACAACTGGTTGAAAGATGGTACTCAAAAAGTTGTTATCAATGGTTCCCTGTCCAACTGGGAGGGCATATCTAGTGGGGTCCCACTGGGGTCAGTCCTAGGTTTGGTACTATTCAATATTTTTATTAATTACTTGGATAATAGAGTGGAGAGTAAGCTTATAAAATTTGCAGATGGGAGGCATTGGAAGAACTTTGGAGGACAGGGTTAGAATTCAAACAACTTAGTCAAATTGGAGAATTGGTCTGAAATCAACAAGATGAAATTCAATAAAGACAAGTGCAAAGTACTTCACTTATGAAGGAAAAAATCAAATGCACTACTACAAAATGGGGAATAACTAGCTAGGTGGTCATACTACTGAAAAGGATCTGGGGGTTATAGTGGATCACAAATTGAACGAGTCAGTGTGATGCAGTTGCAAAAAAGACTCTGATAATTCTGGGATGTATTAACAAGAGTGTTGTATATAGGACATGGGAGGTAACTGTCCTGCTGTACTCAGTAGTGGTGAGGACTCAGCTGGAGTACGGTGTCCAATTCAGGGCATCACACTTTAGAAAAGATCTGGATAAACTGGAACAAGAGGAGAGCAACAAAAATGAATGAAGGTTTAGAAAATCTGACCTCTGATGAAAGGTTAAAGAACGGGGCATGTTTAGAGCTAACATTCACCGGGGCAGACTGCAGTGTAAATGCCACTCATCATAGGCAAGAGGGGTTTGGACCTGCTGCCCTTGCCTAACCCCTGGACTGCACCTCTGCCTTAAGGCCTGCAGCCTGGGGATTTGCCCAGCTGGAGCTTCCCAGCTCTGCTCCACCCAGGCACCCTATTGCTCTCAGGCAACCAGGCCCTTCTCTCTCACAAGCTAAAGAGAGACTGACTTAGCTCCTGCCTAGCAGCCCTTTTATAGGGCCAGCTGAGGCCCAATTGTGGCATGACCCCACCTGTGGCTACTTCCCCCGATCAGCCTATTCTTACTGGTTCCCTGCCACAGCCTGCTCCCAGGGCTGTTTTAAGCCCTTCAGGGCAGGAGCTGGGTTGCTGCCCTGCTACACACAAGTTGTCATAATTTCAAATTTAATTTTAAATAGGTTTTATTTAAAAAAACCCAACCCTGTATTTAATTTAAATAAAAAATCAAGAAATCTGTTTTTTTAAACATCAATTTTTATTCACCCTGTTTAAAGGTAGTATCTAGGGTTGGTCAGAAAATTTTCACCAAAATGATTTTTCAATGGAATATGCAGTTTCTGCCAAAACAATTTTCCATGGAAAAATTTAGATGTCAAAATGTTTTGATTTTATGTCAGGAAAACGGAACTGAAATATTTCATTTCAGGTCAGTTTGACCCAAACTGGCATATTTCAGTTTGTTGAACTGACAGTTTGTTGCACTTTGAAATCAGTGGAGATGTTTCCCAGAGCCATTTAGATATGGGTCCTGGCCAGACTGGAGTAAGTCAGGGCACTGACAAGTTGAGTGTGGCACATGCATGAGCCGTACTGTCAACCGCTGCTCCCAGTGATGCTTAAAATTGCCCTAGTGGCACTGTAAACACGTGCAATATGATTTTCAACTGATAATAGCTTGAGTTCAATTGGAGTAAGATGCTCAGCTGCTTTTGTAAACCCACTAAATGCCTAATTGCACCTTTTGAAATTTTTAAATTACATCTATATTGATAAAGAAAAAAACATTTTCACCTGCTTTTTTACTCTCCCCATCTCTTCACTCTTTCCCCCACTGGTGGACTGAAACAGAGTGCTCTTTAATACAGCCAAATATGAAATCACATGGCTAGGAACAAAGGGTAAGATTCTGTCTTGCACCTCTTAAGAGATACAATAGAGACCTCAGAGCCAAAGGGGAGGGAGGGCTAATGCAGCTGTAAGACACATTTGCACCCTCCTGATCCTGGGCTGGCTTGGGGGCTGGAGAGGTTCCTTGTGTAATTTACATACCCTTAGGGGGCAGAGCCTGACTAATTTATGCCTGCAGCCCTGCTCATAATCTCTACAGCACTTTGTGCTGTGACTTTGTCCCCAGTGCACCCTTTCCACCTCCAGTCCTGCCCCACACACCTTCTACACAAGGCCTTCTGAGGGGGGAAGACCCACTTTTCCCTTTGTTTTCCAGTGGGGAAAAGGGGGATTTTTCAGTAATAGAAAATGGAGAGAAAAAACTATTTCTGTCACTTTTTTCAATCCCCCCCCCCACTGGAGAAATAGGCTATGACTACACTACTGCAATAAATCGATCTACGCTACGCAACTCCAGCTATGCAAATTATGTGGCTGGAGTTGATGTACCTTAGGTTGAGTTACCGTGGTGTCTACACTGAGCGTGGTTGATGGGAGGAACTCTCCTGTCAACTTACCTTACTCTTCTCATCAGGGGTAGAGTACAGGGGTTGACTGGAGAGCGATCTGCTGTCGATTTGGTGGGTCTTCACTAGACCTGCTAAATCGACCTCCGGTAGATCGATCTCAGAGCATGGATCCTGGCTGTAATGTAGATGTAGCCATAGGCAAAATGTTCCTTCTTGTGTGTCTTACTTTCATACAAAGAGAAAGTTAAAAAGTGGCAAGTGTTACTTTCTCTCCTTTTTTTAACTTCTTTTCCCCTCAATTTTCTAGTGGGAAAAGTTGAATGTGGATATGGGAAATAGAACAACTAGAGAAAGTGGGCACAATTTTGAACAGAAAATTTTCCAAAATATCAAAAGATTTGGAGGTTTTCCTGAAATTACTCTTACTTTTTTTTTCAAAAATGAAAAATTTAATCAAATGAAATTTTTCTTGACAAGTTTGGTTTTCAATTAAATCCATTTTTTCTACCCCCAAAATAAAAAAAAACTTCAGCAAATTGTTTTTGACCAGCTCTAGATTCAGGCTCTGGAAAACCTGCCTTTCAGTGAGAGATTTAAGATGGTAAATCTATTTAGTTTATGGGAGAAAAGGTAAAGAAGTGAATTGATCACTGTCTATATGTACCTGCCTAGGGAGAAGGTTTCTGATAGTAGAAGGCAGTTTAATCTATTATATTGAGGCAGAACAAGATTCAGTGGCTGGAAACTAGAGCTTGATAAATTTAGGATATGTCTACACTTAAACCACTACAGTGGCAAAACTGCAGCGTTTCAGTGTAGACACTTACTACAACAATAGGTGTTGTCCCATCACTGTAAGAAGTGGTAGCTAGGTAGATGAAAGATTGGCAGAGCTGCATCTCTCAGGGGTGTGGATTTTTCACACCCCTGAGAGACACAGTAATGCTGATGTAAGTTTTCAGTGTAGACCAACCCTTAAACTAGAAATAAGATGAAAATTGTGAACACTGAGGTCTGGTCTATACTACCCGCCTGAATCGGCGGGTAGAAATCGACCTCTCGGGGATCGATTTATTGCGTCCCGTCGGGACGCGACAATCGATCCCCGAATCGGCGCTCTAACTCCACCAGCAGAGGTGGTAGTAAGCGCCGCCGACAAAAAGCGGCAGAAGTCGATTTTGCCGCCGTCCTCACAACGGGGTAAGTCGGCTGCAATACGTCGAATTCAGCTACGCTATTCACGTAGCTGAATTTGCGTATCTTAAATCGACTCCCCGCTGTAGTGTAGATGTACCCTGAGGGTAATTAATCCTTGGAACAACTGACCTAAGGAGGAGGTGGTTTCTCCAGCACTTTTATATTGAGACTGGCTAGCTTTCTAAGGCTATGTCTACACTAACACAGTAAGTTGACCTATGCTACGCAACTCCAACTACATGAATAACATAGCTGGAGTCAACATACCTTATGTTGAGTTGCCGCGGGGTCTACTCTGCGGGCGGTCGACTGGAGAAACTCTCCCGTCAACTTACCTTACTCTTCTCCGGGGGTAGAGTACAGGGGTTGACTGGAGAGCGATCTGCTGTTGATTTGGCAGGTCTTCACTAGACCCACTAAATCGACTGCCAGTGGATCGATCTCAGAGCATGGATCCCAGCTGTACTGAGCTGTGGCGCAAACGTAGTATATGTTCTTATCAGTTTAATAGCCTAAGAGAGACGCTCCTGTTCAACCAGAAGTTCTAGGCTTGATGCAGAATTTACTAGGTGTTAAGCAGGAGGTCAGATGGGATGGTCATAAGGGTCCCTTCTGGCCTTAGCATCTTTGAATCTATGAATCAAGTGTCATTACCAGCTCCCTATTGTACACATACTGTTGATGTATAGATTTTTCTGATGTGATAGTCTGGTGATATTACCAAGCGTCTCCACTGCTCACAAAGGAAAGACCTAATTAAGGCTGCCTCTGAATTTGTTCAGATGTTAAACAAGTCAAAAATAAAAGATTGAAATAGGCCAGACATTAAGAAACAATTATTTACTCTCTGCAGCACTTTAGTCGGCAGCAGCCATTCCAGCTATCAACAGGGAATGAATCAATTTGCAACAGCTGTGTGGACAGCATTTGATTTACAGTAAATAGCTGTCTGCTGCTGCTGCACGTTGATTTATAGTCCTGTGATGATCAGAGCTGTGGACTGAGCTGTCAGAGGGAGACAGGATTCTTCAGTTAGTTGGTGACTAATTTGAACTTTTAAAAAAATCTTGCTTGTAATGAATATAAACATCTGCAAATGTTTTAGAGGTGATCTGCATGCTTCCTATTGCACAGTACAGAGCGCGCACTCTTTACCAACGACACTTCTGTGCACCATTGTTTCCTGGTACTAGAGGTGAACAAATAATTTATTTGAGGAATTTAGCCTCTTTTTTCATTTCCAAAATGTTGGTGAGCCCAGTTTTCAGACAGACTTAACTCTGCTCAGCATGCTGTTCCTGCAGCAACCCCTCCATCCATTCTCCCCCCTCCTCTTCTATAACTTTCCAGTCTGTCACAAGTGTAGAGGCACAGATATCTTTCCGAATACTAGTGGATCAAAATCCAATTCTAGCGGCTTCTGTTCACTAATGCTATGAGATAAGGTTGCAGAATAGTTTCTCTAATAACCCCCTATTTTTATAAATTGACAACTTTCTAAAACTCACATTTTGGGCTGAAAATTTCCGTACATGGCCACTCTCCAAGGCTAACTCCCCGCCCCCCCCCCTCCCCCCGAACATTTAAGCGAAATCAGATGTTTTTGAGTTATGGGGAAAGTTGGAGGAAAACACTTCCCTGGCTGGAAAAAGAAAAATTGTAACCACACTTGTTAGAAAAGGACTTCAGCAAGCTTTTGGGCTATATGGAGCCCTTACTATGAGGGATGTAATCAGGTGACCAGGCTGTGATAGGTTTGGGGAGCCATGATATATGAAATGTTTAAGTGATTGAGAAATCACTTCTGAGTAAGCTCAGTGCCATCTGCAAAAATGTAAACACAGCTTCATGATGTGCTTCCCCTTGTGCCATCACTACAAACTCTTTGCTCAGCCTGACAAAACTTGGCCAGGACGGTACATGGTTCAGTGGCACACAGTCCTGTGAGTTTGGGAAGAGGTCTTGCTGTCTCTTCAGAAAACTGCCCTATCCAACTTCCTTTCCTCTGAGACCTCTTCTCTGACAAATCTAGCCTTCTAATCCCAAATCCTCCCCTCCATCCAGCCACCTAATCCCAATCCTCTCCTCCTAATCCAAATCCTAGCCAGTTGTCTATCTTCCTAATCCCATTTCTCTGCTCCATCCAGCCTCCTAATCCCAATCCTCCTCTTCCATTTGGTCTCCTAATCCCATTCATTCCCTCCATCCAGCCTCCTACTCCCAATCCTCCTTTTCCACCTAGACATCTAATATCAATCCTTCCCCTCTCCCTGTCTTCCTAATCCCAATTCTCCCCTCTGCTTGGCCTCCTAATCCAAATCCCAGCCATCTGCCTAGCTTTCTAATCTCAATATTTCCATCCACCTAATTCCAATACTCCTCCTTCATCCAGACACCTAATCTCAGGCTAATGGTACTATGGAGCTGGTGGATTGGCCAGGGCTCAAATTACTCTGGAGATATGGGATTAACCAGGGCCCATGACAATCTTGAGGTGTGGGATTAGCCAGGGCCCATGTCATGCTGGAGGTGTGAGATTATCCGGGAGCTATGTCATTATGGAGGCATGGGATTAAATATCACATATCACAGTGGAGGAGAGAGATTAGCCAGGATCCACATCACTATGGAGGCGTTTGATTAGACAGAACTATATTTTACTTGAATGAGGGGTTAGCCAGGTCGCACTGAATCTGTGGGATTAGCCTGGGCTCATGTCCCACTGGAGTTGTGGGGTTAGTCAGTGTCATAAACATACAGCTAAGGGTAGCATAAAATCCCTCCTTTACCTGTAAAGGGTTAAGAAGCTCAAGTAAGCTGGTTGGCACCTGACCAAAAGGACCAGTGAGGGGAGAAGATACTTTCAAATCGGTGGGGGAAGGTTTTGTTTTGTGTTCCTTTGTTCTTTCCGGGTCAGCGAGAAACCAGGGCCGGGAAAATACATCTCCCTAAACCATATCTGAACTAAGCATCTAATATTACAGAAATAGTAAGTAATAGCAAGGAAATGCATTAGATTACACTGCTCTACAGCCAAAATGCTTCTGAAATAAATGTAGTCAAACTTTACTAATTCTGGGTCACTGAGAACGAAAATGATGCTTAAAATTGTTGATTGGCTCTAGTTTTCAAGATATGCTATTGGGTCAGTATATACGACCCTTGACTTGGGAATGGCGGAGGATAAGTGAGTTATAAAAGGAAGGGATCTCAATTTAAACCAGAAATGACTAAAATACATCTTTGACTGGATCTATGAATAAATCTATGACTGGGTTTGGACAGTACTTGCTTTTTAGGCAAAACGATGAATGATGCAATCTGAAGCTGGTATTGTGTCATACAGGATATGAATTGCATCATGTTATTCCTAGAAGTCATGGATGATGCAATCATAACGAAGCTTACATCACTCTGCTGAACAAATTGCCCTATATCAGCTCTAGAAATCATACAGTGTTGTGCTCTCTTATTTGTCAGTGTTTGATTTTGCAAAGGGACACATTTCTGTTTAGCCAAAGTGAACAGAGATGCCTCGTACTTGTGTGAACAGTGCAGATAACTTCTGCTATGTTTGTGGTGAAGTGACTTTTGCATGACAAAAGCGCAGTATAACCACTATGGTTAAGAAAGCCTATCACCTTTATTTTGGCTGCAAAATTGGAGATCAGGGCAAGAGGTGGGCCCCACGCATATGCTGCAACACTTGTGCAACAAATCTTCGCCAGTGGTTGAACAGGAAAAGGAAATCTATGCCTTTTGCAGTGCCAATGATTTGGAGAGAGCCAACAGATCATACCAGCAATTGTTACTTCTGCATGGTGCCTCCAGTTGGGAAAGGTGTGTCAAAGAAGAAAAAGTGGACTGTGCATTATCCAAACATTCCATCAGCTCTACGCCCAGTACCCCACGGAGAAGGACTGCCGGTTCTTGATGCACCAGAATCATTCTCACTTGAGTCAGATGAGGAAGAGGATGAAACTTCTGGTCCTGAACCATCAATGTCACATTTTCTCCCATCCTCCTCCTCTGAACTACACCTCATAACACAAGGTGAACTGAATGACCTTGTCAGGGATTTGGAACTACCCAAGAGTAAGACAGAGCTGTTGGGCTCCAGACTACAGCAGTGGAATCTCCTGGCAGGTGATGTTAGGGTTTCCATGTTCCGTGACCGTCAAAAGGATCTTGTGCCATTCTTCTTCATGGAAGGTGATCTTGTAGCCTGCAACAACATCGATGGTGTGATGGCAGCCCTCAACATCATTCACGATCCAGATGAGTGGAGACTATTCATTGATTCATCGAAGATGAGTCTTAAAGCTGTTTTACTGCATAATGGCAATGTTTTGCCATCAATTCCAGTTGGTCATGCAGTCCATATGAAGGAAACCTATGACAATATGAAACAACTTTTGAGGTGCATAAACTATGACCAACATCAGTAGCAGCTTTGTGGCGATTTGAAGGTTGTTGCTCTCTTGCTTGGTCTGCAGACTGGATACACAAAGTACTGCTGTTTTCTCTGCGAATGGGATAGTCGTGCAAGAGATTCCCACTACATCAAGAAAGATTGGCCACTCCGACAGTCATTGGAGCCTGGGAGGAAAAGTGTTCAGCATCCACCACTTGTTGAATCAAGGAAGATTTTGTTACCACCCTTACACATCAAGCTGGGTCTGATGAAGAACTTTGTCAAGGCCATTGACAAAACACAAGCAGCTTTCAAGTACCTCCGTGGAAAATTTCCAAGGTTAAGTGAAGCTAAGATAAAGGAAGGTGTCTTTGTTGGTCCTCAGATTCGTGAACTTCTTCAAGATGATGCATTTGACCATGCACTGGTCAAATCCATGGTCAGAGGTGGGGTAGTGGTGGCGGCCCTCCCTAGAATTGCATGCAGCTCAGCGTAGAAGCGGCATGTCTGTGGCTCTGACCCGGAGCGACTGTTTGCCTCCTTTGTTTTTTGATAGGCTTGTCTAGGCTCCTTAACTTTCACGCGGCACTGTAGTGAGTCCCTATTGTGGCCTCTCTCCATCATGCCCTTGGAGATTTTTTCAAATGTTTTGGCATTTCGTCTTTTGGAACGTAGTTCTGCTAGCACTGAATCCTCTCCCCATATAGCGATCAGATCCAGTATGTCCCGTACGGTCCATGCTGGTGCTCTTTTTCAATTCTCGGACTGCATGGTTACCTGTGCTGATGAGCTCTGCATGGTCACCTGTGCTCTGCACACTGGGCAAACAGGAAATGTAATTCAAAAGTTCATGGGGCTTTTCCTGTCTACCTGGCCAGTGCATCCGAGTTCAGATTGCTGTCCAGAGAGGTCACAATGGTGCGCTGTGGGATAGCTCCCGGAGGCCAATACCATCGAATTGCGACCACACTAACTCTAATCCAAAATGGCAATACCGATTTCAGCGCTACTCCCCTCGTCGGGGAGGAGTTTAGGCTAGGTCTACACTACCCGCCTGAATTGGCGGGTAGAAATCAACCTCTCCGGGATCGATTTATCGCGTCCCGTCAGGACGCGACAATCGATCCCCGAATCGACATTCTTACTCCACCAGCGGAGGTGGGAGTAAGCGCCATCGACAGGAAGCCGCAGAGGTTGATTTTGCCGCCGTCCCTACAGTGGGGTAAGTCGGCTGCGATACGTCGAATTCAGCTAAGCTATTCGCGTAGCTGAATTTGCGTATCTTAAATTGACCCCCCCCCCGTAGTGAAGACCTGCCCACAGATATCGATATTAAGAGCCCTTTATATCGAAGTAAAGGGCTTTGTTGTGTGGACGGGTGCAGGGTTAATTCGGTTTAACGCTGCTAAATTCAAGATAAACTCCTAGTGTAGACCAGGCCATAGAGAAGGTTCAGGGGTGACTTGATCACAGTCTGTAAATACCTACACAGTTGGGTGACCAGATGTCCCGATTTTATAGGGACAGTCCCGATTTTGGGGTCTTTTTCTTATATAGGATCTTATTACCCCCCACCCCCTTTCCCGATTTTTCACACTTGCTGTCTGGTCACCCTACTACACAGGGAACAAATATTTACTACTGGGCTCTTCAATCTAACAGAGAAAGGTGTAACACAATCCAGTGGCTGGAAGTTGAAGCTAGACAAATTCAGACACTAATTAACCATTGGAACAATTTGCCAAGAGTCGTGGTGGATTCTCCATCACTGACAATTTTAAAATCAAGATTGGATGTTTTTCTACAAGATCTGCTCTAGGCATTATTTTGGGGAAGTTTTACCCTGAGTTACACACAGATGATCACAATGGTCCCTTCTGGCATTGGAATCTAGGAATCTATGAGTTGGCAGAGGCTTTTTGCTGCAGATCACTTTTGGAGGGTGTGGTTTTGAAGAGTTATAGGCTTTCTTCCTCCCAGTGCAAACAAAATACAGTTGAGGCCTCTTACTATGGCCAGTGCTGTATATTTTAGCAGGGGGCTGTGTATGCTTTTCACACACTCTTTATGTCTGCAGCTGGTTTTCTCATCCATTATGATTATTAATCGTGTTTATTATAGTTGTACCCAGGACCCCATTGTGCTAGGTGCTGCACAGATACACCCTGCCTCAAAGAGCTCACAAGCTAAATAGACCAGGCAAGCCCAGGGTGGGGGCAGGAGTCCAACACACCACAGAGGAAACAATGTGATGGCAGCAAATGTCATGTAAGTGTCACAATTTTTTTTCTTGTGTGGGTTGAGTTAGGAAGGTATCAGCCAAAGAGAAGGGAGGGGAAGGGATGAGGGGGACAGGGCAGGGGAAAGCAGGTGTGCAGTGAAGCCGAGATGAGGAGGCTGTGAGGGAGAGGGTTGGAACAAACAACCAGTCAGCGCAGGGCAGAGCAACTGCTAGGTTTCTGCACTGGAGAGGGCTGGTTTTGGTCCGGGTTCCCCACAGCTCTCCAGGGACGTATACCTGGGATGAGGGAGAAGAATTATCCCCTCAGTGGTTCCTGCACCTCCCACTGCATCGCAGAACCAGGAGATGAGCTAGATGGACCATGTGTCTGATCTGGCCTGGCAGTGCCACTGCTCCTGTGTTTTTGGAGTGTGTATACAGGGTTCTCCATGGGGAAGTGGAGGTGGCTGCATAAATCCTCTGCACAGACATGCAGGGTTGGCTGAATACTCTGAATGGAGCTGCTCTCCTTAATAGCCCAGGCAAATACTCAGTTGCTCTCCTGAACATCCTTAATGCTCTCTGATGCCTCACGTTGGCAGGGTACCGTAGTTTGCTGTTATGCTTGCTTTGGAGAGAATTTTAGGAAACAAAATTAGCTAAGCACATTTTTAAAAGTCTCCTTTTTATTGGTCCATTACTTGCTTGAAATGGTAGAATTATAACTAATAATGCAGAAGTGTTCAATAAATACTTCTGTTCTGTATTTGGCCCACTGTCATGGTCTTTCTGCTGTTCCTGTCTTCCACTCCCCCCACCCCCATACTGTCTTCTGGCCTGCCCACCCTACCTGCTTCTCTATCTGCTCAGCACAGACAGTATATGACCCCATCCAGAGATGGGCCTGAACTCCTCCATTAAACTTTCTCTCCAGGAGCAAAGCACTCCAAACTGTGAGGAAGCTTGGATCTGGCTCTGGGTGTGAACTCCATGGTTGACTTTGCTCCCTGCAATGGAAAAACTGAAAATCCCAGATCTGACCCAATCACTGAGACAGTTCAGCTGTGGTGCTGTCACTTCTTCCCTCTATATCCCCTTCCCCATCTCTCTCCTGGCTCCACTCCCCCCAGCCCTCCCCATATCCCTCCCAGACCCACCAGTCTCCTGCCTCGTTCATTTTATCTATCCATGCTCCCAAATCTCCTCTCTCTCATGTGCAGCTCATATTGTCTCATTTTCTATTCAGTCTCCTATCACACAAGGTCTCTCTCCTGCTCCCCATGCCTCCCTGAGCAGATTTTTAAAACTCATATAGATATTGTGAGATAACATGAGAGCAGGTGATGCTGCTCTTGGCGGATGGTCCCTGCTCAGTGCCCACCATAAAAATAGTCATTTGCCATTATTTACTCTGGGGAAGTTGCTCCCCATCCCAAATCTTGGTGATCACTTTACCATGGTGCCACCAGCAAGAATCACCAAGGCATTGTCAAGCTCTCGGTGGCAATAGCTTAGTAAAGTCCCCCACTGTGTGCTTCGGAAACCTACTTCATAGTGTTTTTCATTCTAAAATATCACTCAGCCACGGCTAATTCTCTTATTATTCAATCAGAACTCTGTGAGAAAAGAGTTGATCCTTGGAGATATGGCAGGCTTTCCTTTGGGTGGCATTTCTCATCAAGAATGCCATTGAATGGACCCGTCTCAGGACTTGCATTTTAGGTCAGTGTACGTTGTAACCACTGTATTCTTGCTCCAGAGCAAAAGTGACACACACAGAGCCCTTCAGTGACTTGCTGGGAGGAGTAGATAGCCCAAGGAGCCCCCAACAGAGCACAGCTAGTTCCTACTCCTCAAGCGATGCCCAGGGCTCTTCTGGCAGTGAGTAGCAGTAAGCTGAAAATGGAAACAACCCAAGAAGGATGAGTGAAGAGAGGAGGGGATGTTGTTAAGGATGCCATTTCTCTTGAGCAGACAGTGTATCTCTAGAGACTTCATGCCCTCTGCCTCAGCCACTTAGGGGCTGGACTCTCTCTCTGTTCCATTCATTTCATATTCCAGGCCTGGAGGGAGCTGCCCTGGACTCTGAGCAGCTGCTCGATGGCATTCTCACCTGTACCCAGATTCGCTTTATGAAAATGTTCCTCCGGTGCGTTTTCTCCTCCTCACTGAACTAACTAATTGGGTTAGTTTTCGGTTGCTGGGTGGTGTTTGGTGACCTGTGCTATGCAGGAGGTCAGACTAGATGATCCGGTGATCCCTTCTGGCCTTAAACTCTATGATGGTGTTTGCCTTTCCAGGTGGCTCTTGTTGACATGCCAGTTGAGACCTGACATCCTCCATTGTGTGCTCTGACTCCTTGAGGCCCTGGCAAATGTGAACCTGGACTTCAGTGAGGGTGGCCACCTCAGTGCTAAGACCTAAAGGAGCATTGTACAGCTGTGCTCACCTTAGGAGACACCAAACTGTCTGAGGATATAGTGCATGCAGTAGGGCCTGGTCAGTTCACTTTCCAGGCTAACAAGGACACACTTGGGATTCTGTGGATATTTCAAAATTCCAAAGGAGCAACAGAATATTTAGCTTGACAGTGCAGATTTTTCTGTTTAAAACGGGACTGACTTCACTACTGTGGGATCACTGAAGGAAGTAGCTGCAAGAATTTCTCTTTGAGGCATTAATTTGGAAACCTAGCTGTTGAGAAGCAATAGATTTAAATATCTTTTTGTGCCTTAGTCATAACCTTTGGATATCTCCCAAATAACTTTCCCGCCCCTAAAAAGTAATATTCCGAATGAAATTGGATTATTTAATATCGCTTACATCTGCAAACTGAAGAGACTTTAAGGAGGCAGCATATACACTACTTGCTGTGCCATAAATATTTCAAAATTAGCACTCTGCCTTAAACAAAAATATATCCCATGCGAAGCCATGATCTCTCATCAACAGAATTCTTAGGCACTCTTGACTGTCCCCGACATCATGCAGGTGCAGTGGCAGATTAATGCTCAAGCCCAGGAGCTCTGGCCAATTTGGGGGCCCCAGGAGCACCAGAGCCGGGGGTAGAAGGGGATAGAGCCACCAGCCCCTGCTCCTCCTCTTCCTTCCCAAGACCCTGCCCCCTGGCCAGGCCGGAAGCCGGAGCCAGACTGAGGTAAGAGCTGCCCAGGGAGCCCAGACCACTGTGGGGAGCCCTGGACCCTCCACCTGCCCTGGGCGGGGATCCAGGGGACCCGAGAGCAGCCCTGGGCCCATGTTCCCACCCCCTGGGGTGCGCCACCCAGAGCAGGTGGAGGTCCTGAGGCTCCCCACAGTGGCCCAGGCTCTCTGGGCGGCTATTAGGGATATTGGGAGGGAGAGGAGGAGCAGGGGGCATTGCCCCATGGTGGGGGGGTGGGCTACGGCTCACCTTGGCCCCCCCACTGGGAAGAAGCTGGCATCCCTACCAGGGGCTGCACTTTAGGGTGAGGGGAGCTGATCACCTTATCAGCTATGGTGCTGAGAAGTGCAGCCCCTGCCGCCCCCACTCTGCACCTGTCCAAGGCTTTCATGTTAAAAAGAGGGCAGGCATAGCTCCCACCCCCCTTCTCCGGTGCCTCTTTGCCCCCGAGGTGTGGGGGGCCCAAATGTTATTTGTGCCCAGAGCCCCAATAAATTTTAATCTGCCTCTGTGCAGGCACAACACTTCCGGTGTGGTTGACGGCTTTGATCTTAACTTCTTTTGCAACTGTTTGAATCAGATAATGGCAGATGTTCAGGATGGCCAGAGCTGGTTCCTTCCCTGCAGTACAATTTCTAGATCTCTAGTCCTGTCACCTTTTAATAAATAACCCAAGAGATGGGGACTCCTTTGCGTTTCTTCAGAGATGATTCCATGGCCAATAACTCAGGCCATCTCCTTGACATTTGGCTTACCTTGTCCTTTGCTTAATTTCATCCCCTTAATCTTATTTCACCTCCTCAAGCTACCCTCATAATTCCTGGCACTCCTGGATGTTTACTTCTACAAATACATGCAGGCAGTGATCCCTGCAGCACCCTTCTGGACAATTCCCACCCCTCGAGTCTGCTACTTGAGTCCATTTTCTATTTGCTTGGTTCTCCAGCCAGTTATGATATCCATGCATGGCTGGAACAATAGAGAATTCCCTATTTACTGCTGCATAGGCCTTTGCCTATCCACATGCATGCACACTAGAGAGATGTCCAAATCATCCACGCTGGGGTTGTAGGTCTGGCTGACTTTGCACCTATCAAGGTTACAAGTTTTCCTGGCAGACTACAAATTTTCAGACACTTGTACAGGTCTGCGGGGAAATCTCCTCTGATTGGCTGCCCTTTGCCATTCCCCCTGCCTCTTGGGTAAGGACAGCCAATCACAGCTGCTGCATTTGCCAAGGGTCAGCCTGGTCTCTCAGCATGGGGAGAAAGGACGCTGACTCCTCTCTCCCTGTCTCCTAGCTGTTGGGCTGAGAGCTTCTCAGGGCAGTAGCCAGCCCTTGTAGCTCCTTGTGCTGTCGCCTCCCAGGCCTAGAGGTGGGAGAGAAAATCCTCCTTGTGCTGTACTCCCCTGCGCTTGTGAAGTTCATGGGCCCAAGGGTTAGAAGGCAATGGTTGGTATGGGTGAGGGGAGGTTAAATCCATTTGGTGGACTTTTTGGGGGAGCTTTTGGTAAAGGAACTTGTTCTGAGGATGAATTTACACTCCTTAAGCAATGACTTGGGTCTGTGGAAGGGGAAATGACTTCTCATGTCAGTTTTTGGGGCAGGGAGTGTTTGAAAAAGGAAGAAATGTGTTTGAAAAATGGGGTGGGCGATCTTGCAGTGGGGACTAAGGGCTGGTCCCCACTTAGTCCGGACTTCGGACTAAGGTACGCAAATTCAGCTACGTTAATAACGTAGCTGAATTCGAAGTACCTTAGTCTGAACTTACCGCGGTCCAGACGCGGCCGGAAGTCTCCCCCCGTCGACGCCGCATACTCCTCTCGGCGAGCTGGAGTACCGGCGCCGACTGTGAGCACTTCCAGGATCGATCCCAGAACATCGATGGCGTGCCGCCGGACCAGCCGGTAAGTGAAGACTAGGCCTAAGTGAAGTTGTTTTTTTGGAAGTAAGAGGAGGGTGCTTTTAAATCCACTTGCTTTTGGAGGGAACCATTGAAAAGCTTTGGTGGAGAGGGAAGGGGAGAATGAATGCTGATGCAGAGGGAGAGAATGAAATGCCGAGATCTCAGTACCCCCATCTCTCCAGTTCCTCTCCTTGTTTTCTCAGTATCTGAGCACAGATCATTGTGAACATATGCAAATTATTTAAATATATGTAAATGGTGCATATTTATGCAAACCTGCAATTTATTGATTTTTATATAGAGCTTATTGGCAGGAAGATGTGTGACTTACCAAATCTAAAAATTTGGGCTGTCCCCCGGAGCACAGAGCTGGGGGGGTGGGGAGGGAGCATGGCTGAGGGTTAGAACATGGGGGAGGTAGCAGGGAAGGCTTAAGAGTACTGGGAAGCTGGTTCATTTAGGCTGGCTGTGGAGCTACAGAACTCTATAAGGTGCCTTGATACCTGAATGCCCATGGTTCCAGTGTCCTGCTGAGCTCCCTGGCACACCTGACCCCACTGTGCTGCAGAATTTAGGGCTCCCTTGCTCCCAGGACATGCCATAAATGTTGCACCCTTTTAAAGTCCCTAAGGGAATCCCCAGACCAAATCTTTGTTATGCTAGAGCTCAGGCTGAGAGCACATACCACAATCCAGACCAAACCAAACAGCAAACTATTAAGGAGAAGGAGAAAGTGTCTGTGGAAGCAACCCTGGTTGGAGTCATACTAATTTCCCCCTACTGTTACTCACACCTTCTTGTCAACTGTTTGAAATGGGCTACTCTCATTACCGCTATAAAAGTTATTTTTCCTCCCTTGGTATCCTGCTGTTAATTGAACTGTCTCGTTAGACGGACCTCACACTTGGTAAGGCAACTCCCATCTTTTCATGTATTTATACCTGCTCCTGTATTTTCCACTCCATGCATCTGATGAATTGGGTTCTAGCCCGCAAAAGCTTATGCCCAAATAAATTTGTTAGTCTCTAAGGTGCCACAAGGACTCCTTGTTGTTTTTCCAGTCTGTAATGATTCCTTCAACAAGAGTTTTCTTAGCTGTTAAAATGAAAAGAAAAATAGAAATCAAATGTCTGTGTTAAACATTATGTCCCCAATTCAGGAAAACACTTAAGCACATGCTTAAAGTTAGGTGTATGCTAACTGCTTTCCTGAATAGGGAGGCTGTTTCAAGCATGTTCTTAAGTGCTTATTGAATCACGATGGTGAAAAATATTGCACAAGAATTAATTTAAAGAAATTGCTGGAAACATCTCACAGTTCCTGGAACACTTTAGATCAATAGTTTTCAACCTTTTTTCATTTGCGGACCTCTAAAAAATTTCGAACGGAGGTGTGGACCCCTTTGGAAATCTTAGACATAGTCCGTGGACCCAGTTAAAAACCACTGTTTTAGATTAATCACATTAGATTCAGAAAGTATTTTCAAAATTGATATTTTTACACATGTAAATATTGATGTTGAAAGATAACTATCAGCTTTTGTAGGAAAAATTAATATTAAATGTTTTGTTTTCCAAATCAGCATACTTTAAAATTAAATCTTAAAGTTTAACTTGATGTCTACATTGTTAGTTATATCCATGATTCTATGGTGTACGACTTCCAAAAAACAAGGAGATTAAAATACAAAACCACTACCCAAAGTTTCAGTGAAGGTTGCTCAAGTACAATAACCACCAACCCAAATATTAACAACAACTAAATAAACTAGGAATCCTCAGCAACAACTAGAAAGTGCAGTCTTCCTCCAGCCCCATTGACACATGTCACTCATCACATGCATTAGCAAACTACCCATCTAAGCAACCTTAACTCTACTCTGGAGCAGTGCAAGCATAAAATCTGAGTAAATCTGAGACAGCCATCTCCATCCATGACAAAGAGGTTTAAAATCCTCAGCAACCACAAGTGCTAGAATAATTTATTCTTGGTTGTTCGGTTATTCTGCAAACTTTGGCCTCCTTTAAGTCCACAGAGTAAGATGTACTTAGGGAATTAATGAACAGACAAATTGCCTGCTGAAAGCCAGCTGTTACAAAGCTGTTCTGTTGGGATGATTGCTCTTTCAGGTTACTTTTGAAATGTTCTGTGATGAATCAGCTCGGGACAGAGTTAGAAAGAGCTCTAAGGAAAATATAAAGCTTTGCTGAAGGTGGCTGAGAAACAACTCAAAACACAAACACAAAACTGATTTGCTTCCTTTTTGGGGTCAGATGCTGGATGAGTCCATTTCCTCTGCCAAGCTTCTGGAGATGCTTATTTCCAACTTGTGCCAAAGAAATCATGTAAGATTACAAGCAGTGTCCTTACTGTATGGGCTCTCATTTAATTGAGATAACCAAACTCATTTTTCTTAGGACAGCAACCTAAACTTAAAACCACAGTTCTTCCTCCATGAAGATACTAGAGCTCTGTCTACACTTGGGAAATTTTCTGCGAATTTCCCAGTTGCTAACACCAGTTTAGTAAATTTCCCTTCAGACACTGGATAAGAAGAAACCTGACAGACTAATGAAAGTAAAACCTGTTTGACACTTGGCTTTAGAAAGTTTTCACTGAGCTGAAATGTGAAATTGTGTTTGCAAGAGGAAATACATCAGGCAAGATTTTCAAGAAGTTAAGCACATGCTTTTAAATGTTTTGCTGAACTGGGGTCTGGGAGCTGTTGTGTGCTTAGTTCTTCTGGTCACTTATTTAGAAGTCTAAATATGGATTTAGAAGCCTAATTTTAGACCATCGTAAAAAACCTTGACTTTAACATATATCATCTGAATGACTGATGCCTAATATGATTTCTTCTTTTTGAACATGGTAATTTAATTTTTGATGACCAGGCTCTTGTAAGAAAATACAATATTAACAGTATCATGTTGAATCTATTGATGCTAACATAGATAAGCAGGGGAAAAAGCATGGAGAGCTGAATGAGAAATATAAAATGCAACAACTCCTACTTGCAGATGTGAAATGCACATTACTTTGCTATTGCACTGCAAGTAATTAATTATAGAAACACATTGATGGGGCATCTGCTCACTGTGCCTACATAACTCTGCATTAGAATGTGCATTTCCTGCTGGGTTTTTAGCTTTTGCTCTCTTTAATTGATGGCTTCCACACTTCAGTTAACTCTTCACCCTTTTCATTGGCTGATTGTTTGTATATTTCTGCAGTGCAGTGACTTTGTTGCTTGCATTGTTATTCACATGAGGGGGACAGAATAGCTGAGAAAAAAGTCTCCTTCAAATATTTAGTAAACTCTGAAGAGCAGTTTTCTTTCTGACTTTGCAAGCTTGGCACATGCCTTCTGTTACTAAGTGGCCTCTCATTCAAAGGCTCCCCATCTTCTATTCTTCTTCCCACTAGGTGCCCAGACTTACAGCCCTGGCAGCTGCTGTGCGTTCAAAAGGACTATAGACTCCTCTCTGCAGGTGAGCCCCCCTGCCAAAGCAATTTCCAATCAAAGGCTCTTTGAGAACGTCACTAGGAAGCTGACTTTGTATGTGCCACTGCTCAAAGTGCCTTCACAATGGCTGTCCTCACTAAATATGCAGCTCATACTGAGTGCAGCCATTGGACTCTTTTTGTGTCAAATAGGAGCCATTGGCTAACATGCGCTGTCTCCCTTGGTTCAGGGGCAGGACACTCTTACAATTATCATATGTGTTACCCCGCATTAGTCAAAGGTGTGGTGCTCCTTCAAAGAGCTTTTCTGTTTTCAAAGCTGCTGGCAAGCTGTAATATCTATTCATTGCTTTACTTAAGTATAATTGCTTTCTTTGAAGCCTGACAGAGGCAAATAATTTGCACTGCCCTCAGGCAGCAATGGCAACACATCACCCCCTTCCTGGAAGCTGCCAGCACCTCCGAGAGGGCAGCTCCCATACTGAGAAGCAATAATACAGCTTGGGCTGCTCAATTTCATCTTCTTTTCATCCCTTCCTTTTTAACTTTATTAAAAACAGCTTTTGTATCCAGTGACAACTTTGCACAGCGAGACAGAGGGCTCGGAAAAAGTGCGTTTTTTAGGGGCACGCTAGTGCCGGAGCCACTTCAGAGGAGGGTTGAGGGAAAGTGAGGAGAGGTTATACTGCAGAGGGCAGCCACTTTTAGATCAAAAAGAGACTCTGGAATGCATGCGGGCCCTGCCCCTCAGCCAGGGAATTAAGGACATAAACACCATTCCGCCTCTCTGTGCTAGGGACCTGCAAAAGGCTCACAGAGCTAGAGCTCAGCCTCTGTCTTTAACTTACTGCTCTGTAACAAACAAACCAATCAAAGTACACAAGGGCCTGGGCTGGGGCCTGCACTTTGCGGTGCCAGCTTGCTGTGGTTTGTTTCACACAACTATGATGTTCCACGGTGCTGGCTTGGTGCCTGATCCAAAGCCCCTGGCAGTTGCTGGGTCCTATGCATATTGGTGACGGTAGTTGGGCCATCCCTGCTGAGTGAAAGTGCCATGGCAAACATTGACACATGTTGGCATTATCTCCTACTGTGTGTTGCCTTCAAAATGTTAAGGCAGGTTGAAACACACTAGAATTATGTGAGCTGTGAGGGATCACTGTGGGACCCAATTGAATGCAATCCGCCCAGATAGTTATACTGTGCTCACCCCTGTAACAGCTCAGTGCCTGACTCTGGCTGTTTTCAGTGACTAAGGAGCAGGGTTCTCTCTCTGGGCAGAGTCAATTTTTTGAAAGTGGGTGGGGCTCTGTGATTGGCTGGTGGGTGGATCTTCTGTGGTTTGGGGAGTTTTTGGTTGATTGGTGCTGGTGGGCAGAGTTAATGACCTTTTCTGTCACTGATGAGCTGTTAAGAAAGAATGTACTTTTAGAAGTATTTATTTATTTTTCACTCAGTAGGTGATTAATTATTATTATTTGTCAGGTGCTAACAATGTCTTTGTCGGTGAAGAAAAATAAAGATAGCCTGTGCCCCAAAGAGTAACAATATAATATCTGCAATTAGACCAAATTAAATCTCGATTCTTTTATTGAAACTTGGGTTATCAATTGTTCAGGGCAGGGATCATTTTTCTTAAATGCTTGTACAGCTCCCAGCATAGCGGGAACCCAAACTTGATATGAGTCTTTGAGTGTTACTTTAGTGTAAATATTAAATTACATACAAAAGCTACATTATTAAAGTTATATAGGTTGCAAAGTCAAGCACCTAGTAATCAGGAAATGACAGATTTAAGGTTGCCTCATGTTGTGTATATATTTTCATATACGGTCTTCAATTACATGGTCACGTGCTATTTTTTTCCACAGTATCCCTGCCTCAGACAGTGCACAGGATGGATGGTGCTCAGGAAAATGAGAGAACTGTTCAATATTTTTTTCCTCATCATATTTTAGCACATACCCCCTGCTTTGTGTACTGCATCCCATTCAAACCCTGTTTGGAAGATGGGATTAGTAATGGCCTAGTAGTGGCTGTGCCACTGTAAGCCAAAGTGTAGACATGTCCTACATCAAGAGAAGGGATCTTTTTCTGTCAATGTAGTTAATCCACCTCTCGGAGAGATGGTAGCTAGGTTGATGGAAAAATTCTTCCATTCACCTAGTTGCATCTACAGTGGAGGTTATGTTGACCCTAACTATGGCACATTGGTTGTGAAATTTAGGTGTAGTAATTTTTAGGTGTAGCCTGGGCCTAAGAAATGATGCACTACGCATGCATGGGGATTACTAACTTCACTGGAAAATGACTCCAAACACCTGTGACAACATACCATGCGAAGAACTCCTCGGCTACTCCCAGAACAAAATTTCTCCTCCCTCCTAGGGCTGTGTTCTAATCCCCCATTTCTCACTAACTGCCCTCAGTAATTGTTTATACTGTACAGCCCTTGTTCAGTCAGACCAGAACAGGGCTACTGTAAGGCCCAGAAGGTCTAGAACCCAGGCCTGCCACGAAGCAGACATCTTCATGCTGCTAACCAGTAAAGGTTGTAACCAGATTGTGCTGACTCGCTGTGAACACAGACCATGGGAAGTCCTATCTCAAGGGGTCTGAGAGGCAGCAGTCTCATGGCTCGTGATTGGCTCCCTGCTGTATATAAACCCAAGGGGCATTCCAGGAAGTGTCCATGCAACAGTGCAGATCTCCTGCTCTGCACTTCTGGCATTGGCCTTGACTTGATTTGGAATTCACTCCTGACCTGGACCCTGAAACCTGACTCCGACTCTAACAATTGGCGTCAACCCTGGCTTGGAACCTGACTACGAACCCTTCTGCTACTCCCAGCTTCAGGTTTGACCCTGCTCTGACCCTTGGTCCTGACTGCCCTTGTTAGGATCCTGACAGTTTGCCTGGACCACCCTAGACTGTGGGAAGGCCTACCCTGGGGGAACACGGTGGCAGCAGACCATTCCCTGCCTGGCATTCCCCTGCCAGTACTGGAGATGCCTGAATGAACTGACCATTCCCAGGAGGAGCAACCCATGCTTCAAGCCCAAGCATCACAGCTTGCAACAGAGAGCCACACTGTGCAGGCAATCCACCCAGCTCCACGATGAAAACGTGGCACTGCGGGTCGAACTGGCACAGCCGACTGCAGACCACCATATGCTATGAGAGCAGGAGGCCCGGCTGCAGGATAAGAACATTGCACTTATGGGCAAGCACTGCGCCTGTGTACCCGGACCCAGTCCCCCTCCCAGAACATTTTAATGAGCACTGCCAAACATTCATGGGGTTTATCAACCAATGCCACCTGCTGTTTCTGCCCCAGCCCTGGTCCTACCCCACTGACCAAGCAAAAGTAGAGCTTATTGTTAAACCTTCTGATGGGCGATGCATTGGACTGGGCCTTCCCCCTACTCGAATGAGTGAGCCCGATGCTATCAAACTGGGATGCCTTCCTCCATGGGTCCCAACATATTTGATGATCTCCACCATGCCTGCTTGGCAGAGGTGGCCCTGTGCAAACTCTAGTAGGGGCAGGAACTGGCCTTCTCCTACACCACCCACTTCTGGCAACTAGTGTCCAACACTGAGTGGAATGAAGCAGCCCATCCCTACCAGTTCTGGTGGGGACTACGCAAGTAGATTAAGGATGAGCTAGCTCATGAGGAGGCCCTGACCAACCTAGATGCCTTTGTCAACTTTGTCATACACGTTGACAATAGGCTTAATGAGCAACGTGAGGAAGAGAAGAGGTCTGTGCTACTACTTGACCGGTGCCCATTGATACCTGTTTCCAATCTGGACCCTGGACCCATGCAGCTGGATAGCACCCACTGCCATGTGACCCCTGAGGAAAAAGCAACATTGCCACCATAGGCTGTGTTTCTCCTGTGTAGGATCTGGCCCTACTATTGCCCACTGCCTATCCTGAGGGCTAGCATGACACAGTTCAGGAAATGACCACGCCCAGGCCTGATAAAGGGGGTTGGCCTGGGCAAGCCCTGAGATAATGCCCCCTTACTTCTCACCAAGGCATGCCCCTGGCATGGTGAGCATTCCCCACACCTTAAAGTCCAGGTCTGCCTCTGTGTTCCAGGGGAGCCTTACCGAATCCCACTAGAGTGGACATGGTGCAACGAACGGGGCCTAATGGTCAGAGCCAAGGGTCAAAACTGAAGGCAGCGTCAGATGCCAAGCCAGGGGTCAGAGATGGAGACAACGTCAGAGGTAAAGCGAAGAAGCGGGGTCTGGAGTGAGGCAAGACAGCAGGAACTGGGAGTAGACTGAAGTCTGGTGTCAGAGGACTGGAACCAGGAGCAAGCAGGAACTGGGAGCAGGCAGGAATGCAGGACTCAGGAGTCTGGTAAGCAGGAAGGATCCATAGTAGCAGTAAGCCAGAGATTCCTCTAGTTGCTCAGACAACTTCCTGTTGTTACTTCCTGGTTTATATAGCTCTCCTCAGCCAACCAGGGTGCTGCATTTTTTCTCCCAATTGAGAACTTTGGGGGTGGAGCCCTCTGCGAGCCAACCCTTCACTGGTTTCTCAGGTGAGCTGCTGGTTGATGGTTATGGCCTGAGCACTGTCTGGGGCCCTATGGGCCCAGGTTCGAGGCCTGTGATCCCTCACAACTGGTGGATTCTGGGACAGGGGACAGCTTCATAGATGCTGACATGGCTCAAGCCCTGGGTATTTCAGTTCAACCAAAAACTGTCCCTGACCTAATGGAAACTATAGATGGCGCACTCCTATCATCGGGGCCAGTGACACAGGAGATGGTGCCTCTGGAAATTGCCATTTGGGACCATCAGAAAGTCCTTCAGTTTGGAATGATCCACACTTCCCCATAATCCTTGGCATTTTGTGGCTGGTAGCTCATGATCCACATGTTCTTTGGTATGAGCACCAGGTTAACTGCTTCTCCCAGGTCTGCCTATGCATCTGACAAACCCCAGAACCAAGACAGGCCCGCTTTGGCCCTGACTGTAGGTTGACTCCAGCATTGCCCCCCAAGTACAGCAACTATGGTGGTGTCTTTGAGGAGAAGAATGCTGACACCCTACCACCACACCGGGATTAAGACTGCCTGATCGAGCTGCAACGGTGGGCCAAAGTGCTTTTCTATGCGGTGTTGGAACCTGAGCTGGCTGCCCTGTGTTCCTGTCTCCAGGAGAATCTGGCCAAGTGTTTTACATAGCCATCTACTTCTCCTGACAGAACCCCTGTTCTGTTCATTAAAAAGAAAGTTAGAAACCTGCACCTGTATTCCATGCATGGATTACTGGGCCCTCAAACAGGTTACCATCAGAAACCGATACCCCTTCCACTCATCCCAAAACTACTGGCCATGTACGATCAGCCCAGGTATTCACAAAATTTGACTTACAGAGAGCCTACAACCTGGTTTGGATCCAAGCCAAGGATGAATGGAAGACAGGTTTTCAAACCCAGTATGGCCACTATGGTAACGCCATTTGGCCTCATAAATGCCCCTGCAACATTCCATCACTTTGTAAATGAGGTCTTCCATGACCTCCTAGACCAGTACATGGTAGTCTACCTTGATGGTATCCTCATCTTTTCTGAGGATTCTGAGCAACACACCCAGCATGTCCAGTTGGTGCTGAAATGGCTCTGCCAACATGGCCTATATGCAAGGCTGGAAAAGTGCATCTTTGACCAGCACTCAGTGGAGTTCCTGTGCTACATCTTGTCCCCTGATGGCCTCCAAAGAAGGTGGAGACTGTATGGACTTTGGCATCCCCCAAAACATCAGGGAGAAACAATGCTTCCTGGAGTTTGCTAAATTTTATAGGCACTTCATCTCTGGGTTTTCAGGCCAAATTGCCCCATTGACAGTACTTTTCTGCAAAAACAGCACCTCCACCCTTACACCTACTATTCACAGAAGCTCACTCCAGTCAAACAGAATAACAAAATTCTAGATAAGTAGCTTCTAGCTGTCAAAGTGGCCTTCGAAGAGTAGTGCCAACATCTGAAGGGTGCATGGTAGCCAATACAGATATACATGGATCATAAAAACTTAGTGTATCTCCACTGAGCCAAAGTGCTGAATGAGAGATAGCTTTGGGATTCAGTTTCACCATGCTTCAATTTCACCATCACGTACCACCCAGGGGCCCAGAACAAGATTGCTGGTGTATAGAATCTGGGTGCCTGGAAGAGGGCTGGCTAGGAGAAAGAAGGTATTGGGGAAAGTGTTTTTTGAGTGGCCTGAAGTGGTGTTAGCCTCAGGCCATATTTAGGCTAAATTCACCTGTGGTCAGGAAGGGACACAGGCAACATGGCTAAAGGATGGGGGCAGTAGCAGCTATGACTGGGGGCAGGCTCAGATCAAAGATAAGTTTGGAAGAGAGGGAGCCAGGTTCTGCTCTCAGTTCCATTGGCACAAGTCCAATGGCTGCAGTGCAGTCAGTGGAGTTACTCTTGGTTTACACCCGTTTAACTGAGATCAGCAGATCACCTGCGAAGCATTAGGTGAGTGCTAAGTAGATATGAGACTAGGCAACAAAGTTCTGGTCTGAGAAAGATCGGAACTCCTCTTAATCTTGGGGTTGTTTGTATCTGGAGTTTGTTTGGGCCCAACTCTTATGCTAAGTATTACTCATGTATCTTCATGGGTGGAGCATGAACCCCCCATTTGGGGAGACTAGCCCCTTACCCCATCCCACCGCTTCTGCCACCCAGGGCCTTGCTCCTTCAGCCACCCCGAGCCCTGGCCCGGCGGCCTAACCTAGCCTTGCAGTTCCAAGGAGGAAATGACTGTACCTGTGGGTCCAAGAGGATAAAGTGCTAGTAAGTTTGGAGCCATGACTATGAAGGACTTGAACTCACCATCATCAGATATGGGATCACAGAAAGCAGCTCTTTAGGGGCAACTGATTTCAAGAAAACAATTTGTGGGGCCGGGAGCAGTTTTTGTGGAGAAACTCTGTAATTTCTGCATGTGGAAGGAAGCTGGAAGCACTGACGTTCCTGTGTGAGGAAACAAGGAGGAATCACTGGCGTTCAGACGTAGGGAAGGCGCCTGTGACTGGGATGGGAAAATTGTGGTGATAAAGGCTTTGCCAACTTCCCAGCCTAGTTTGAATTTACCAACCTTTTAATTTTCTGTCATTTGAAACCAAGTTTTCTTTTGCCAGGATGATTCATTTAAAAAACAAATGTGTTTGTAGGGAAAGTTTTTCCTTTAGAAGGATGAATGGTCTGCTGCAGTCTTGGCTGGCTCAGTGAGGTCAGGGAGGAGGAAGAGATGGTCAGTTCATACTGGCGCTATATTCAGTCTTCATATTTATTTTATTTAGAGGAAGGCCGAGTTTAGGAATTGTGCTTCTGTGAAAAGCAACAGAGAGTCCTGTGGCACCTTTAAGACTAACAGATGTATTGGAGCATAAGCTTTCGTGGATGAATGCCCACTTCGTCGGACCCCTCTGATGCTTCTGTGAGAGGATCTCTCTGGCATTTCTAACTTAGACAATGGTTTGCTAGAAAGGAGCTTTCTTACTGAGCAAGTGTCCAAATTAGGAATGGTTCTAGAGAAGGTAGATTGGGGCTTCTCTCCTCCCTCCTTCCCTTCCGTTCCCTTCCCCAGCACAAGAATTAGAGCACATGTAATGATCTTAAAATGTGTCAAATTCAGAATCGATAAAAGGAAATACTTTCTCATGGAACACAGAATTAGAGTGTTGAAGTCACTGAGGTCAAGAACTGAGGCCAGGTTCACAAAGGGATCAGACATTTATATGGGTAACAGAACCATCCAGAGTTATAACTGCTATTAGTATTAACACTTTTGGAAGGGTATTTGGATATTAAACCTTCTGCTTCAGGGCTTAAACCACTCTGTAACTACTAGATCTCATCCTGATCCCACTGTGGGAGGCAGATGATCCCCCCTTCCCCCATGTGCTACTACAGGGTTCTTACACCTTCTTCTGCAGTGCCTGGCTCTGGGCACCATCAGACAGGATAGGGGACTAGACATACTGTGGGCCTGACCCCATCTGGCAATGCCTCTATTCCTGTATTCCTATCATGCAGCTCTCCTGGTCTTCTCAGCCAGGAGTGCATAGACTGCAGGAGCTGCAGAGTCCGAAGGAATATAATTGTGGGTAAGGTGCATTGCTGTGTCACAATGTCCAGGACATCTGAATTACAGCTGTCCGTCTGGTACCTGTTATTGGCACAACTGGGACTCCATCCTCCAGGGTGGCAAATCCTCCCCCACACCAGCAGTAAACTCATAGCTAAATAAACTTAGAAAGATGTTCTATGATGGGGGTTTAAAACCCAGCTGAAAACAATTCACCTTTTTCTGTACCTGAGCACTCAGTGGCTCTGAGAGTTATGCCATGGCAATCGATGCAAGGGAGCTGGTGTCTAACACAAATTCCCTTTCCATTTTGTAATATTATGCCTCAGGGCCTTACAGAATTCCTCAGGCTGTGGCAGTGAAGATCAGCTGTGGGATCCTTTAACTGCACCTTTCACTGATGTCTCATATATGGGAAAGCTCTTGCATGACTCGTTTTTAAGCTGCTTTTTCTGGGCCTGCCCCTAGATGCAGGACTCCTCTTGCCTTCAGCAGGGGCTCCTTATGAGAGGGTCTGTAGGGTCAGATGCCATGATTAAACTATCTATTTATGTGAAATATAAAGAGACTACACAAAAATGGCCCTAATTATAGCATATTATTGGAGGAGGTTTGGGCAGACATGCAATTACACATGCCATGGAGCCAGGCTACACTGAAGATTGTACAAAAGCGATTCATTACGGCCTTAATTATTTCTCAGTTATAAAATCTGAATAAACAGCCCTGTCCCTGTGTGACTGATACAGTCACTTGACTCATATTGTACATGGGCTGTGCACTACTGTCCTGCTGCAAGAGCTGTCATTACCTAGGAAACAGGCAGGCTGAAATCAAGAAGCCAGCTGAAAATCAACCCGCCTTCATTGATTTTGCAACTGGTAATAAAACTCTCTTCCTTTCTGGACAATTATGGATGTTTTTACTGCTTGAAAAGCAGCTCTCAGTTTATACTGTCAGCAAGATTTACTGTAGTAGTTTGACTTCACAGACTTAATATTTACTTACAGCTTTATATCAGGCAGTCTGCCGGGAGTATTTCTTTCAGTATCTTTCTCTGCCAAAGATCGCCTCAGTGATTTCTTCCACCTTTTTCATTGAGGTAACTGCCCAGGTCACTCCCATGAGAAATGCTAAATCTCCCCTTCAGATGGCTCTTCTAGATATCACACAGCAAAATCAGTCATTGCTGGGAGTGGACAACGGGGGATGGATCACTCAATAAATTGCTCACTGTAAGATCCTGCAATATTCAACACAACCATTCTTCCCTTCAGTACACCTCCATGCAAGAGGCAGCCTTGTGGTTTGGATGGGGAGTCTGGCTGGTAGCATTTAATTTGAAAAATGTAGTTCTGATCACTTCCTTCTTCAGACGTATCTCTGATGTAACCAGGGGGGGGCAGGTTTATAGAATTTTTAGTGGTGCCCAGAATGGGTCCAAGTCCCAACCCACACATGAGGGGGGTTTGGGTTGTGAGAGGGGCTCAGAGCTAGGGCAGAGGGTTGAGGTGCGGGGGTGAGGGCTGTGGGGTGGGGGTGGGGATGAGGGATTCACAGAGCAAAAGGGGACTCAGGGCTGGGGCAGAGGGTTGGGGTGCTGGGGGGTCAGAGCTCTGGCTGGGGATGTGAGCTCTGGGGTGGACTGAGGAGTTGGGGTGCAGACAGGCTGCCCCTGGCTGGGGCCAGAAAGGAAGACTCCCCCCAGCCCTCTCCCCACCGGCAGCAGCAAGCTCCAGGGGAGGGGGCCCCCTCTTCCCCACAGTAGCACACTTACCTTGCACCACTGTCATTGCATGTGCTCCTAGGGACCCTCTGAGGTCCAGGAAGCCCCCTTGCCTCCCCTGTGGTGGGTGCGGGGGGAGAAGGTTACCATCACATGTGTGCCTCCTCCCCTGCTGCTGCCCTTCACTGTAGCCTCACTGGGGGTGGGGGATGGGGCTGCCCCTTGCCCAGCGTGTGGCAGGAGCGGTGACAGCGGGCGGGGGGGGCCCCCTGTGCTGGTGGAGGGTCCTGCCGGAAAAGGGAAGGCAGAAGGGCAGAGTCAGGGTCAGCTTGGGTCAGCCTGTCCTGGCACTAGTGGTTGGGGGGTGCTAGGACCCTCTGGTGGCAGTTGATGCTGGGAGCCAGCGGAGTACAGTGCGAAAGTGCAGGGGACAGCCGCCTGCTGCCCAGGGTCCAGGCAGGGACACTGGGGCGGTGGCCAGGGCTGGGGGAGAGACCCGGCCCTGAATATTGGTGGAGCTGGGCCCCCGGGCCCTGAATATTGCCAGAGCATGAGTACCATGGGCCCATATAACTCACTGCCCCTGGATGCAATCTCCATAACGAAGGTGACCTTTGCAGGAGAAAACCATGGGACTTTTGTAGACTCCATTAGTCAAATATTTTTGTTTGATAGGGTTTTGTCTCGTTATCAAAAAAACACCAAAATAACATAAGTTAAACTGGCTTCTAAAATGGAATTCAAATATATAATGAATTTTAGCAATTAATATCTTTAACACATCAGTTTTGGTCACCTTGGCACAGAAAGGATGTAGAGAAATATTCTTCAGAAAAATCATCCACAGACAGGTGACAAAAATGACTTGGGGCATGGGAAAACTCTCATCTGAAGAGGGACAGAAGGGCTTGCGACTGCTTACCTTCAAAAGAAAATGAACAAGATGGGAGATGAAGATTGAGACAATGGCTGCCCTATAGAGGGGCATCAGGAGCTTCTAGTCACCCTGTCTCATTGCACAAGGACATTCAGTGACACTGAAAGATGTTGAGCCTGTTATCAGTTTAAAATTTGCCAATTTCCTATGAGTTTCTACTCTGTGGAGACAGCAATAGCCCTGCTATGTTTTCTTTCCGGGGATGTGACTCTACCCAAATCAACTGGGATAAATGTCTGTTTGAAGCAGCCAAGTGTCTTTCTGATGCAGTGTCATTATTGTGGTGAAACTATGTGATGTACCTTGTTTTACAAGTGTGGTGCTGTGTGCCCAAAATCTCTACGTAGGTGAAGCTGTAGTTCCAGGCACAGATCAGAGAGCACGTGTCACCCTCCCAGGACATCAGAGTTCCCCAAAGCACCAAGGTTAGGGTCCCAGCATGTTCAGAATTGAGGCTGTACTGCCACAGCAAACCACACAGTCAAGTTCATTTAACCAGAACAGCCTTAACTTTGCTCCAGCAGAGCAGTGACAAGTTAGTGTTCTTGGAGTGACGGGAAAGGTCCTGCATAATGTTCTTGTCGGGTTGAGCTGGAGGAAGGCTGGGTTCAGCTGGTTGCCTTTATGGGAGGGAAGTCAGGAGAGTGACCATGAAATTGTTGAAGTGACTTATGTACCAACTGTTGATGAATGCCTAGCCAAGAAGGTTATTGTCCCTTATTTTCTCCTGGTCCCTGATTCAGCAAGGCCCTATCACGTGCAGGCCCTCTCATAGGTCCAGAAAGGCCCAGGCCATTTCCAGCTTTTGAGACCCATAGCCATAATAAACATTAAAAATGATGACGCATGAAGACAAAATAAGGCATCAAAAAAAGAGTGAGACATAATTTGAATATTGTTTTATTTAACAAATGCTTTTCTAGCCTTTTTCTGTGCAAATGGGATGCACATAAAAACAAGTTGTGAAACTTATCAAATACCAAAAAATTAACAAGTGTCTAAATTTGAGGCCCCCTTTGAGCTTGATGCCCAGGCCAAATGGCCCTGCTGGCCCCCCCTCTGATTGGCCCTGATCACGTGCCTGACTAAGCATAGGAGACACCCATTGCAGAATCTGGCTCCTGGTGAAAACCAGAATATTCAAATGTAACGAGAGATTTGGCTTTTTCTGTCTCCGGGGGTAGAGTTAAGGCTGTACTAGTTATGTGAATGAATGTGGCACTGTGAAAATGCTACCTTAACCCTGCATCTGCTGGGATGCTAATGTTCTGGGAAAGTGGCAGGCACTCACCCAGCTCATATGCCTAGAACTGCAACTTCATCAGCACAAAGGTGTTTTTATTCTTGAGAAGGTCATTGGTGTGCAGGGAGAGGAGTGCGGCTGGGAGAAGGAATGGGTCTGCAATGGGGCTCAGGGAGTGACAGCTCTCTCCTCCAACACAAGCTACACTAGGCTTTGCAGAACCAGAGAGCTCCGCACCCTGGCCCTGTCTAGGCTGAGCCACAGGGCCTGCCTGGCTGTCTCCTCCCAGTCGCCAGATCTGGCAATGCTTTTGCACAGATGGGATGGGATTTTGGCTGGGGCTGGCGCCAGTCTGGCCATGGCACAAGAAACTTCATCCCTCTAGCATATTTCAGCCACCTGATTGGGTGTCTGTTCCACAAGCCTGCCTCCTGGAGCAGAATAGCCAATCACAGCTGCTGCAGGTGGGGCTCTCTTCCCCTGCCCCTCCCCTCAGCAACCCAAAGCTGTTCTCACAGGATGGGCTGTGCTGATGGGACAGGCAGATGTGGGGCAACAGCTCTTGCTGCAGGAGTCAGGCAGTCTTGTACTTGGGTGGCTAGCCAGTGCCGCTGTCCATGCCAGTGTCCACACTGCTATTTTTAACATGGTGGCTCAAGCAGCACAGTGTGAATCTGTCGGCTTGGGTCCAAACTGCGGTGTAGACATACCCTAAGAGCCAGGTTCTCCAAGGTTAGGTGCCCAAGGCCCACTAACGTCACTTGGAGTTGGGCATTGTAGGACCGTGGCCACTTACTGCCCTCCAAGAGCCCCTTTGCATCTAGGGTTGCCTCAGTGGCTGTCCTGCCTCTATTTATTCTTCATCCAGGCCCCTCTAAGAAGTCAGTCTCCAGTGACCAGCTGAGCTCAAATCCTTTAATTCACTCTTCACTAGTTTGCCTCAGGCTGGCAATAGTTGGTCAAAAATGCGGAACTCAAAAGTCCAAAATGAACAAAGATTTTCAGCCCCTCTTCCCAGCTTTAACTCATAGTCCCAGGCTTTATCTGGCCAGGGCTCTGCAGGAACCAGCCTTTCTCCTTTCATTAGCCTCAGCTCCATACAGTCTCCTGTTCCCAAGCCTCTTTTGCCTCTGACGGTCCGGCTGCTTCTCTCTCTCAACCACACCCATCCCTGCAGCTTCCTGCTGCCCTTTATATGGGAATCCCCTGATTCTGCTCATGTTGGGCTCATCTTGTAATCAGGGCTGGCTTAGCCCCAGGCTCTCCAGCCCATGGACAAGCTGTCCTATTACAGGCCCCTAACTAATTTTGGTACCTTGGACAATCCCACTTGGTGACTAACTGCACTGTTAAGCACCTAGGGCTAGATTTTCACAAGTATTTAAGACTTAAGTGATTGTGAGTTTCCCACCTTTTAATGTCATGGAATGCTCCCCTTTTCCTCTTATGAAGCAGGGGAACAGAGGCTCCCCATCTGCCCTCCCTAGACCATTCACCATTTTATAGAGCTGTATCATGTGGCCTCTTCTCCACCCCTTTTCTAAGGTAACAATCCCCCTCTCTTCAATTTCTTGCCTTAATCTCTTGTCATGCCTTAAACTGGCAGAACTTGGAGCATTGTGGAGGCGGCAGAGTCGGTCCCTGGTGAGGGTTTTTAAGGCATTTACTGGGGACCACGTGAAGGTGAAAGTGCAAGTGCAGGAGGGAAAGCAGAGTGAAGGATGCAGTGAGACCCCCTGCCCAGGACCCTTCTCAGATTCATGCTTTAATGCGGAGGTTCCACTCACCAGGGTGGCCCAAATATTGTGACATCCCCTCCCCTCCCCTCCCCCCCCCAGGCCCAGTACTTTAAAATATATTTAAAAACAAAGGGCAAAAAGGAGAAAATCAGCCCAGGAAGGTTGAAAGGCGAGCCAGGCCCCTGTGGCAGAGGAGAGTCCCCCTTCCATAGGGAGCTTCTCCACAAGGGTCCTAGCCCTTTTGCCTGAGTTCGCTATTGCCCAGGAGCAATGCCAGTTGTTTGATCAAAGTATGTGTGGCACCGTCAACCAAAACCCTGGGTCCAAACATCCCAAGATGGTGGAGATGTTTGAATCCAGACAGATTTTGCAGCTCAGTCTCCTGTCTAGTTTCTGGAGGAAAAAAAAAATAAATGTGGGACACTCACAGTGGTGGGACTGCACAGGTGGAAATCAGGACTTCTCGATTGTATTCCCAGCACTGCCATTGTCCGACCCTTAGGGAAATGGAGGCACAGAGCCCCTTTCCCCATGTGTAAAATGGGCTCACGCTTACTGAGCTCACAGGGTGCTGGGACAACGAGGGTATGTAAAGCACAGTGATGTCCTCAGCTGAGAGCCTCCCAGTGTCATGAAAACTTTTCATTTTTAGAAGGTCACTGGGAGCAGGTGGGGGGTGACAGGGAGATCAGTGGAACTCATGCAGCAGAGCATTCTTTCTTGACTCCACAGGCTGAAAGGACTCTTTTTCCTCTAGAAACATTTAGATCTTTGCTTGACGGTCTCCAGGCAGCCAGGGTTCTGAGCAGTATTCTAGATAGGAAACCTGTCATGAGGAGTTCAAGCAAGCTTGAGCCAGACACTGGCTCTGATGGCCTGATATACTCAAACCACCTTAGCTGGCATGCTCTTCCTGATGAGAGAGCAAGGATCAGACTCACGCTCAGCACTTTATATAGCTTAGTTGGTTGCAGCCAAAATTCTCCACCTGCTTTGCTGAAACAGAAGCCAGTGTGGGAGAGTGGACGGGAAGAAATGGGTTGTGTTTCTAGGAGTGTTCTGAGAGCCCAAAGCAATGCCAAGGGAGCATGGAAAAGCAAGACGCTGAAAGACACTCTTCGGGCGGGGACACGTTTTCACTAGGGCCTGGATTTTATGGGACAAAGCTGAGCTATTTGGGAAATGGCATTGTAAGGTATTGATCAGCTGTTTTTTTCTCTTGATGAAGCTTTCATTCCATGTCCCATCCTTGGCTGCTGAGTGGGGGTGGTGAACATTCTGTTCACAAAATGGGGAGCTGCTGGCCAAGCAGCTGAGAGCTCCACTTCCAAATGGAATTTAGAGTCAATAAGTGGACTCTTCCTGGTTCTGATTCTCTCTCTTTCTTAGGGCACAGGAGCGCTGAAGTCCCCTACTAGTCCATCTCTGCTATATAGCACTGGTGGCTGGTTCCTTGCCTATCTGGCTATGTCAGATGGGTACTGGTTAACAGAGAGAGCATTATATCCTTTGGGAGGAGCTGCACCTGGATCCAGTTTCCAATATCAGGGGTCCCCTCGACAATGGAAGCTTGTCCTCTCTGCATGTGAAGAGAAGGATGAAACACAGAATATTCTGTATTTGTTGGCTCTCCAGCATGCTTTTTATTTAGAGGTCTTAGCTGAAGGCAAAGAGTTCACATTTGAAGTTTGGAGAAACTCACCTAGCTGCAGAACTGCTCTGCTTTGCATTAGGGAGACTGGTTGCCTCTTTCTTAGAATGGCATTCTTGTTTCCTGAATTTACTTAGTTTTTGTCATGGTCTTCAAGGCTCCTTTTTTTTTTTTGGTGTGGCAGGTTGCTTCAATTAGCCTGATAGAACACATGTGACATCAATCAAGGCTGGCATCTCCCATCAGTGAGTGCTCCCACTGATTGGCTTGCTATGCTAATTAAAAAATGCAGGAGGAAAGAGTAGAGTCCCCCTGATTGCCTTTTATGTTCTTGTCCACACAGGTTTTTCTCTTTGTGTAGAAGCATTTAATACTCTGGAGGCCTGCAGCTGACCGTTGGCAAGAGGCTTGACTTTTCAGCTCCCTCGTGATCAGTTTGGGAGGTAAGGTTTGCTTTAGAAATGCTGCTGTGCTGGTGGCTGACTCTGTTTTTTAAGGAAAGACACAAATTCTTTATACAGCAAGGTTACAAATAACTTTCCTGCCCTTCTTGTAAAATATGAATGTAGCTGTTCCTTGCCATAGATGTTACCCTTTAACAAGCATTAGACAGATACATATGACAGACAAAAAATATGGCTTTCCTTGGCATGTTTCCTTAAAGCAATGAACACAGTGGTTTTCAGCATGCTGCATATTGTATGTATTCATTAAGCCTACAGCTGCACTGATTTCCAAACCTGGGTCTCAGGTATAAACTGATATTAAGGCAACACACAATCAGTGGCCTGGCTTGCACAAGTACTGAGCCCCCAGCTGCTGCCATTGATGTGAGACAGCCAACATTTTCAAACTTGGGTAACTTTTCACCTAGATTTGGAGAATCCTACACGATGAGCAAACTAGCGCTTAGCTTTGAACTTAGCTGAGCTGAAAACCAGTCTTCTGTAGCTTGAGCTTCCTTTCAAAGAATGGGTCCTTTAACTTTGAGACCACATTACAGACACAAAGAGACGTAGCAAAGTTAGTTGCGATGCAGCGTCGGATTGAGGAGGAAAGCAAAGGAGAAAGCGGGGAACTGGAGAACCAAGAGGCAATGGTGTCAGTGGGGAGTGGAGGGATTCACTAGCTGTAGCAACCATGGAAGAAGCTGCTGATGACAGGAGCTGGGAGAAGTGCCAAAGAATCAGCAAGAAGTGGCGGATAGTAGCATGAAGCCTGGGTCCTGGAGATGCTGCTGCTTTTGCTGTTTCTTAGATCAGCTGAAGCCCAAGTTCCAAGGACAACTTTCCTGCAGAGCAGCTGGGTGTCCTCCATAGGGGGCTTGTGGAACATATCCCTCTGGTGGTTTGCCAGAGCTCTGGGCTCCCTTAAGCATTTGTTTGACTGCAAAAGGTGTCAGATTCCCAGATACCAAAACAGTGGTTGCAGTACACTTAAACAGAACTTTGTTCAACAAATATAAAGTATATTCCCAGATAAAAGTCACCTCAAGCTGGAGTTAAGCTGGAGAGCACTTGTCAGTATTCTAGGGTTAAAAACATTGGGGGGGCTGGTGAAATTATCCCCCGAACAAATGTTATAAACACAAGAAATTCAGGGTAAGAAATCAAGACATGGTAAGGTATGGAAGTGTACAATTAATGCACCCAAACAGCCTTAACTCTGCCCTGTAGTGATATCATGAAATGACCCGATGGTTATGATTAGTGTATAACAGGGGTCGGCAACCTTTCAGAAGTGGTGTGCTGAGTCTTCATTTATTCACTCTGATTTAAGGTTTTGTGTGCCAGTCGTACATTTTAATGTTTTTAGAAGGTTTCTGTCTATAAGTCTATAATATATAACTAAACTATTGTTGTAAGTAAAGTAAATAAGGTTTTTAAAATGTTTAAGAAGCTTCATTTAAAATTAAATTAAAATGCAGAGCCCCCCTGGACCGATGACCAGGGCAGCGTGAGCACCACTGAAAATCAGCTCGTGTGCCGCCTTCGGCATGTGTGCCATAGGTTGCCTACCCCTGGTGTATAACATTGTTTGTAGAGGTAACTGATCTTTTTTTAAAGACACACTGCTCCTAGTGTCACAACAGGGTAGATTTGGACATCCAGGGGAAGCAACCAACAGCCACCTCCAAAGCTGCAGCACCCAGCAATGTATTCAAGAGAAGTGCAACCTGCAGCTCTGTCTCCCAAGTGAGAGGGTTTGAGATGCCATATAATGGTTTATTTTAAAAAGTATATCCTGTATGCAGCAGCTAGGCACCTAAGAATGATTCTAGTCATAGAAATTCAGGCGGTGACAAAAACTGTACCATGTGTGATGGTTTCCTAAGGGAATAGCATCATATGTTCCAACACATAGATCTAACTGCCAATACACCCAGCTAAGCAGAACATATAGGCCTGTGTGCAGAAGCATAACCTACTGACTGACAATTACTAGAGACAACCTAGGTGAGGTAATCTCTTACTGCGAGACATGCATTTGAGCTTAGACAGAACTCTTGGGTCTGACTTGTGTGGATTTGTGCAGGTGTCAAATGAGGGGTGTAAGTGTTAATTTGTGTCTGGGTGTGGGCTGTGCTGGGAAACTTATGGTGCTATGAGAGGGTGGCAGTTGGGCCAGGTAATCCACCATCTGTGCAACCTTCCTCGTACAACCTTTGCATGCAAATTAGCTGTAGGGTAGAGGTGGTGATTGGTTGAGTTACCTCTGATAGCATGATGAACTAGGACTTTGGCGAGGCATAGAGACAGGCCTCACTGAAGCTGTAGGCTGCATTGGTCTAACTTGTAAAGTCAAAATGACTGAGAACTTAAATTGTATGGTGTCGTGGGATATACACACCCCGTCACCCCTTTGGCGCGGGGTAGGGTTGTGATACCGCTGCCGTCACGGTCTCCCTGACAATCCTTAGGTTGCAAGCGGCACGGCCCAGAGGCTGGAGACGGTATAGCGGCCCTTGGGGTCAGGGCAGTGTAGCCAATGGCCAGAGTGTAGTGCCCATGGTGTTCAGGACAGCTCAGCCTAGCAGCCAGAGTCAACTACGGCAGCTCTCGCATTCAGAGCAGTGCAGTCTAATGGCCAGGATCAATTCCAGCAGCTCTTGTGGTCAGGGCAGCGTGGCCTAGTGGCCAGAGTCAATTTCAGCAGCCCTTGTGTTCAGGGCAGCACGGCCTAGCAGTTAGGGTCAACTACAGCAGCCCTTGCATTCAGGCAGTGTGGCCTAGTGGCCAGAGTCAATATTGTGGCTCCTATGCATGGGGCTGTGAGGCCCAAGGGCCAGTGTTAATATAACAGCCTTTGGGTACAGGGCAGTGCAACCCAATGGCTAGTGTCAATATAGTAGCCCATAGGCATAGGGCAGTGTGGGCCAATGGCCAGTACTCAGGGAGAAGAAAGGGGCTGCCACCAGTGGGATGGCAGCCCAGGTAGGGAGGTCAGGGCCCACTCGACTCCACTGGGCCTCAACCCAGAGCCCTAATGGTGGTGGAGTGGTCTGCTACTGGGTCAGCAGGGACTCCTACCGAAACACACTGACCTCACTCAGGTGGGAGCTACCACTCACGCACCCACCCTAGGTGACTTCCTACCGCACTTCCAGACACTGTAGTAGTCCATTGAGCATCAGGGTTTCTGGGCTCCTCAGCACGGGTGATTCCCTGTGGCTCCGTCGCTGCAGCCCTCCAGTCTGGCTCTCGGGGTCTTCAGTTCCTGCAGGCAAAGGCTATGATGGCTCTTCAGCTGGAGCCTCTCCCTAAGGTCCTTCCTCTCCAGTGGTCCACCCAGAATGGGTTGGGCTGCTCCTTTTTGTACTGAGGCAGTAGTTGGAGCATGGAGCATGCCCAGCACGGTCTGAGGGGCGGGACTTCTGCTGCCCAAAGTGTGGAGTTAACTCTCTCTTGTCCAGTGCGGGGTATACACACCCCATCACAGGGGGTTACAGACCACGAAGCCCAGTGATGATTGAACCTGGGGATATTCTGAACAAAAGAGCTCTCGGCCATGCTTGTAGCTGCTTCCATTACTTTACGCTGGCTCACCAGACATTTTAGGCTTCAGAGTGACATTCCTGGAATTCAGAGTAGCAGCCGTGTTAGTCTGTATCTGCAAAAAGAACAGGAGTACTTGTGGCACCTTAGAGACTAACAAATTTGTTAGTCTCTAAGGTGCCACAAGTACTCCTGTTCTTTTTCCTGGAATTGTATCCTATAGATAATAACGGGGATGAGGGAGCAGGGACAAAGGGGATGAGGGAGCAGGGACAATGGGGATGAGGGGAAGCTGGGGATGTGGTTCTAAGGGCTATTTGGTGCAATGGAGGAGTAGGGGACCCTGGACCCAAAATTGCTAATAATTCCTTTTGCAGTTGCACCATCCTCAAAACTGTGCAGGCCCTTGCATTAAGTGATCCCTTCAGGGCATGGGGCTTCTCTCTGAGACTTTTAGTAACGACTTTTCCTCCATTCCATACACCTGATTAAACAGTCAGTTTCTAGCAGCATGTGCACAAAGGACCAGTATAGGCAGGAGGATAAACTTGGTGGGATTAAAAAAACAGTTTCAGCTCACCCCAGGGACAAGCCTAGCCTGAAACCAACCAGTGGAGATTTGGGAAATTCAGCTTGTTCTCTGGAGCTTAATTTCTGTTCACTTACTTTCCAAGTCTCAGCTCTTTGTGGTTCCAAATAAGACTGAATGTGGATGACTCTGAAATTTGGGGAGGAAGGTTGCTCCATTGAGTCTTCTGGTCTGACCTCAACTGGGAGGTACCAGGAATTCCTGGCAAAAGTTCTCATTAGATTTCCATCCTGTATCCAGGCCCAGATGGCTCAAAGGTCTGGGTAGTTCTGCATGAGTGCCTCTCTTTTCCCTTCCCTGGTCAATCCCAGAGCATCTGCATTTGTCTTACTGGAATGTTGCCTCCTGGACACATGTAGTGGGAAATGGAGTTACTGTTGGCCCTTGTGGCTGAATTTTGGGACAAGTGGCAAAAATCTGCCCCCTCAGCTATGGAGAGAGGCATGATGGAAATTCTCGTGCCCTGTAGGTGATGGTGCTGTCACTTATTGCTGGAGGAATTCTGGTGGTTGGTTTGCCATGGATTTCTTTTTGGCGGCTGTGTCCTTCACCACTAAAGTCCATTTCAGTGCCTGACACCGTCATTCCTATGAGCAGAGCTGCAGTCTAGTGTTTGTGCTAGGCAAGGAAAGGAGGACAAGATGTTGCAAGGCCTGTGAGTGCAGACACAGGTGAGGACTGTACACTCCCTAGGGCAGAGATTGTCTCTGCTTTATATTTGTACAGCACTTAGCACCATGGGGCCCTGGCCTCTCAGCACTACAGTCAAACCAGCAATAGGGTAGAACGGCATGTGACCATGCAGATAGAGGCTGTGTCATAATGTACGACACACACTGAGTTAGCGTTGGAAGGACATTTTCTAATCTTCAAACTGGGGATTTTCAGAAGTGCTCCTTCTTAGTCTGACCCTGCTCTCACTGAAGCCAGAAGTAAAGCTCCCACCTTAATTTCAGTGAGAACAAAGTTCAGCCAGTACTGAGCACTTTGAAATCTCCTTAATGCTTCATTTTGCAACCCTAACTTTCAAATGTGGCTTTCAGAGATGGAAATAAATGATAAATACACAACGGCTCGGCGAAGGAGAGTGGTCTAGGGTCAGAGCAGGTGGTCATGACTACTGGGTTCTGTTTCTGGCTCAGTCACTAGTGACTTTGGATATTTAACATCTCATTTTGCAGAGCTCCTACCTGAAAAATAAGTACAATTACTACTGTGCCTGCTTGCGGGAACATTGTGAGGTTCATGTCATGTTACTGATAAGATTTTTTTTTTTCTTTTTCTTTAAATAAGCTGGGCTTTTTGTTTTGTTTTTGTTTTTTGGTGGCCTGAGTGGTGTTTTTGGGGGGAACTTTGGGGTTGGCGACACTGCACGCTGAATGCCAGTCTGAAACAAACTCTGTTAACACCTTTCTGGGAGAACAAACTTGTTTGGGGGAGGTCTGTCACTTCTCCAATACAATACAAACCTGGTGCAGGTATCCTGAGCCTATGATGGCTCCTACCTATCTCTCCAGCCATGGCCCATCCCCTTCTCTCTTCCCTCCAGACCAGAGAATGCACCAGTTTACAGGCATTGCCATAAATCTCATCCTCTAGCTCCATCCGGGTTCCCTCCAGCCCAACTCATTCCTTCACTCTCGCCAAGGCCTTCTTGGCTAAATCTCCTCCATCCTCACCCTTGTTGGCCTCCCTATTGCTTTTGACTCTATTGGTCCATGTTCTCCCCCCTCGACTTTCGTGGCTCCCCCTCAACTTTCGTGGCTCCCCCTCCCCTCCCCCTCCCCTTATTCACCTCTATTTCTGCTTGTGCCCTTGTCCCTCTCCCCACCTTCCTAAGGGCTCTGCACTTGGCTCCTCCTCCCCTTGCACCCTCGGGGGCGATTTCCTATGGGAATTATGTGACCTCACCTTCATGCTGCTAACTCACAGATGGGCTCATCCAATCCCGCATCTCTGCCTTCTCCCCGACCGCTCCCACAATGCAATCCTCTCCGTGCCTCCCATTCACTGTAGCTGGCAACAACAGCATCCTCCTTCCTGTCAATCAATTCTGTAAAACTAGGGGATCCATACTGGCTCCTGTCTCTTCTCTATGCACCCAGACTGTCCTCAAGCCCCATCTTGTCTTTTCCCTCTATCACGTTTCTAACCCTGCTGCTCGTCCTTGTGTACAGGCAGCCAAGCTCTCCCGCAGGCCCTTTCCATCTCCCGCCTGGGTTACAGCAGCTTCCTCCTCACTGGTCACCCATATTGCATGTTGCTCTGACCTCACCCCTCCCCTAGAATCCCTTTCCTGACCCTCCCCACACTGCACCAGGTGCAAGCTTCTTGTCCTCACCTTGAGACTTTTTGCAAATCAACCCCTTGTCTTGTCCATCCCTGCCCTCTCCACTCCCCTCCCCACACAATGCCAGCTATGGCCTCCCGCTTTCTCCACTGCTCCCCTAGGCATGGAACTGACCCACCACCAGCCACCAATCACTCCCTCAAACACCTTCTCCAAAGCCACTTCTGGCTCAGCACCTCTGTGGAACCAGCCACAGGCTCAGAGGCAGGGGGACAACCAGTATTTATCCATTCACTAACTGGTTACGTACATACAAAATATTGAAGTATTGCAATGTCCGTATCCCAGTGTCTCTTTATGCGCCACGCTTTGTGTCCCTCATCTTCTTAGATGTCAGCTGTCTACAGCTGGGGCCATGCCTAATGTTCTCATAGTACAGTACCTAGCATACTGGGGCCCTGAGCCTGGCTGGGGATTCTTGGTCCTAATGTCATACAAACAAAGCAGCAGAAGGAAAAACGCTTCAAAACCATCATTCCTCCTCGCTACACTTTTAAGTATCTAATTATCATTAAACTTGCTTTGGACACCTACCACGCCTCGTTTGCTCTACTCTGTTGGAGTCCATTGCTGATTTGGGATACTCCTCTGGGTCTGTGTTGTAGAAATGTGGGCATGTCACTGCTGGTTAGCTTTTACTTAGCACAAGAAGCTTCTGCACGTTTTGCAAATGCAAATTATGAAAATTATGTGTAAATTCTCTGACTGTTTTACTAATCAGACCCAGTGTTAATGTCCATGTCACATTACACCCAGCTGTAATTATGCAGGATGAGAAAGTTTGTGGTTGTTTTCTTTAGACATTAAAACTTAATTCAGGGGCTGTTCTCAAAGGCCTAACAGGAAAGCTGAGAGGTAAATCTCTCCCAATCAGACTAGCCCATAGAATGAAATGCTTTCTTCTACAGCTAATCACCATATATCTCAGCTGGATAGAGGCTAGCTATGTCATTTCCTTAGGCATTTGGTACATATTTGAATTTATAATTTGAAACATAAGTGGATCTTTGCATTTAAGAGAGAAAATCTGTGATGCATAGGAATATGAGAAACCTTGCTCCATCCTGCACTCCTCAGCTTAGAACGGAGAGAGGGAAGTCTTGTTTTATTTCTGCTGTCACCGTTTGTAGCTGTGTAACTGGAACTCTAAAGCTCTTTCTTGTCTTGTCCTTTTCTTTCATCTAAAACAAAAAGTTGCTCTTTGTGTTTGGAAAATATATTAAAAAAATCTTAATATCCCAGATAACTCTTCAGAGTATTCTCCACTGACTCTCCTGTTGCCTAGTGGCGGCTGCATTCATTTTCCTGGTGGAGGAAGAGGTCTTTATTACATCTGAACATGGCTGACAGCTTTGCAGAGCACTTTGAGGCTTGGGACGTGCTATATAAACCAATCACTAATACTTGCTCTCAGTGCAGTGAGTCCGAAGACTGTGCTTCAATGAATGAGGGGAGCGAAGTGTCATGAATCGTTGGGTGGGTCATTAGAGCACTGGTGCTTGTGAAGTCTTGTAAGGAATATTATTCCATGCTGTATGTTCACATGCACCTGATGTCTGGGCTGTACTGTTGAGTTTCCACCATGGGGATCGGGTCAGGCTGTTTCCTGTCTGCCTTCCCTGCATAAGGGAAGCGGGTTTGAGGGTGGGCCGACGTTTACTAGAGGATGCTGACCGTAGTCCATTTCCAGCCATTAGACACGAGCTAATTCACACAAAGCCCAAAGCTTGCCTTCTCCTTCTGGGTATGGCAGTTCCTCACTGTGGGCTTTCCAAGCACATTGTACTGTTGTTTGGAGAAAGGAAGGCTGTGCTATGTGCATGGAAAACACAGAATGTATACTGACCAACACGGGAGTGTAGAGTACACAGGAATGGCATGATCTGCCCCACCTGTTGTAGTTCATCACTGTGGTTGGCTGGGACTTGCAAAGGAGCCTAATCAAACGTCAGTCACTGGGTTTTGGGTGCCTAACCCCCTTTGGCAATCCCAGCCATCAGGATTAGCTTCATAGTGCTGACAAAGGTCATGGTCAGGATCTGGGCTCTGTGGTGCTAGGTGCTGTACAAACACAAAGGGAGGTGTGCTCCCGGTGCCATTCCTGTGGAAGTCCATGGGAAGACTTCAGTGGGGTCAGACTGGATCCTAATCTAAGAGGATTCAAGTATAACAGACAGTAAGAGGGAGGGGTGAGAGAGTAAGAGATGGAAGAGCCACATGTTCCCTGCCATTGATCTGTTCCATGGCTCCCCATCATTTGCATGTCACTGTGCAGGACTATACATGCTAGTGTGTGGTGTCTTGTGCAGAGATGCATATTTATCATCATACACACACAAACCAGCTGCCTCTCAAACCCATACCCTATCGCTGCAAACTCCCCCATGGACTACATAGCGAGGCCCAGTATTTTCTCCACTAGGCACTGAAGGATGCTCCTCATCTGGCATGCACCTTGTTCCTGAACAATTCAAACATGCCAGCAGCCAGTGTGTCAGTCAGGAGAAGAGGGATGACCACTGGCTAGGGCTGTAGCTTGGGGCTTAGATGTGAGTTTAAGTGACTGCTCTGCTACAGACTCTCTGCGTGACCTTGGGGAAGTCCCTTAGTTTTTCTGGGTCTGTGTTCCCCATTTGCACAGTGGGGATAATAGCGCTGCCCTATCTCCCAGGGGTGTTGAGGATAAATAGTGACATGATCAGATCCTACAGTGATGGACATCACTTTTTCCCATGTAAAACATACACATATATAATATAGGACTTTCCATGTGTTTGTTATATGTATTGATTGCATTGTATTGCATAATCCTTTAAAATATATTTGCTGATATAACATATTAGCAGTTATAGAATTGGCTGGTTTTATTACATTGAAAATATGGTCTGACACTTTTTTTCAATAGCTTTAAAATACGTTGTATTATCCCACATTTTACCCTATATATATACACATACTACATGTGTATCCAGATGTAAATATATTCCAACTTTGAGACATTTGATCAGCTATATGGGGCATGTTTGACATATTGGAAGTACATTATATATTGCGGGGTGTGATATATTGTGTAGTGGGCAACACATTTAGCAAATGCTATATTAAACAAAATCCCCCCTCCCCCCCCCCCTCCAACCAAATGGCAATTTGTTTGCTTTGGTGCATCTAGACATTGACCCAGTCTTCATTTCCTTTTCCATTTAACTCTTCACTGGAAGGACAACTGTGGAGGTAAACTTGCTATTGCTGGGAAAGTAGCATACATTTAGGTCTAGGGAAGAGTGGCTAAAGAGTCCTTTCCTTCCACTGGGACTGGTGGGGTATGATTGTTAGTACTCCTAAGACATAAGCAGCCTTGTCCTTTGCCTCATCTTCCAAACTGCTCTGAACTCTGCCAAAGCAAATCTCCTATTGCCTTCTCTCTGGAAAGCAGTCTTTATAGCCAAGTCCATTTCAAAACACATTTTACAGAATAAACGAGAAAGGGGAATAAATTAACATCAAACATCTGCAGTGAATTTGCAAATTATAAAACAGATCAAATTAACAAATGTTGCCTTTTACAAGCTCTACTGTGCAATTTCACATTTGACACAGATTAAAGTTGACACAAAATTTCTCATAATGCTTGATCAACTCAAACCACAAGAATGTGCAAAACAAGCTTAACATTACAGAATTGTTGTTTTCTATGTGAACTATTGTTCATGGTTTGGATGTGATTCAAAAGAAATGTTTTGAAGAGCAACAAGCATATGTGAAGTATTTCCTCCTAACACCCAGCCCAGAGAGGAGAGCAGATGAGAATGAAATCAGATCATCACTCCATCTTGGGATGGAGGCATTTCTAGAGCCGTTATAAGCCTGCCCCTTCTATTGACTTAAACTCTGCTCTGAATGGCATTTTAACTATGGGTGAACAAAATGGTCATCTCCACTTTGAAGGGAAGCAATTTTGAAGCCTTAGTGTTTTGTTTCTCCTAATATTTGACTAAGGAAGTGCTTGGGATCTCCAATTTATGCCTTTCCAGGAGAGAGCTGAGTTATTAGCCAGAACAAGGTTTAGTATTTCACTGTGATTGAGAAAAGATAATGTCATTTAAAAATGTACATATAGCGGAAGGGAGTGGGGCTATCAGACCTTGCTTCTAGGGGAACAAGGATCCAGGAAGCGCTTTCTATCACAAGGATACAATAAGCAACACATATGCAACATAGGTGAAGCTGTCTGGAAACAAATGGTGGTCTGAAAAATCATAATACACGTTCTAGAGGCTAGACTTAATTAACAAAATACTCCTGCCTCTGTAGAGTGTGGCTCACCCCAAATCCTTGCAGTGCTTTACAGCTAGGTTGGCTGTGAACCCTCCTTGCATGACAGAAGCCTGCTGTTATCTTGCCTCCTAGGTGAAGGATTCAATATATTTCTTCCTCTCCCTCAAGATACACCAGTCCCATCCTTTGTCTGTATTCATAAACAGGACCCCACCCCTGCTGTTCTTTTTCATCTTGCAGATCTCCTTTCATAGATTTCACAGTCTCTTGTTTTGCCTGTGGCTCAGCAAATAGGCCGACACTGCGAGGCATAGAATACACACTAACCTCCTGACCAGACCGGGAGATAGGGGTCTGTTACCCGCTGCCTGAAAGGAACGTATATAAGGAATGTAATCTTCTGATGACCTGCCTTAACTCCAAGACCTTGAGAACATATTTTTGGTATAGATACATAACTCCTTAACTATTATCTGCACATGCAATGATTATATCAACCAGTGGGCTCCCGGCTCTTGCTAGAGACCTCATGCTGTCCCTCAGTGAACTATTATGCATATATCTAACCCAAGGTATCCCTGCAAATCTCTATGCACCCCTTGCACCCTCTTCCAGTTATCCCCAAGGGGTCCTTGGGTCACACCACATCACTGTCTAAGAGCAGGACCTCTAGGAGGAGCATCTAAATCCTAGAGCTGTCAGGGAGTGCAAATTGGGGGATAGCAGGTATTTGTCCCTGCACTGCCCAGATTGGCACACTTGGCCTTGGAGTACTGCAGTGATGAGTGTGGTACAAAAACCTACAGAGAAGAGAAGAGGGAACCTGGGAGTGACCTCTCACCTAGCCCAGGGTAGGACCCCTGTGGAGCAGACATCTCACTTCCTTGCTGCTGAGGTTGCCATGAGTCAGTGAGTCTTCCCCTGGGCAGCTGTGCCACATCAGTGCTATGCGGCCCTTACAGCTGCACCAGAGTGCTCACACCTTGTACCTTTGCCCCCAGTACACAGGCAGTGTTAAAAAGGAGCAAAGCTTCCTGCTCAGTTTTTGCTGCCCTCTCCCACCGTCCCTTTGAGGGCCAGGGAATTGTGCCCAAGGTCACAGAGGCCTGAGCCAACATGCATGGAGTTCAGTGGGAAGACTTGCATTGATTTAAATCGGCTTTGGATCTAGGGTGACCAGACGGAAAGTAATCCGATGAAGTGGGCTGTAGCCCATGAAAGCTTATGCTCAAATAAATTTGTTAGTCTCTAACGTGCCACAAATACTCCTGTTCTTTTTGCAGATACAGACAAACACGGCTGCTACTTTGAAACCAGACAGCAAGTGTGAAAAATCGGGACTGGGGGTGGGAGGGTTATAGGAGCCTATATAAGAAAAAGACCCAAAAATCGGGACTGTCCCTATAGAATCAGGACATCTGGTCGCCCTCTTTGGATCAGGCCAAAGGGAGTTATTGGGAGAAGTAGGAACAGAACTCAGAGTCCCCCACTCAACTCACAAGCCCTCCTGCCACAGGCACCGAAGACCATCCCTCTTCTTCACGCAGCTGTTGAATTGATGCAGCAGGAGTTGGGTAAAGAATGTGAGCCTTGTGAACTAGGGGCCAGCAGAGAGCTTAGCCAGCTCTGGTGGCCTGGCTACCTGGTGAGGAGTGCATTATCCAAACACACAGCTGGCAAAGTACTCATGGTCCTGCAAAAATAACACAGCCATGCATCCCCCTTTGCACAGAGACCTTCCTCAGTTGGCAGGAAATCCACGGAGAGCACTGAACTGAAAAGGGACCTCTTTCCAGGCTGGACTGCAGAGCTTGCTGTGCCCCTGCGCAGCCTGAGGGAAGCCCCTGGCATCACTGTGGCCTGCAGCAGCCCTGACCCAGCACTATGGACTAGACTAGGGTTACCATACGTCCTCTTTTTCCTGGACATGTCCGGCTTTTCGGCAGTCAAACCCCTGTCCGGGGGGAATTGCCAAAAAGCCGAACATGTCCAGGAAAATGGCGGCTCTGCTCCTCCCCGACTCTTCGGCTCTGTTTAAGAGCCCGGCTGCCCGAGCGCTACCGGCTTCGGGCAGCCCCTGTGCCTCCGGACCCTGCGCCGCCGGAGTCCGGGAGGGGAAGTGCCCAGCTGGGGGCGCAGGGTCCAGAGGCACGGGGGCTGCCCAAAGCCGGTAGCGCTCGGGCAGCTCGGCTCTGTTGAAGAGCCAGGCTGCCCGAGCGCTACCGGCTTCGGGCAGCCCCCGTGCCTCCGGACCCTGCGCCGCCAGAGTCCGGGAGGGGAAGTGCCCGGCTGGGGGCGCAGGGTCCGGAGGCATAGGGGCTGCCCAAAGCCCCTGCGCTACCGGCTTCACGGTTTGCCGGACAGGCTCCAGACCCTGCGCCCCCGGCTGGGCGCTTCCCCTCCTGGGCTCCAGCTGCGCTGGGGAAGTGCTGGCCAGGGGCGCAGGGTCTGGGGGCTGCCCGGCAAACCCTGAAGCCGGTAGCGCTGGGGCAGCCCTTTCCCAGTGGCTGGGAGTGGGAGGGAGGAGGGGGCGGAGTTAGGGCGGGGGGTGGGGTTGGGGCGGGGCTAGGGGGAAATGGGTGGGGCCAGGGCCTGTGGAGGGTCCTCTTTTTTTATTTATTAGATATGGTAACCTTAGACTAGACACACCCAACTTTCTGCTCTTTCTTTGCTAGGCACTGGCCAAACTAGTTGTTTTTTTGGAGAGGGGCCAGGTGCAATGTCTCATGGAGCTAGCGAGGCAGTGGTAGCTGTGCACTGGCATTGAATGTGCAACCACTCACTGCAGGCTCTGAACTGGCAGCAGGGACAGGACTCAGGAGGTGGCGGCCATGAGATCCCCATACAAAAGCCAGGGTTGCTATTTGCAAGGAGTGCGCCTTGCTATGACCTTCTGCTGATACATGCTGCACACGGTGTCTGTGCCGCAGGAGATGCTGTCATTGGGCATATCCGTCCCTGATCACTTGCGCTGGTCACTAGAGAACCCATGGCCTTTCTGTAGCAGCCAGGACCATTGCATTCTCTACCATTGTCCTGCAATTCCGCAGTGGGGAAAACTCACTGCCCTGCTCTGCTTGCATTACTCAGGCAGTGCAAAGGAGAGGAAACTACCGGCCTTTGCAGAGCAGCTGGGGCGTAGACATGCCTCGACCCACTGCCTGGCCTAGAGAAGTATAATATAATATATGGAGATATACCCATCTCCTAGAACTGGAAGGGACCCCCAGAAGGTCATTGAGTCCAGCCCCCTGCCTTCACTAGCAGGACCAAGTACTGATTTTGCCCTAGATCCCTAAGCAGCTCCCTCAAGGATTGAGCTCACAACCCTGGGTTTAGCAGGCCAATGCTCAAACCACTGAGCTATTCCTCCTCCACTACACCTCCTGCACTGGTGGCCCTGCAAAGGTGAGTGTGTGTGCAGGGATGGTTCCGTATAATAGGTGGGGTGTCATTCCCAAGCGGGCCTGTGACCAACTCCCATGTCACCTCTCCTCTCCTGCTTGGGGCTTCAGATTCCTTGCCACTGGCTGATGGCAACGGGAGCGGGCACCTCTGTCCATGCCCTTGGCTGAGATAGGGCAGGAGGGCTCCCCTGTGTCTGTGTTGGCACAGAGGTGTTTTCTTACATACTGTAGGCATGGCATCACCACAGTCTCTGAGCAGCTCCCAGACTGAAACTACCGTAGCCTCTCTCTACCCCCACAAGGTAATGGGTATTATTCTCCCCAGTGTATACATGGGGAACTGAGGCACTGAGAGACTGAGTATCTAACCCAAGTCACGCTGAGAGTGTGTGCTAGAGACAGTATCACAGAAACCACAAACCTGTGCTAATTTATTTCCTTTCTGGCATTGCAGTGAGAGGAAGTGGACCGCACATGATGCTATTGTTGCATAGTTATGGCCCAAGGCATGGTACTGACTCTAGTGCAGTGCTAGGGCCTGGGCGGTGCACTGTGGAACTCTGGGGTCTACTTGGTGGGGGGGTGTGATAGCCATGGCTGTGTTTGTGAATAGTGAAGCTGGGCAAATCCCATCAATCAGGTTCAGCAGGTAGAGTCACGGTTGTTAAAACGAGCTTTGCACATGTCCTTAGTGTGATTTGCCTGTGCTGATTTTAGCAGCATTGCGCACAAGAGCCTCCTAATGGGCTGATGTGACCATGTAGGTCATACGTGCTCTCTGATTGTGCAATGGGCGCAGGATGCCTGGCGCTGGCTCTCAGCCCTGCCCACACACAGTTCCAGTGACCATTGAGCTTGGCTTGTTGAGGACACACACAAGAATTGGCTTCTGAAACACTTCCTTGGCTCCTGCACATCCCAGGGCCCAGCTCTGTAGGTGACAGTCCATATGTTGTGTATGTCAAATAGCCCCTTGTTGTCACCATAAACTGAAGTGCTCAATTTAAACTCTTCCTCAACTTCAAAGCCCACCTCCTAGCAATGTGTTCTTTAATCAAAGCAGAACCTGCAACTGTAGAGCATTTGAGATCTCTAGGATGATACATTTCTGCATCTTGGTCCCTTCCTGCTGGAGCTGATGTGTTTGGGTAACAGAGATTGGAGTAGCATGGCAGGCAGAGAAGGGCTTTTGATGCTGGAAAAACAAAAAGCAGAACGAGCTGAGTAATTTTTGACGTTCCCACCCAGCTTAACGCTCCTGTCAAGAGGAGGCTGCCAGCTAAAAGCCGAAATATCAAAACTGCAGGAACTGCCCATCTCAAAGCCATTGACCCATGTATCTCTCCAGCTTCAGAGAGCGAGCTATCCCTTGATCCACACCCACCTCTTTTTTCTAAGCGTCTCTATGGCTAATGGGTAATTTGAAGCACATGTGTTTCTGTATTTTATTAACCAACTTTGAAAGGTAACATTTGCTCACCAAAATGCAGCACACCCATTGCAGCCAGCCTTCCTCCACAGGGCAGTGACTCCACTAGTACATTGCAAAGGTCAGCTTTATTCAGCTCATCTTCTGCAGCCGTTTATCCCAAGGTTGCTATAGAAAGACAGGAGTAACACTGGACTCTGAGCAATTATTTAGTGCCCTATACAGTGGCATCTCAGGGAGTTTTGATTGATTCCTTCCTGAGACTGGCTGGTCATCATCATGCAGGTTTTAGCTGCTGAAACAAAGGGTATGTCTACACTACGAGAGTAGTTCAATTTTACTTAAAGCGAATTTGTGGAACCGATATTACAAAGTCGAACGTGTGTATCCACACTAAGGACAGTAATTCGACTTTGAGTCCACGCTAACGGGGCAAGCGTTGACATTGAAAGCGGTGCACTGTGGGCAGCTATCCCACAGTCCCCGCTGCCCATTGGAATTCTGGGTCGAGCCCCCAATGTCTGCTGGGGCAAAAAATGTGTCAAGGGTGGTTTTTGGTAACTGTCGTCATTCAACCGTCACTCCCGCCCTCCCTCCCTCCCTGAAAGCACCGGCGGGAAATCACTTTGCGCACTTTTCTGGTGATTGACAGCACGGACGCCACAGCACTGCAAGCATGGAGCCCGCTGTAATTATCGCTGCAGTTATGGCCGTTGTCAACACCTCGCACCTTATCATCCACCTTTTTCAGAGGCAGATGCTGAGAAATCGGGTGAGGAGGCTACGGCAGCGCGGTGAGGACATTAAGTCTGAGAGGGACACAGACCTCTCGCAAAGCACGGGACCCCGCGCCATGGACATCATGGTGGCAACAGGTCATGTTGATGATGTGGAATGGTGATTCTGGGCCCAGGAAACAAGCAAGGACTGGTGGGACCGCATAGTGCTGCAGGTCTGGGATGAATCACAGTGGCTGTGAAACTTTCGGATGCGTAAGGGAACTTTCCTGGAACTTTGTGAGTTGCTGTCCCCTGCCCTGAAGCGCAAGGACACCCGGATGCGAGCAGCCCTGACTGTCCAGAAGTGAGTGGCCACAGCCCTCTGGAAGCTTGCAACGCCAGACAGCTACCGGTCAGTCGCGAATCACTTTGGAGTGGGCAAATCTACCGTGGGGGTTGCTGTGATGCAAGTAAGCCAACGCAATCGTTGAGCTACTGCTCTCAAAGGTAGTGACCCTGGGAAACGTGCAGGTGATCATAGATGGCTTCGCTGTGATGGGATTCCGAAACTGCGGTGGGGCTATAGATGGAACTCGCATCCCTATCCTGGGACCGGCCCACCAGGCCAGCCAGTACTTTAACCGAAAGGGCTACTTTTCAATGGTGCTGCAAGCACTGGTGGACTATAGGGGACGTTTTACCAACATCAACGTTGGATGGCCGGGCAAGGTTCATGATGCTCGCGTTTTCAGGAACTCCGGTCTGTTTAGATGGCTGCAGGAAGGTATTTACTTCCCGGACCACAAAATAACTGTTGGGGATGTGGAGATGCCTATAGTGATCCTCGGGGACCCAGCCTACCCACTAATGCCCTGGCTCATGAAGCCCTATACAGGCGCCCTGGACAGTGAAAAGGAACTCTTCAACTACCGGCTGAGCAAGTGCAGAATGGTGGTGGAGTGTGCTTTTGGACGTCTGAAGGGGAGATGGAGAAGCTTACTGACTTGCTCTGATCTCAGCGAAACCAATATCCCCATTGTTATTGCAGCTTGCTGTGTGCTCCACAATCTCTGTGAGAGCAAGGGGGAGACGTTTATGGCGGGGTGGGAGGTTGAAGCAAATTGCCTGGCTGCTGATTATGCCCAGCCAGACAGCCGGGCAATTAGAAGAGCCCAGCGGGACACGCTGTGCATCTGGGAAGCTTTGAAAGCTAGGTTCCTGAGTGAGCAGGGTAACCTGTGACTATTAAGTTTGTTTAAACAGAAGCTGAACCTGCCCCCGTTTCTTTACTCAGTTAATGTTGACTATCCTCTCCAGTTACCAACCCCCTTTCCCCTCTTCCAACACACCTTTAAAAATAAAATAAATGAAACTTTGTTCATTAACACCATTTTCTTTATTAAGGATTTTGTGGTAAAGTGTTGAAACTGGGACACAGACTGGTGGGGAGCAGGTGTACTGATGGAAAGGACGCTTCTAAACTGGAGGAATGACAGGCTCCTGCTCCTAGAGCGGTCCGCAGTGATGGACTGGTTGTTTCAATGGAGCCTGCCACCCCTCCTTTTCGGGACTCTGTGTGCTGGGGGTATGTGCCTTTGTGGTGGGGAAGGGCGGTTACAGATCCCCTGCTGCGTGGCTCTGTCATCCAGGCTAAGGACTGCTGCATAAGATCTGTAACCGCCCTCCCCCCGCCACAAACTCACATAGCTCCCCCCTCCCCCCCAAACATGAAAACCACCTCCCAGACTGACCAGGGTGCCTAGTGACTGCTATGTGTGTGTGTGACCTTCTGCTGAACCTGCCCCCGTGTCTGTACCCTGGTAAAGGTGACTGTCCTCTCCAATTGCCAACCCCCTTCCTCCCCCTTCAAACACACTCTCCTCTAAAAGAACATGACGGAAACAGTAACTAACAGAAATGTATTTTTTATTAACAACTACACAGTTAAGGGATGAAACTGGGACGGGGGCTTGGGTGAGGTGCTTTTGGAGTGAAGGAAAGGACTTATCGTATCTTTGGGAATGAGAGCCTTCTGTTACTTGAGCAGTCTGCAGGGGTGGAGTGACTGTTTTCATGGCCCCTGCCGCCCCTCCTTCTTGGGACTTTGGGTGACGGGGGGGGATGGGACTTTGTGGCGGGGGAGGGCGGTTAGAGAGAGAATGCAGCGGGGCTCTGTCCTCCTGCCTCCGGTCCTGCAGAATATCTACAAGGCGCTGGAGTGTGTCTGTTTGCTCCCTCATAAGTCCAAGCAGCGTTTGAGTCACCTGCTGGTCTTCCTGCCGCCACCTGTACTCCCGTTCGCTGTGTGATCGCTGGTATTGCGACATGTTCTCCCTCCACTGGGTCTGCTGTGCCGCCTCGGCTCGGGAGCAGCCCATAAGTTCTGAGAACATCTCGTCCCATGTCCTTCTCTTTCATCGCCTGATCTGCGCTAGCCTCTGGGAGGGGGATGCCGGGGTAGCTCGGGAGACACTCGCAGCTATGGGATGGGAAAAAGGGAGTAAATTCCTCACAAAGATACAGTTTTGCGAACAATGAATATAGTCTTTCTCTGTGAACAAGACCATGCACAACACCTATCACATGCACACTCAGTACAAGGTCGAATTTTCGGCCTTCTCATTGAGTGCCTGGGGTCTTGCTGTACAGATCACACAAGTGGGGCCGGACAACGGAATTCGGCTAGCAGACGGACATGGTAAGCCGTAGAGTTTTGGCTGCTTAAAGCCTAATTTATAGCAGTGTCCTCCTTTCACATTCAAAGCAACACTCCTAGCGTTGGCCAGTTCCTGCTGCTGGCAATCCAGCCAGCATGAACTCTGCCCCTATCCCACCCCCCTCGTGGCTCTCCCCGGGAAAGATCCCTCCATGCTGCCCCTGTCACGCCTCCACCGTATGGCTGTAACGGACGGTTACAGTTATGTAAAGAAACAGGCAATCAGTCCCAATACTAACATTCCCCTAATTGAAAGCAGGACACCATGAGTGATATCACTCTGATGAGGATTTCGGAGACAGAGAAAGACCGCATGCTGCATGAATGCCAGCAAGCACCAGGGCCATATGCCGCCATGCTTTGTGAGGCAATGTTCCCGGAGTACTTGCTGCTAGCCTGGCGCGGAAAAGTTTCCTACCATGGAGGACGCAATAAGGCCGCTCTCCCCAGGAACCTGATGCAAAGGCTTTCACAATACCTCCAGGAGACCTCCGTGGAGATGTCCCAGGAGGATTTCTGCTCTATCCCCGGACATATTGACAGAATTTTCCAGTAGCTGCACTGGCAAGGACTAGAAACTAAAGTGCCTAGGGCAAAATAATCATGAAAAACCCATTGTTAAGATACCATTCCTATTCTGTTCAAAATAAATGTTTAAAACACTTACCTACTGATGTTTCCCCTGATTCACGGTCTGGGTTACTGCCTTGGGAGGGTTGGTAGGGGATCTGCGTGAGGGTGATGAAGAGTTCTTGGCTGTCGGGGAAATCAGCGTTGAAAGCGCTGTCGACTGCCTCGTCATCCTCATCTCCTTCCTCATCTTCCCCATCCGCGAACATCTCCGAGGAAGCGACCGTCGACAATACCCCATCGGCAGAGTCCACGGACAGTGGTGGGGTAGTGGTGGCGGACGCACCTAGAATGGAATGCAGTGCCTCGTAGAAACGGCATGTCTGGGGCTGGGATCCAGAGCGTCTGTTTGCCTCTTTGGTCTTCTGGTACCCTTGTCTCAGCTCCTTAATTTTCACACGGCACTGTGTTGCATCCCGGCTGTATCCTCTCTCCATCATGGCTTTGGAGATCTTCTCATAGATCTTCGCATTCCGTTTTTTCGATCGCAGCTCCGAAAGCACGGACTCATCGCCCCACACAGCGATCAGATCCAAGACTTCCCGATCAGTCCATGCTGGGGCCCGCTTTCTATTCTGCAATTGCATGGTCACCTCTGCTGGAGAGCTCTGCATCGTTGCCAGTGCTGCTGAGCTCGCCACGATGTCCAAACAGGAAATGAGACTCAAACTGGCCAGACAGGAAAAGGAATTCAAATTTTCCCGGGGCTTTTCCTGTGTGGCTGGTCAGAGCATCCGAGCTCAGACTGCTGTCCAGAGCGTCAACAGAGTGGTGCACTGTGGGATAGCTCCCGGAGCTATTAGTGTCAAATTCCATCCACACCTACCCTAATTCGACATGGCCATGTCGAATTTAGCGCTACTCCCCTCGTCGGGGAGGAGTACAGAAATCGATTTAAAGAGACCTCTATGTCGAAATAAATAGCTTTGTTGTGTGGACGGGTGCAGGGTTAATTCGAGTTAACGCTGCTAAATTCGACATAACCTCCTAGTGTAGACCAGGCCAAAGACCAAGATTATCACCTTGAGGCTGGAAAGTGAAAATCAGTCAATTTGTTACAGGCTAGAAACCATTTCTCTGACTTCCTTCCCGCCGTTGGTTCCTAGTCCTTCCCTCTCATGGTTTGTTGCAACACAAGGAATTGATGCAGAGGAGAGACAGTTTGTCCCCTCATCCGAAGTCCCAGCTGTCCGTGTTGTCCTGTAAGCCCGTCTTGCTTTCACGAAGAGCTCCGGCTGCACCTCTCCCTCATGTGCATCTGAACTGCTGCCCTCTGCTGCTTGAGGGCCAGGCCCGTTACAGTGAGCATGGAAAGCCCTGACAGCCCTGGAACCAGCAGGCATTCTCCTTGCTCAGTCATTTGGCATGAGAAAAGAGGCATCCTGTCCGCCCTGCCCTGCCCTGCCGTGCTCTGGGTGGCTCTGGTGAACAGCATAGCAAAGGCTGGGCATACCCTGTGGCTGCAGAATCCAGACACTAAAAGGAAACCCTGGGCCAGAGCACTCCATCTTCTGCTCCAGGGATGTGTGGAGGGGAGCTTGTACCTCTCCTCATCAGGGACTGCGAGGGCTGATGTAGTCCTGTCGCAGGCATGGGCTACTCAGGAATGCCCTATCTTGCTTCTTTGCTGCAGTGACCCCTATGGTCCATGGCAGGGGCACAGATCCACCCTGCCATCCCATGCTACAGACCCAAATCCACATCCTCCCTCCTCTGGTCCACCCCAGACACACTTCCATTCCACCGGGTCTGTCCGTGCCATTCCCTGCGACCATCTCTAGCTATGATGATTCCCCATATGATGATTCTAGCGCGATGATTCCCCAGAACACTTGTCCCCTGGGGACCGGCACCCATGCAGTGGCCTTTTTGGAACCCATGGGGGTCTCACCCAGGTCAGAACACCAGTTCAAGGCATTCCTACTCAGTTGTCTTGGAGAGACCGGTACCGAACCCAGTGCCAAGACCAGTACTGAACAACCGGAACAGGTCCCCCATTCAGAGGACAAAGTAGAGGCTAGGGCAACATCACATGTCTCTTCCTCCTTTTCGACAGACGACACACTGGTATCTAAGGGGGCATCTGCATGCCAGGTCGACTATAAGGCCCACCAGGACTTACTAAAGTGGATGGTGTCAAACCTGGACATGCAGGCGGAGGTTGTGAAGGAGCCAGATCATGGCTTCTTGGATATCTTGGCGGCTCCAGGCCCTGCAAGAGTCGCTCTTCCCCTTCATGAGGCGATTGTGGAGCCCATCAAGACTCTGTGGCAGAATCCAGCCTCCCTCCCTCCTACAGCTAAACGGACAGAGCAGAAGTATTTTATACCTGCAAGCGTTGTGAATCTTTATTTTCGCACCCTCCCCCTGGTTCACTCGTGGTGGTGGCTGCCAACAAAAGGGACCATTAAGGCCAGGTGGGGCCCACACCAAAGGTGAAGGATTCCAAGAAGCTAGGCTTGCTTGGGAGGAAAGCCTACTCCACTGAAGGGTGGTGGGTTGTGTTACATCTCCACATAGCAAGCCAGCAGGTCTTGCTGGGTTGCTATGATTTTAATAATGTAGGAAGTGATGAAGGACAAACTTCCCCAGGACAACCAGCAGGAGTTCTCTGCCCTTGTGGAGGAGGGCAAGACAGTGGCCAAGGCCTCTCTGCAGGCAGCCCTGGACGCTGCCAATTCTGCGGCCAGGTCAATGGCCACGGCTGTCACCATACGCAGGAGCTCATGGTTGCAGGCATCAGGTGTCCAGCAGGAAGTTCAACAAACTTTACAGGACCTTCCATTTGAGGGATCCTCACTCTTTTCAGAGCAAACAGATATCAGTCTGGACGGCCTTAAAGATATAGGGTGACACTAATGTCCCTGGGACTGTACACTCCTACACAGTGTAGGAAACATTATAGGCTGCAGCAATACGGCTGGTACGACCCCCAACCAGCTAGACACGATCAGCAGAGGAGAGGAAACAAGGGGTTTGGGCATAGGCCACCTCCACCCTCCTCCTCAGCATTCCAGCACCTCAAAGCACTCGTTCTATCGAGATGCTCAAGGACAACCTACAATCCCTTCACTTCAGTCACCCCCATTTTTCCAACCACCCCCATTTTCCAACCACCTTTCACATTACCTCAGACCACTGGGTCCTAAACACAGTGGAATATGGGTATACCCTTCAGTTTGTATCTATTCCACCTTCCCACCCACCTTCCCCATCCCTCTTCATGGACCCTTCTTATGAGCTTCTGTTGGAGCAAGAAGTGCAATCCCTTCTTTGGTTGGGAGCCGTGGAAGAGGTTCCACAAGTGCTAAGAAGAAAGGGGTTCTATTCCCATTACTTCCTGATCCCCAAGGCAAAGGGAGATCTCAAACCAATCCTAGACCTACGGTAATTCCTCGCTTAACGTTGTACTTATGTTGCAGAAAAATGCTACTTTAAGTGAAACGATGTTAAGCAAATCCAATTTTCCCATAAGAATTAATGTAAAGGGGGTTAGGTTCCAGGGAAATATTTTTCACCAGACATAAGTTTTAAACAAACAATTTAATACTGTTCACAGCAATGATGATTGTGAAGCTTGGTTGAGTGGTAAGTCAGAGGGTGGAAGAGGGTGGTATATTTCCCAGGAAATGCCTTAGTGCTGAATGATGAACTAGAACCGGGACGACTTTAAGTAAGGAGTTACTGTACATCATTTCAACCACTATCTCAAGAAGTTGATGTTTTGTATGGTCTCCTTGGCCTCCATCATCCCGTCACTGGATCCAACGGCTTGGTATGCTGCCCTCAACTTGAAAGATGCATACTTCACATATCAATTTTCCAAGGCCACAGAAGGCTTCTGAGATTTGTGGTAAACTAGGCCCCATTATTAATTCACAGCCCTACCATTTGGGCTATTGGCAGCCCGAGGGTCTTTATCAAGTGTATGGCCTTTCTGAGGAGATATGGGAACATGTGGACTCCTCTTTTCAACAACTGGCTCATCAAAGGTCAGTCTTGAGCACAAGTGGAGTCCGATCTTGTCCTCATACAATCGACCTTCCAGGCTTTGGGTCTCCGAATAAATGTACAGAAGTCGACCCTTACGCCCGTACAAAGACTAGAGTTCATTGGGGCAGTTCTTGATTCCACACAGGGGAAGGCCCTTCTCTCAGAGGGCTGCCTCTGGGCAATCTTGACACTAATAAGCTCCTTGCAATCGCAACCGGTCACAACAGGCTGGGTTTGCTTGAGCCTGCTTGGCCACATGGCATTCTACACCTACGTGGCTCAACATGTGAGGTTGAGACTCAGACCTCTCCAAGCCTGGCTTGCCATGGTATACTATCCCTCCAGACATCACCTGGACAGGGTTCTCATGGTTCCATCTCAAATCCTCAACTTGTTGACAGGGTGGTTAGACTGATGCACATTCTGTGTGGGGGTATCCTTCACAAGGCCTCGTCCGTCCACATATCTGGTCTCTGATGCCTTGGCACTGGGCTGGGGAGCCCACCTGGGGCATCTTAGGACTCCCAAGAGAAGCTTTTGCTCCATATCAATCTCGGGGAACTCAGGGCAGTCTGCCTATCTTGTCAGACATTCTTGCCCCAGATCACAAACAAGACAGTCTCGGTTCTCACGGACAATACATCGGCCCTGTACTACATCAACAGGCAGAGCGGAGCTCATTCTTCTCCCCATGCCAGGATGTAGTTCATTTGTGGGAATTTTGCATCATACATTCGACTGGGTTTTAAGCATCTTACCTGCCAGGGGTGCAGAACCAGCTCGCAGATCACCTCAGCAGGTCATTCTCTCCTTACCACAAGTGGTCTCTGTGACAGCTTGGACCCCCCCTGTCTGGGATGCCACCTGATGTGCTGGGGTCCCATTGCATCCGCCCGTTCCACCAGTCTGGGCTTCCTCACCCTGTCCTTGCTGTGCCAGGCCCTCAAACCTTCTCTAGCACACACACGCGCGGACACACACACGGCCACACCCAACCGCAGACACAGACTGAAATCAACTCTGTGTGGGAAGCTTCAGCTCAGGGATTTATCCAGCACTCATGTACACACCTCCTTTGGGGTGTAAACCAAAATAATATTGTCTTGCACTGTATAGCGAGATCTGCATAACGCAAGCTCATAAAAATTGCCCCCTCCCTCAAGGTGGAAAAGATATGCACTGCTCCCCCCCCCCCCCGCTATGAATTGCACAAACTGGGTTTTGAAATGAACAAGAAATAAGTTTATTAACTACAAAAGGTAACTTTTTAGTGATTATAAGGGATAGCAAAGAGAACAAAGCAGATTACCGAGCAAATAAAATAAAACACACAAACTAAGCTTAATACACTCAAGAAACAAGTTACAAAATGTAATGTCTCACCCTCAATGTTGTTTTAGGCAAGTTGCAGAGTTTCTGTGGCTTAGAGTTCCAGTTACTTCTCTTTACAGACCATAACCCTGTCTCAGCCTGGATTCAACCCTGCCTTTTCCTCCAGGTGTTTTTAGCAGTCTTCCTTCCTGGGCAGGCAATGGAGGAGAGTCCAGATTGCCTTGCTTCCTAGCCTTAAATAGAATTTACATAAGGCAGGAAGCCTTTGTTTCCAGTGGAAAAGTACCAACAATGTCCAAGGTGGTATTTGTACCAGGTGATCTTATCACCTGACCATGTAATGTCAAAGCAACCATGAAACCAGGTTTATTTGCAATGTCCACAGGAAGGAACTCCAGGGAAGATGGGAGATTCACATTTTCGAAGACTCATGTTTTTTTCCTAATGGCCCATTAAGGCTGATTGCTAACAGTCTGGTGGGCGTTTCCCAAGTACACACCCAGTGGTAATTGTTACATAGACAATATTCCTAATTTCAGTTACAGAAATGATACATGCATACAAATTGGATAAACACATTCAGTAAATCATAACCTTTCCAATGATACCTCACATTACCTGTCTTGCATAAAACATATTTTACTTGTGCCATATTGATAGCCTAACAATATTTCTATGAAGGATATGGGGTGTAACATCATAATCCCTTCACCCAGATGTCACAAGGGACATCTTCCACGGTGGGGGTTTCCCCACATAGACCTGTTCACCACCCATGCAACAGGAAGTGTCAACAATTCTGCTCCCTGAGTCATGGTCAATTCATCTGTTCTACACCTTTCCCCCCCATTCTGTTGATTCACAGTGTGCTCGACGAAGATCAAGTAGGACTGTGCTCCGGTCATTCTAATAGCTCCAGCATGGCCAAGACAGCACTGACACACCATGCTCGTTTGACTTTCAGTGGAGGCCCCAATCATGCTCCCTCTGCACCTGGACCTGATCTCCCAGAACCACAGGTGGTTGCTCCACCCAAACCTCAGCTCACTGCACCTGAAGGCCTCAAATCTTAATGGCTAAATCCTGAAGAGCAGACTTGTTCAGAACAGGTTCGTAGGTTTCTTCTGAGCAGTAGGAAACCCTCCAGGAGGGCAATTTACCGGGCAAAGTGGAAGTGGTTCTTTATCTGGTCTTCTCAACGTGGAGTCCCACTCATGCCATTCACATTGCAGCTCATTCTGGATTACCTTCTATCCCTAAGGCAGCAGCAGTACACCTGACGGCCATCTCAGCATTCCATCTGAAGATTGACAATAGGTCATTCTTCTCTCATGAAATGGTTATTCATTTCCTCAAAGGCTAGGAGAGGGACTCCTTCAAATGAAGGAACCAGCTCTCTTTCCTCCCCCGCCACCCATGGACCTGAACTGTGTCCTCTCAAAGTTAACAGGCCCACCCTTTGAGCTGCTAGCAACATACTCATTGCTGCACCTCTCTTGGAAGGTAGCATTTCTGGTGACCATTACGTCGGCCAAGAGAGTGTCAGAAATCCAAGCCCTCACCGCAGAGCCCCCATATACAATCTTCTTTAAAGACAAGGTGCAGCTACACCCACCTCCACAATTCCTCCCAAAAGTGGCGTCTCAGGTCCACTGCAACCAACCCATTTTTCTCCCAGTCTTGTACCATAAACCACATGTGGACAGGGAAGAGTGATGCCTGCACTCCTTGGTTATTAGACAGGCCCTGGTGTTTTATACTGAGAGTACCAAATTGCTTTGTAAGTCACCACAGCTCTTCATACTGATAGCTGAAAGGATGAAGGGTCTCTCCATCTTCGCTCAGAGAATTTCATCCTGGATCACATCATGTATCTGGGCGTGTTATTACCTCATGGGGGTTCCCCCTCTGCTTAACCTGGCTGCTCATTCCACGAGGTCCCAGGCCTCAAGTCCCAATTCAAGATATCTGTAGAGCTATGACTTGGTTCTCGGTACACACGTTCTCAACTAAACTATGCTATTACTTAACAGGCCAGAGACAATGCACACTTTAGCCATGTTGTGCTACAGTTGGCTTGCCATTGAACTCCATGTGGTACAAAGTCAAATGCCTTACAGAAATGTAAGTATATTATATCAACACTAATACCTTTATCAACCACACTTATAATCTAATCGAAACAAGATATCAAGTTGGTTGGACAGGATCTATTTTCCATAAACCCATGTCGGTTTGCATTAATTACATTACCCTCCTTTTTAATTCTTTATTAATTGAATCCCATATCAGCACTCCATTTTCTTGGTTGGGATCAATGTCAGGCTCACAGGATTAGTTTTCTTCCAGTCTTCTGAAACTTCCCCAGTGCTCCAAGACTTATTGAAACCTTAATGGTCCAGTTCTAAAACTCTTAGATGCAAGTTATCTGGAACTCCTGATTTAAAAATATCCAACTTTAGTAGCTTCTGTTTAACATCCTCTAGAGATACTAGTGGAATGGAAAGAGTATTATCATCCCCATATGATGAGACTGCATCATCTGTTTTTTTCCTAAATACTGAACAGAAATATTTATTGACTACTCATGCCTTTTTTTGTATTATTATTGATAATTCGATCATTTCTATCTAACAATGGACCAATACAATTATTAGGATACTTTTTGTTCCTAATATATTAAAAAAAACTCCTTTATTGTCCTTACCTCTGCTGGCCATAGAGTTCTCCTTGGGGCTGTTTGCTTCCCTTATCAATTTGCTACAATTCCTAACTTCTGATTTGTATTCATTACTATGAACTTCCCCTTTCTTTATTTGTTTTACATTTCTATCTATATATTTACAGCTGCCTTAACTTTCCCTCTAAATCAGGTTGGTGTTTTAACCAGTCTGGCCTTCTTCCTCAGTTGTGGCTTTTGGGGCATCTCACCGGGTGTTGTTAAATGATTCCCAATTATCAATCAAATTTTTCTGATTAAATTCTTCCTCACAGCTGATTTGGCTCATAATTGTTTTCAGCTTTGTGAAACTGGCACTGTTAAAGCACCAAATTTGTGTCACTGGTCTGGACTTTATTCTGCTCATGGATTATAAATTTGATCAAGTCATGATCAACTTGTACCTAGGCCACCATTAATTTTTACTTCTGTGGTTGGTGCCTCTTTATCTATTAGGATGAGGTCTAATACAGAATCCCCCCATGTTGGCTTGTGACAGAGCATTATCGGCAGCCCCTGATCACTGACATTGCTGCAGCCTAGAGAAGGCTACAGGCCCAGCTGGAGGCAATTATATACTTTCTGTTACTGTGAGCTCGTGGGTGGTGATCACTGGGCTAACAAGGCAATTGGGAGAATATAAAAGGAAGAAAGAGGAAGCAAGGGGTCGCTTGGAAGGGGGCTTAGTTAGAGGGTGAGCCTGGGCTGAGATGTGAGGGCTGCAGGGAAGTGTACCCTTGCCGTAAGCCTGCATTGCATGGTGTTACTATATAAGAAAAAAAATGAATACATACATGGTACTCCTTGGTGAAAGGTTACAACCCAGCGTGTGTTTGTGATTGTGAAACCACCTGGACTGGCCAGGCAATGTGGTTCACCGGGGAGCGACGGAGGCACCCTGTGACATGGCTGCAATGCTTTTGGAGTTAGGAAATTGTCATTGATAATGTGTAGAAATTCCAAGCATGAAACCTCCAGCCTACATCACCCAAGTTGAAGTCCCCCAGGATCACCCAGCTTTTCTCCTATACGTTATAGATGGGTGTGTAAGGAGCTGGTCATCCTGTTCCCTTGGGTGATCTGGTGGCCTGTAGCAGACACTAGCTAGTACCCCATCTTGTGCTTTGTCTGTTAGGACATTGATTCATAAGCATTCAAGATAATTTTCTTCTGAGTTATCAGTGACTCAGAAACAGGTAATGCCATTTTTGACATAGAGTGACTCCCCTCTCCCTTTTTGCCCACTGGAGTCTTCCTAAATAGGTTCTACCCATTGATTTTAACCTTCCAGTCATGCGAATCATCCCACCAGGTTTCTGTAATGCCACCTAACCTAAGTTATTTGCACGGCCTCAGAGCAGGCTATCTAAGGCAGTGCAGGGGGGAGAGGCGCCTCTCCCCTGACCCCGGAGCTGCTGCAGTGAGAGAGGGCTGGGGAGAGTCCTCTCTCCCCGCTGCAGCCCCAGGACAGCCTGCACCCCCTACCCCCCTCATCCCCAGCCCCACCCCAGAGCCTGCACCCAAGCCAGAGCCCTCATGCCACCATGCCCCAACCCTCTGCCTCAGTCCTGAGCCCCCTCCTGAACCCCAAACCCCGCATCCCTGGCCCCACCCCAGAGCCCACACCCCCAGCCAGAGCCTTCATCCCCCTACAACCCAACCCTCTGCCCTAGCCCTGAGCCCTCACCCGCACCACAAATCCCTTGGTCCCACCCCTGCCACACATCACCTCCATATTGGTGCACATAACAAAATTCATTCAGCACCTGGATGTAAAAAATTAGAGGGAACATTGCACGTAACTCAAATTAATTTTCATAAATGAGTGATTCCAAGTCATCTTGTTTGTTACTCGGGCTCCTAGCTCCGGTGTATAGGAAAGTGAAGAATTTCTTCTCTTCGTGTCTTTTGGTTCCTCGATTTCATTTTGTTCTCAACATCTCGGTTTTGTGCTGAGTGGTCATATCTTCCTCTTTTTAACCTCCCCTTTTGCTATTAGTTTAACCCCCTCCTCACTACTCTACCCAGCCTGGTCCCCAGGAGATTGGTTTCCCTTCTACTGAGGTGGAGGCTATCCAAACTATACAGCCCCCTCTCCCCACTGAAAGTGGACCAATGTTCCACAAATCTACCACTCCACCTCCCACCACTTACCTAGCCAGCCATTCACTTCCAGAATCTTCTGCCTTCTGTTTGCCTTTGCTCATGAGACAGGATGGATCACCAAGAAGATAGCTTGGATATTATTCTTTTTCAGCACTCTTGGTAGATGTGAGCATGGGTGTGTGAGCGTATGTTTGTGGGCCTGGATGTGTATGGATGTGTGTTTGAGCATGGGTGTCTGTAGGTGTGTGTGAGAGTGGCAGTGCTTAATTTGTGGCTCAAGCAATTTTTTTACATTCATAACTGATGCAGCAAGCCCAGAAGTCCCAGGGCTATGAACTGCCAAGCCTAAAGGTGCCGGGGCTCAGCCCTGGCAAGCCCTGGCACAAATTAAGCACTGGAGAGCGTATGTGTGTGAGCATGTGTGTAAGGTAATATCACATGAATGTGTTCCTAGGTAGAAGGTTCACAACCTGGAACTAGCTTGGGGCATTGAAATGAGGTACTTGGCAGAAAGAGATCAAAGTGTGAAAAGCTTGCAGAAGTGTAAGATCCCTACAAGATCAGAGACTGGGGCCAGAAAGGGCTCCAGCATCTGGCACTAATGCAGGAAGACTACTGTAATATTCCCAAGAATTATTTGACAGATTCACAAAAACATCACCTCGTTGCGGGGCGTGACTGGTCCTAGGCAGCTGATAACATTTAGGCTGGTCCAATAGCATTGAGATCTAATTGTTCTTGCCTGTCCCACCAGAATGAACGTGTCTCCTGAAATAAACCAGAAAAACCCAAAGGAAAAGGGAAAAGATAAGTAGGGAGATCAAAGCCCCTCCTCTAGAGCGTCCCCCCCCCTCCAATGCACCCCCCCACACCAGAGCATGGTCTTTTTAGCCTGTCCTCCCTTGGATCCTGCTAACTGGGAATGCTGGGGATTGTTATCAGTTACTTACACATCTCCGGGTAGTAGCCGAATAAGAGAATCACCCAGGAATGCAGAACGCAGTGTGAAGAACTAACTAAGGCTCTGCCAGGGAGCTAAACACCTCCCAGGCCATGATCTGTGATGGAGTTAGCTGCCAGGCAGGGTGACCATGTGGGGAGAGGTTATATCTAATGTTGAATGTGCAAGCTGAGATTGAGAACCCCCCCCACCCCACAGCCAGGCCCAAGAACATGCAGTGCAGTAGTATCGATTCACCCTTCCCCACACCTGAAGGAGCCAGGCAGGACAAAGCGGGAGTGAGAACAACAGTGACTTCTTTTAAAACAGCAGCATCAAAAGCATAAAACAACGTGAGCTCTGTCACGGGGCTTCATCTGCCCAGCACGGACGAGTCGGATACTGACTGCACTAGCTGAGACAGACCAAGGAAGATGTATCGCCACACAAACAGATCTGCACATACATGCACTTGCCCACCTAGACAGACTCTCTCTCTTTCTTTGTCTCTCTCTCTCTTTCTCTCTCTGTCTCACACACACCCCTCCCAGAAAACACAGAATCATAACAATGTAGGACTGGAAGGGGCCTTGAGAAGTGATCTAGTCCAGTCCTCTCGCTGAGACAGGGCCAAGTAAAGCTAGACCATCCCTAACAGGTGTTTGTCCAACCTGTTCTTAACAACCTCCAGTGATGGGATTTCACATGTCTATCCTTGGGAGAAGCCCACATAGCCTGGCCCCATCTCCATCCTTCCAGAGAGCCCAGAACAGGGACATCCAAGAGGACACTCAGTGCTCCCCTCCAGCACACACAAACCTGCCCTCACTGCGCCTCTCCTGTCCCATTCACCTGTATAACTAGCACCTGGGCCTGAGCATCCAGGTTGGCCTAGTCTGGCCGTGAGCACCCCCACTGCACAACTATCCCTGAACAATACCCGGCCTTCTGTGTTCACACGGCACTGCATTCGTCCATGTGAGGTGCTAGAACTTCCGGGGGCACATCCCCTGGGACTTAGTGCCACACTAAGCTGCACCGCTTTATTAATTCTTTCACAATGTATTGTGGGAGAGCTTGTCTGTCCTTCCTGGGCCCCTGTGAGAAAGTGCTTTTAGCCCAACAATAAGTAAAATAAACCACTTCCTGCTTAGCATCCTTTAGCCTTCTGTCTACAGCCTCCATTCCAACCAGTGCTTCAGTTGATCCAGCTCAGGACAGTGACCTATCCCAGCGGCTGGCATTAACACAACTCTCATTTCGGCAACAGGAAGCAGATGTAGGGCATGAGACATGGCAAATGGCATTTCAGCAACAACTTGTCCCCCTGGATAGGCAGGCTGCATTCAGATATGGAGCAGTGCAGACAGCTGATGCAGGGTAATAGGTGTGGAGCCCCCATATGCTGACCAGCAATTCTGGAGCAGGGCCACAAGCATAGAGTGATGGGATCACATTATCCCATGTCTGCATGACAACCAGCAGTGGTTCCAGAACTTCCGCATGAGGAAGCAGACCTTCATGGAGCTGTGAGAGGAGCATCAGCACCAAGACACACGGGAGGGAGGTCATTTCCAGTCCAGAAGTGCGTTGCTGTTGCCATCTAGAAGCTGGCTACCCTGGATGCTACAGGTCTGTGTCTACAAGTTTGGTGTTGGAAAGTCAACTGTTGGAGTTGTGGGGATGGAGGTTTGTGAGGCAATTACTGTTATGCTTCACCCACTGATGGTGGAGATTGCTAATGTCCCCAAAATAAAAGTAAATGGGGATCCTGAACTGTGCTGGGGCCACTGAGGGTGCACATGTGCCCACTGTCTGACCCCTCCAAGGTGCACATGAATATGTCAACAGGAAAGGATAGTACTCACTCATTATGCAGGCCTTGGTCAATCGTAGCGAGAGGTTCAAGGACACCAATATGGGATGTACTGGCAAGCACACGGGATGCCAGGGTATTACAGAGATGTGGCGTTTTCCAATTAGGACAATCTGGGACTTTATTTCCCACCCAATAATATGAATATCAACATGTTGTGTGTGCCCACTGCTATTTTGGGAGAGCCAACCTGCTGCCCTGGCTCATGAAGCGCTACCCTGCTGAGAGAACACCTGGCAGGGGAAAGTTCATACGCTGAGCAGCATGGTGAGGGAATGTGCCTTTGGCCCATTGAAGGCAAGATGGTGCCTCCTGCAAACCCAATAGGACGCCAGTGAGTCTAATGCCATCCAGGTTATTGGGGTGTCCTGTGCACAGCACAACAGATGTGAGGAGAAGGGGGAGAACTTTTGCCAGCAGGGGACTGATGCCTGCACTGGTTAAATGATTGAAGGATTAGAAAACCTGCCTTATAGTGATAGACTCAAGAAGCTCGGTGTGTTTAGATAGGTCAAAGGGTGACTTGACTATAATCCATAAGTACCTACATGGTGAACAAACATTCAGTAAAAGGCTCTTCAGTCTAGCAAAGAAAGGTATAACATGATCCAATGGCCGGAAGTTGGAGCTAGACAAACTCAGGCTGGAAAGAAGGTGTAAATTTTTAACAGTGAGAGTAATTAACCATTGGAACAATTGACTAAGGGCCATAGTGGATTCTCCATCACTGACAATTTTAAAATCAAGATTGGATGTTTTTCTACAAGAGCTTCTCTAGGAATTATTGTGGGGAAGTTCTCTAGCCTTTGTTATGCAGGAGGTCAGACTAGATCATCACAATGGTCTCTTCTGGTCTTGGAATCTATGCATCTATGATGATGCCCCAGTTGGGGGGAAAATAAGGAGGGGATCACTTGACATGCTAAACCTCGCCACCAGGGACAGCCCACTCCTTCACAGGATGTATGTTTCCTTTACCTAATAGAATTGTGGCATGCAAATTAACTGGAGAGAAATGGTGATTGGTTGAGCTATCTCTGATGTCTCACAATGACACTGTCTGAGAAGGACCTGACCTCGTGATCTTCCCCTGAAGTATAGTCATAACAATTAGATAAAACAGGCTAGATCCTCAGCTTGTGCAAATCAGTGTAGTTCCATTGACTTCAGTTTATATCATCTGAGATCTTACCCTAGAATAGTTAACATCTCTGCTTCATTACAAACTATATTCTCCAAAGATAGCCTCTCACACTGTCTGGAATGGCTCACACGTGAGTACCAGCCTCAGGGCAGACTATCTATATGTAGATTTCATCAACCAAGTAACAAGTGTAAACTCCTCTGACACTATACAGCCTTAACATGGAGTAACAGACAGTCCCCTGGGGCATACCAATCTATCTTGCTATCCAGCCAAGCCTGCCTCTGTGATAGATGGTCACTTTCCACTAAAGATCACAAAATATTCAGGTTATTCCCAGTCCCAAAGGACCAGTCACTTACCCCAGACCAATTTGCACCTTGGATCTCACACCAAAGACTGCTTGTAGCCAATCCTATAGTAAACAAACTAAGGATTTATTAACTAAGAGAGAGAGTTATTTACAAGGTTAAAACAGGTAAACACACATACTCAAGTGAATTCCAGTCTTAAGTGAGTTGCAGATGGTGATAGAGCTGCTGAAATATGCCAGTTCTATAAATCCTTTCAGGCTAACCCACGTTAATCCTGGGGATCTCTTGCTTATGTTTAGGAATCTTTATCCCTTAGGGTATAGCTACATTGCAGATAGATACCTGCAGCTGGCCCATGCCAGCTGAGTTGGACTCATGGGGCTCAGACTCAGGGGCCATTTAATAGCGAGGTAGATGTTAGGGCTCAGGCTGGAGCCTGTGTTCTGGGACCCTTCCACCTCACAGGGTCCTAGAGCCTGGGCTGCAGCCAGAGCACAAACATTTACACTGCAATTAAACATCTTCTTAGCCTGAGCCCCACTAGCCCAAGTCAGCTGGCACGGACCAGCTGTGGGTTTTTAATTGCAATCTAGACATACCCTTAGAGTCCAATCAGCATAAAAAGACCCTAATTCCTTCTGGTCAGGGATTTTTATTCCCATCTCCCTCAAATCCAAACTGATGGGCTGAGTGCTTCTGCATATCCCACCTCCATGTGTGTGCTGGGAGCAATCAATAAAATCCTTGTTCTTTGATAGTTCTTTGGATCCAATAGGCCTTCCTGCTGGGCCAGAGATAACCCCTTCTCATGGGACCAAATCAGTGTTTCAAAACCTGGTGATATTTCTTTCCTGACTGGATTTATAGTTTCAGAGCAAACAGTTTTTCACTAACAGAACAAACACCTAAGTATTACCTTATAGCATGGGTTACAGATGTTCTAAGTGAGATTAGTGCATGCAGCAATTTACAAGCATTTCATAAAGTGTAAACACATCGTTACAAGTCTAATTCCTATTTTAGCAATACTAACACACAGGTGAGTCAGACTGGTTTCCAGCTCTGCAGTTGATAAGTGTTCACTTGAGGCCTAGAGACCTTGGCATGAGCTGGCACCTGCTCTGCCAGCATCACATAGCCTATGTTGAGTTTTCAATAACTTAACTGTATGGAGAGTTTGAAAGGTTTTTAACAAATCAGTTTTTAACTAGAAAAAAGATGAGAGAGAAAAAAATAGGTAGGACCCTTTTATCATTAATTAAACTCATAAGCTAGTGAACAGATTTACTTGTACTTTCACAGAAAAGTAATTCTGTCCTCTGAAAGCTGGGGGGGAGGAGAGGGAAGGAGGTGGGAGGAAACGTATCTACAAAGACAATAACTGGGTCTCAGGATCATTAGTAACTGATTAACTTTATTCTTGGGTATATATTTTCCCCCAATTTGATGATGTTATTGCCTCCAGCTGCTTATTATTATTACTACCAACATACTGTGTGTAATCAATGAACATAATCCATTGGTTTATTGGTGTATTCTCCAAAACAATGAATAACTGGAATTGTACAGCAAGTTTGTGCTTTACAGTGTATCCGACTGAAAACATCCTGTGCTGTTAGAGTAAAAACTGGGTGTATTTTTTTAGCTGTTCTTGAGACTTGGTTTTCTGGATATTATTTTAATTTAGAAAGATGACATCTGCCTGTCACATCTGGTCACACCCCTTTTTATTCCTAAAGCCCCAATCCTGCCAGCACTCCTGCAGGTGCTGGTCTTTGCTACCATGAGCTGCTCAGCTCATATAAAACCTTTCCCCAGAACAGCAATAGATAATGCCTTGCACATTGTGACATGCCTGGTGTGATGCTGGCAGACCAGATGCCAGCTCTTGCTCAGGCTCACAAACAGCTTCCAGCATGCAAGTCAATCCCAGTTATGTCTCTGTGCACTGGAGCCAGCCAGCCACACCTCGACTCTTACAAGCCTTAGTTATACTGCAGGGTGACCCCGACACATTCCCAGTCTGAGATTTCCCCCTAGAAATGTATGTCCTATCCAGTGGCGTAGCCAGCTTCTAAGACGAGGGGGAGCAAACATAAAAAAGGTGCCCCCCCTTGGCTCCTGCTCTGGCCACGCCCCTCCCCTTGGCTCCTCCTCCGGCCGCACCGCTCCTCCCCCCCATGGCTCCTCCGTTCCTGCCGTGCCACCCCTGTGGCCCCCTCCCTCGCTCCTCTGGCTGCGGGCCGCCAGCCTGCACCCCCCCTTGCTCCTCCGGCCGCGGCTGCTGGCCACGCTGCAGGCCGCATGCTGTGTCCCCCGCTCCTGTGGCCTTGCCCGCTGCCCCCCCATGGCTGCCGGCCACGCTGCAGGCCACCAGCCTGCGCCCCCCCCTCACTCCTCCGGCCGCTTTTGGAAAGGCGCTGCTTATAGAACATGTGCTGAAGGGAAGCGGCTGCTTCCCCTGCACCCTGCTAGCTACACTACTGGTCCTATCCTGTCCAGCCCTCTCCTGGGCAATACAAAGTTTATATAAAGTCTGTTATTGCTTTAATCGAAATAATATGCACATAACTTGCCACCCCAACTGGAATTTCCCAGACACTTCACTTAAACACACTGGACTAGATAAAAAAATAAAATAAGTTTATTAACTACAAAGAGAGAGATTTTAAGTGAGTACAAGGGATGAGGCATAAGAGTCCGAAATGGTTACAAGAAAATAGTTACAATGCTACTGATGCCTAACTTAACAAACTGTATCAGATTCATACAAAGTTTTCTACCATGTGCTTTCAGTAGTTTTACTGACCAAACTTCTTAGGTCAGGACCCCTTCTCCAGTATAACAAATGCTTCCTTTGTCCTTCAGATACTGTGAATGCTGTGGGCAGAGAGAGAGGGTGTATGTGCCTTGAGGTGTTTGTCCTTCCTTTTTGTAGTTTCAGTCTCCCTCTTGAAAAACATTTCCGGATGAGATTCAGGAGACAAAGAATCTATATGGAAGGATGTTCCTTGCTGCTTTTTCCTTACCTGTTTGAGCATCCTTCGTTTCTCTTCCTGCTTTATGACTCTGTTTATGGCAAATTAAGCAGAGCTGCATTCCTTTGTTTGAGAAAGACCTCTTTGACAAGCTCTGTTTGGAACAGTTGTTAACAACACCACACAGTGGAATCTTGTAACTTCACATACAATGTTGTCACACATATTTTTTTCAGAACAATAATGACCAGAAAATTATGAGTTTTCAAATGTTACCTCGGAAGGCATACTTTGTACAAAAATTATTACCTGTGTAGGGTGGGGACACAGGAGAATATTCTGTCACACTCATTCTGTCCAAAATCTTCCCCTGCTGGAATCTGAAAGAAACCCTGCAAGGTCTTCTCATGGACATAGCCTTCCAGCTCTCAGAGCCCCAGGGACGTGAGGGGTGGGGTATATTTTGAAACATTGACTATACTGGGAAAAATTACAGGAATTGATTTTCATGCTGGTATATAAAAGGCCATTTAGCCCAGGCAATTGCTTTTATTTCTCCCTCCAGTTTGTTTTAAGTCACTTAGGGTGCGATCCATGAAGGTACTTAGGTCCCTAAGTCCTGTTTTTAAGCACCATTACAATCCACAAAACTCCCATTTGGCTGCCACCTAACCCTGTAGGTGCCTAAGTTACAGCCTCTGGGCACATGCCCTGCAGCCTCCCTTGTGCCTACCTCCTGCCTGAGGGATTCACAATGTGGGGAAGATAGGTGTTTGGCTGCTGAAGTTGTGTGCAGACACCTGATCCATAGCCACCTATCAGATCAGGCTGACTTCACATAAAGTAGCCAAGTGGGGAGAAGGAGCTTCCTTAGGAGTGAGAAAGGAAAATATTCATCGAGCGTCCCTTTCTCTCTTTTCATTTTGAGTTATTCCATTGGAGAGGACCTAAAATTGCCCAGGCAAATGTGCTATTGTGAATGTCTCAGGCAGAAGTGATTAGAGACAGTCAGGCTAAACAGTAGATACTTGGAGGCTCTTGGATGACAGTTAATACGTTTTCCGTGAATGATGTTTAATTAGAGCTGTAAGGGTTTGGGAAGCCAGATCCCTTTGCAAGTCTCTCCAAATTCCCTGAAATCAGCTGAATTATATTTACTCATCCCTTAGCAGCTCCTGGGGTTTAGTGTGAAGGTGAGTAACTTTCAGCATGGATTTGTGGCTGCGGGCCGGGGCTCTTTGGTTTCCTTCCTCCGCAAAGACTTATGGCAGTGTTGGCCAGCAATCACTGAGAGAGACTAGGCACCAGGTTTCAGAGTGGAAGTCTGGCTTCCCATTGAATGAGACCCCCTTCAGTTGCAGGTTAATTAATTGACTGTCTGTCTGTCCCACCCCTTGTACCGAGCACTCTCATTAAAGCACAGCTCTGCTCTGAAAAGTGACTCTGGAAAAATGGCATTGTGGGGTCCTATGGATACTGTGAGCCAACTCAGATGGGTTCCATTTACAAGTCAAAAGATATTTTCCTAACTTTGAGTGCTGCACACTCGCCCTGAGCTCTGAGAAACAAGAACTGGTGTTCTCGTCTACTGGGTCTTGGTTGGTCAGACTGCACATTCATTCAGGAAGGGCAGAGGCCTCCTGTCTGGGTATTGGAAAGCACTTAGAATAACGCCCCCTGTGACTTGTTCCCCAAGACTGCCAGCTCCATGGCTTTCCTGCAGCACTGTCTATGCTCTCAGAGCAGGCTCCCGACAGAATGCTGCCATGACTCATCTGTGAGAATCTAGAGGTGAGACAGGTGAGATCAGACCCAGGATGGGTTTATATCCAAGGAAGAAATGGGGCAAAGGTTTGGATTTGGATAGGGTAGTGTGAAAACTTCACAACATTTTGTGAGGCTTCAGCCCCAAATGGCAGAATTCATGAGGTTTCTGACATCCTGGAAAGGCGGCCGAAACAACTGTCCTTGTGGGATTTCCCACATCAAGAGGACAATTATGTGAGCTTGTTTTTCACGAGGTTTTGGCCCCATATAAACTGGAACTGGAAAATGCTGGGTTCCTTTTGGATTTCCTGAACACGGACCAAAACTACAGAGGTGATGCTGGCCAGGGGGTCTTGGTAGCCCCGCTCAGCCATGAGCTGTGGAGTTCCGCTATGATTCCATCCCTGCTAGGTCCCTCTCCCATCCCAACAGGCTTGGGGAGCGTCAGCACTGTTTTGATTCATCTCTGGTGTCTAATGAGACATTTCTTTGAGCTGTCATGGATGAGGCATTGGGGAAGCAGAGTCACAGGGGCTGCTCAGAAGCGAAACACAAAAGAACCCCCCTGGGTTTGTTGATCCAGCTGGAATTCTGCACCTGGCTGAGGAATAGTAAAAAATACAGAGACCTTTCCTGAGAGCTGGCACTGTAACTTATGCCAGCTCTAGCCTCAAGGCCACACTGGAAGAGACGAGAGTCTCTTGAAGCCAAAAGAAAGGCATGCGGTAAAGTAATACAGCAACGAGTCAGTATAATTCAGCTGATTTCAGGGAATTTTAGAGAGACTTTCAAAGGGATCTGGCTTCCCAAACCCTTACAGCTCTAATTAAACATCATTCATTGAAAATGTATAAACTGTCATCTGAGAGCCTCAAGTATCTACTGCTTGGCCTGATTGTCTCTAATCACTTCTGCCCGAGACATACACAATAGCACATTTGCCTGGGCAATTTTAGGGCCTCTCCAACCGAATAACTCAAAATGCAGAGAGAGAAAAGGGACACTCGACGAATACTTTCCTGTCTGTTTCACGGAGAGACCAATTAAAATAAACCTGACACTTTTGCGCTTCTCAGTCTAGAGTTCCCATTTTCTCTGCCATATACTTAGCTCTATTGTATGCACTTAAATGCTCCTCTGGACTCCTGCAGGGGAGCTCATTTTCCTCTTAGCCTCTTGTGCAAACATTACTGCACTGAAAGATTTCCACTCTACTGTACAAAGGGGTTTGGGTAGCACGCAGGGATGATTCTTTCAGATCTCAGCTCTATAATTAGTCTGGTCTGGTCTATTAGATACAACAAAGTCAGATTGTTGTTTCAATTGGTGACAACAAGGTCCCTGTAAAACCAGTCCCTTCCTCTTGGGCAAGATCAATAACAATTAGGGCTTTCACGGTTGGCAATGGAACATTATTGCCTTGTTAAGAAATGGAATCATTTAGCAGAGGCTCTTTGATAATAGATGAATTTGGATTAGTGAGTGTTTTAAACAAAATCACATTCTCTCTCAAAAGGACCAGAATGCTGATTTTGTGTATTCCACTGCATTTCAGCATTGCCTTCAAAGGAGTGGCAGACATTGCCCAGTACTCGTAGAAAGTCAAAATTAGTGGTAGTTAAATGTTGTGACACAGTTTTCATTGTGCCCTTCTGATTTTACCCACTCACCCTGCAGGATGGAATTTTCCAGTTTTGGTCGCTGCCCAAAATTCTTCTTTTTCTTTTTTGGAAAGTTTAACAAAAAACATTTTTTTGGGGAAATGTTTAGCCAAAGTCTGTAATGTGTGAAGATTGTGATTAGCACCTATAAACATTCTAGGTTCATCGAAACCCCCCGGCCAGCTGTCTTTGATATAGAGAAAGCTGAAAAAATGCTTCTCATTGTAAACATAATAATAATAAATAATATAATATAATAATAATAAATTCCAACCACACTCTTTTTGAACAGAACTAGAGCCAATTTGGTTGATTTTATAACTTGAAATTTTTCCTGGGCTTAATTCTGTCTGAAGGAGAATATGCCTGGGGGTGGAGGTGGGAAGTAAAAATCAGAAATTTGGAAGAAATTGACCGAGAGAAAGCATGATCTGCAGACATTGGCTTGCTCTGCAAGGAGCCAACTGCCCTGAGCCAACAGAAGAACCCCAGCACAGCTCCACACGTTAAAGCTCAGTTTCCACTCACCCCACCTGTTTGCTGAATGGGGGCAGGCTCAGACCCATAATTACTAATTCTACAATGCAGCAAAGCGTCTCCATTGCCATTAGAAGCAAATGAAATTATGGAGCTCAAACCCCTAGGGAATTGGTTATGTTACAGTCTCTGAATGGGATTTTCATTTTCCTTAAGCTCAGCAAACACTCTTGTAGCCAGGAGATGGACCAAGAGTTGCTACAAAGTCATAGTCTACCCTATAGATAGGCATCATAATACAGTCCCCTTATCTGCATCCTGACTGACAAATGAGACCAGCTTGCTCTTGCATGGTAAAACCATTCTGAAAAAACATGATGTTCCCTATTTATAATCCCGGTCCTTCAGCCCACTCCGACAGGCCTTCCTGTCTGATAGTCTCCAAACTTTTTCCTGGGACACTGAGGAGTTTCTGTGACTTCAGAAAAAGGAGGAAAGAAATCCACAGCTCTTCCTGATAGGCTGGCAGAACTCTGTAGCTATTCTGCGCCAACTGCTGTGACAGGTTAAGGTTGACTTTACTGGCCTTCAATTATCCAATCTTGGGAGCAGCCCAAGCATCACTGCAGGCCGAAAAACAATAACAGCTTAGATCTATGGGCTGGCATCTGACAATGGAAATGGCAATGGAATAGCACGTTGGGTTCTTTCTTGTGCTGGGCTAGTCCAATGGGAGCACTGTACTGTGGAACGCATCGCCATTAGAGTTTTGAGCAGGGGCCCAGGGCACACAAGCTATCTCCTCGTGCCAGAACTTGAGATTTCTAAAGATGCAGGAGTTTTCATAGACTGGTAGTTCAGAGCCCATGTGTCCCAGAGGAAGCTATTGAAGGCACCTCTGATATAACACTGCATTTGGACTCCCTATGCTAAACAGGAGAAGAAGGAGGTACCTTTCCGGTGACATGCATCCTAATATTGGCTCATCTTACTTTGCCTCACCAGGGGGATGGAGTCCAGATATGAAACACATCCTCTGCCAAAGCAAGCTGGTCCAGGAGATGCCAGGCCATTGATCTGGGCATCCTGGCATCAGAGTCAGCAGAGAGGGGACAACCCAACAAGCTCCTGACTATTCTATAGAGGCATGAAAACTTGCCAGCAGGGCTTCCCAGGACCTGTCCACCTGCCTCTGTCATTGGAGGCAGAAGAGGCCAGCACAACCCAGTGTGACAGTCCTCTCGCCTCTCCTAGACCTCTAGTTGTTATGGCAGCCACCGAGGTAGTCAGCTCAGGGCTGTTATGTCAGCAATATCTTTACCCCAAGAGAAGGACCCTCCCCTCCCCTTATTTTCTGGGCTATAAAGATGAGGACCACACATTACCAGCCCTTAATGGCCTTGTACTATGGAGGGGTGATTCAATGAGGCGACCTGCTTTTCATTAAAAGTTTGATTTTGCCCAACCCCAAACCTTCAAATAACGTCGTTTCCACCTCAAATTTTGCATGTGTGGTACCCTTTTACCCAAAATTGACGTGACTTGGATACAGGATATAGGTGATATAGGATTCTAAATAGGTAGTTTAGGGTTAAAATTCAGTGTGACCTAACCATAGAAGAAGTTAAAGTGTACAAAGATGCATAAACTTCTTTTCTCTAAAGAGTCACAAACTTCTCCTTGCAGTGACAACTGCCGGACTTGCAGGGAAAGTTTCTGAGCATTGCTACATATAAGCAAATACAATGCCAGCATTGACTCTGCCTCTAAACTTTGCTCCACATGTGCCAAGAGTTACTGTGCTTACAGCCAGGAATCCACATGTTACAATGCTGTAGTGAGGAAAATAACATGTGTCACCACTGCATCACTCTTTCAGAATTTTAAAATGTCTTTTTATATATGTATTTATCTCTTCCAGACTTTTCAAATTTAAATGCATTTAGAGCTTTTTGATGAATGGGCTTTCATTATGTATCCTTATTACTTGTCTTATTTATAGCCTTGTATTTCCTTTATTGCTTCCACATGTTTAACTCAACATAATGTGCAGCTCCAACAAAGATGGAAACTCCACATAAATGTGTGATTATGTAAATTGTAGATGCTGGGGAAATATATAATATAAACGCTAGAACAAATTGAAGTGAGATTGTCTTGAAATGAAATGGTAACCTAATTTCTCCTCCCTCTTTGTAAGTACAGTGAAAAATTAGCTCAGTGGTGTTTTAACAAAGTTTCTGACCCATCAGTCCTCCATCCACAATGCAGCACAGAACAAAGCTTAGGGAATATACAAGCAAACAAGCAGCGGTGCTTTAGAAGGATTTACATCTCTAGTGGTAAAGCTGCATTTACAAAGATATTCAGGCTCCTAAAGCTGGAGATAGATGCTTAATGGGATTTTCAAAAGTGCCTAGGTGAGTTGGGTGCCTCAGTCCCATTGATTTCAGCAGGAGTTAGGTGCCTCCGTTCCAGCACAGGCGGCACTCTAAATAGGCTCTGCCAGGAATGGAGCCCAGGTCATGCCATGCCAACAGAGGGGCGCTGGCAGGGCCTGGGTCTGGAGTTTGCATCATGACTGCCAGTGCTGCAGAGAGGGGAAGCAGTTTGGAGGAATGGAGGCATCACCCCAAATTCAAACAAAGCCGTTCTGGGGTTTGTGCCAGCCTGGTTACGGTCTCCCATACAGTCTCTGTTTGTGCTCATCGCTAGCCAGTACAGGATCCCCAGTGTCTAGCTGGGACCAGCAGCAGGAAGGCTGAAAATACAGTGCAAATGATCCATGGTGTTTCTGGCCTGGCCTGAGACAGGGAGCACCAGGAATCTTGGAAGACAACCTGTGATTTTTTTCCAACCCAGTTGAGTGGCCCCAGAGGGGGAGGATAAACTTCATATCAGCCTCCAGCCTGTCAGGCATGGCTCCAAACCGAGCCATAGCTCTGAACTGCTACCATGCTGGAGCTGGGGGCCTCTCGCTCCAGCTCAGGTGATCCTGCACCTCCACCCAGCACTACATTTCATGAGGTTGGTCCCTTGTCTGCTTCCTTCTGACAGATAAAGAAGGCCTAAACACTCTTTGCTTAAGCCAGGGTATTTCTTGGATTGTTCCCCAAGGCAGGTTGCAGACACTGGGCACAGAGCTAATACCAGCAGGAAGTAGTTATTACTCTGCATAACTCCACCCACAACAAGCAGCTGGCTGTAAGCCCACTAACGAGCACTCACCCTGACGGCCATTCTTCTTGGAGGAAATTTCAGCAGTGCTTATTCAGTCACTTAATAAAGACAGAGATTCTCCTAGGCCTTTGACAAACCTGCAGACAGACGAATAGATATATTTTTCTTTCAAATGTCTACTTAAAATGCTTTCCCAATATGACAGAGATTTCAATGAGTCATAATAAACAGATGTTCTTTGGAGTAAAATAGCCAGTTGTCCCTTAATATTGGCCATGTTTCCTCGGAGCAGATGCTGGCTTTGCTTTGGGACGTACAACACAGGGAGACCTCTTCGTTCTGTTTATTGTTTGAACTTGTAGGAACAAAGTCAGGAGATAGAACAATCACAAAGGAGTGACAGCAGCTGCCCAATTTCAGCTTGTGCCAATGCTTGCATATAAAAGAGCAGCACTCATGCATTCTGTTGCCCAACTAGTGAAGGCCGGTGAATGAACCCATTGTTGTCAAGGAGAGAAGGGGGACATTTTTGAAAGCACCTAATTGACACAGGAGCCAAGATCCCATTTTCAAAAGTTACATAGGCACTTAGGACTCCAAATCCCAATGACTTTCATTGAGTCAGGCTCCTAAGTCATGAAAGTGTTTTTGAAAATTTTACCCAACACACGTATCTTCGAGGGGGAGCTATTGAGCTCACAGTGAGATGGGAATAAAGAAAACGTAGTGCCAGGGAGACATCTGAGGTCCAAAGTCAGGTAAGTTTTTGTGAAAAAGGGGCCAGGCACTGAATGAACTTGGCTGTTATGGGCCAGAAAGGAGCTTGTATGGTGCCCCCTGCCATTTCTGCAGAATTTAAACTTTCATTAAAAAAAAAAAAAAAAGGGTTTCTAGCCCTTCTTTCTTTCTTTCTTTCTTTCTTTCAAAGCACTGGTCCTTGTCTCTAGGCACTGGCAGAGCCATGAAAAGGAACAAAAAAGAAAAATCGCCAAGGAATATCTATGTAGTGTTATTGTAGCCATTTTGGTCTCAGGATATTAGAGCGACAAGGTGGGTGAGCTAGTATCTGTTATTGGACCAACTTCTGTCCAATAAAATATATTACCTCACCCAACTGTCTCTCAAGTAATATCTAGGTATGTATACAGAGGCACAGTCAGAAATTCCTACCTTACCTCTAATTAGAGATGGGCTTTACAACGCTCAGCTGTTATCTGAAATATATTGGGTTTTTTAAGAACTAGATGATGTATGTGTTGTACATATGTGCTATGCTGTAAGTATTAATGTCTGTACACACACGGGTGTGTTTGTGTGACATGATGTGGATGTCAATGTATGTACATACATGTTGGGGCATCTGTGTGATGTGATGTGATATGGGTCTGTGTTGCGGTGTGCATTCTCCTTTCCTGTGGTGGGGGAGGGGGTCCTCTCCTTTGTTTTCTTCCTGTACATGGGCTGGTATTTTCCTTCAGTTCACCTGTCTCCCCTGGAGTAGTGGCGGTTGATGTGTTTTTTAACCACTGTAGAGAGAATACTAAGACCTACCATTAATGGATTCATATTTGTGATGGTGCTGTGTAGCTCACCTGACATGGAAGTTAGCATAAAAGGAATACTCATGAATGGTGGTCAGCGTTGCGGTTGAAAATTCTGCCAGCAGCTGGACAGCAGTGTTATGTGTGAGGTTTTGGGAATGTGTTTTTTTGAGATACACATTCTGTTTGAGACTTCTGGTCGAAAGGAATGATATCTGGGTTGAGCCGGTCCCTGAGGTTTGTAATTGAGGTATTATGTATAGGTTAGAGCCTGAACTGTCTCACAAGGTCATATTTAATTTCCACAGAGTAGTGATAGCAAAACTGCCATGCAGAGATACTGGTTGAATTACCTGGGCATCATCAAGGTACAGTGAAAATGAAGACTTAGATGAAGACAGAAAAAGAGAAACTGATCAACATGACACATACAAATCACTGAAACTTGCAATAAATGGCACCAGGCCAGACAAGGATGTGGGCTTCCTCACCTTGGTCATGCCTACACACAGATTTTGCAGAGAAGAATAAGCAAATGCATATAGTTGTAGTTAATGCTTTTTCCAGGTGGCCAGAAGTGGAGCAAACGATGTCCGCCAAGACACAGCATTGGATAGTTTGCCTGAAGGGATTATTTGGATAATGGTGTCCAGTTTGTTTCTGGGGAATTTCATATCTTATGAGAAATTATCTGAAATGCACTAGATCAGCTACTTATGACCTGTCATCAAATGCAGACACTTGAAAGAATATCGGAGGTGAATGAGTGTGATGGGGAGACTGTCTACCCTGCACTGGCCCTGATAGGATTCTCAGGTTTCTCTCTCATGCAGAAAATGGCAACCCAGCCCCAGTGCCGCACTGAGGTGTGCACTACTTGAGGACTCAGTGACACCCACTGAACGACCACTGCCACTTCCTGAGAGAGCCTGGGCTTTCCTTGGGGGTCTCCCATCCCCTTGCTGACTTGGCTCAACCTTGTTTAGCTTGAAAGAAGATCCCAGCTAAAGGCAGTGGGATGCAGTCTGTGAGTTAATGCTCTAAGTATAAAGGCAGGAGAGGACTGTTCCAATGTTCTATCTGTAGTGGTTGTCTATGGACCAACCAGTTAGTTTATATGGCCAGACTTTGGAATGATTTGAAAGATCCATTAGTGGTGCCCAGACTTGTAGGCTTGGGGTTGTTTGCTTGTTTTTCAGTCCCAAGCCCTGTGTTGTCTTGTTTCTGTGGTTGTTTCACTATGGCCCAGGTGTTCAGTGAGCAGCGCATTTGGAGACAAACAACATGGATTACGACTTGTCCTCGCAACTGGTCTTTCCCTGGAAATGTCACATTTCAAACCAGTTTAATCAAAGAGTCCACATTTTACTTTTGAAACAACAAAGAGTCTGGTGGCACCTTAAAGACTAACAGATTTATTTGGGCATAAGCTTTCGTGGGTAAAAACCTCACTTCTTCAGATGCAACACGGCTACCCCCTGACACTATTTTACTTTTGGTTATTGGAAACATCTCTGCATAAATCTGCATTCATACCAACATGGGCTGACCTGTTTCTTTCAGACACTTCCCACCAGACAGAAAATTTCAGTCACTTTTTGGAACAAACAGAAAACCAAACATTGTTGCATGGCTCCGCTTTCCTGAGCAGAGTGAACAGTATGCTGCTTCTCCTGCTCCACACCAGCTTCCTTCCCTGTCTAGCACCAGGCCAGCTTTAATTCCCAGGTGACAATCAGTCAGGACCAATTCTGCAGAGTGCTGGCTGAAGCATGTGCCAGCATCTCCATTTCAGTGACTCTAACATACATACCTTCCCTTCTCCCTCTGGCTAATGTGGTGAGACTGGAAATTGTGTTACCGATACCACCATGGCTGTCTTGAACGCAGAGGATCACAATGACCTTTTCCATTTGCAGTACGCAGGGCTGGCTCCAGGCACCAGCTTAACAAGCAGGTGCTTGGGGTGGCCAAGGGAGAGGGGCGGCACCTGCGGCAATTCGGGGGCGGCAGGTCCCTCACTCCTTCTAGGAGCGAAGGACCTGCCGCTGAACTGCGGCCACCGATCGAGGCTTTTTTTTTTTTTTTTGCTTGGGTCGGCAGAAATGCTGGAGCCGGCCCTGGCAGTACACCTGTCTTCTTTCCTGACACTGGTTCCATTCAAAGGCAGGATCACATTTGACAGCCATCACTTCAAATGAGATTTAGAAACCAATCAGTTCAGCTTTGGAAACCCAGTCAGGCTCCAAAACTCATCCATTTCAGAAAGAGAGAGTAACAACAGTTTTCTGCTCAGAAATTGTTCAGTATCTAATAACCAAAAAGTAACAGGAAGTTTGTGGCTAATACATCATGGTAACTCTGCTAAGCAGCCTGTTGGGAAGCAATTCACCGTCTCTCTCTATGTAGACAGCACCTGGCACAGTGGTCCATGCCTGGGGCTCCTCGGCATTATCGCAATCATTAAAATATCACTAACTCTCTGGAGATAATTTCTCCCCTTTCCCCGGTAACTAAACCCTAGAAAACAGAGACTCCAGGTCCTATTGGCTCCTCTTTCACCTCCCCACTCCAGGGGCAGGGTTCCTCCTAGCCAAGATGACTACAAGGGCCACCACTTTGTCCTTGTAGCTCTTAATCTCTAGTAGTATAACTTCCTTCTGCTTTTCCAGTCGCACTCCTCAATATGTCTCAATATTTCTCCATTTATCTCAGCCAGGTATGTCACTGCTCCCCATCCCAGTATTCCAGATGAGGTCTTACTGGAAATACCTCACCTAGGAAATCCTAGAGTTGCATTAGCCTTTTTCACAGCCACATCATATTGGTGGCTCATAGTCATCCTGTGATCAACCAATGCACCCAGGTCTTTCTCCTCCTAAGTCGCTTCCAATTGGTATGTTCCAGCTTATTGCAAAAATTCTTGTTAGTCTCTAAGTGCATGACCTTGCACTTTGCACTATTACATTTCATTGCATTTTTATTACTCCAGCTTTCAAGGCCATCCAGACCTTCTTGTATGATATTCTGGTCCTCCTCCATATTAGCAATACCTCCCAACTTTGTGTCATCCACAAATTTTATTAGCACACTCCCACTGTTTGTGCCATGTCAGGAGCATCTGAGACGTTTCTGGTTGTCAGAGGAAGGGGACTGAGCACTCCCCGTTACAATTGTGGGGGCATGTCTGGGAGCTTGACTTCCCCAGTCGTGGTGATTGAGAGACCCATGGAGGAAGCCACTGCAAGGATTCAGTGTCCAGGTGATGGAGCAGACTCTGCAGTGGTTGGTGAAGCAGCATAAGGAGCTGCAACAGCCATACTAATGGGAGAGACAATCCCTGCTAGCCTGGCAAGCTGAGCAGCAGAAGAGCCTGCAAGAATTTATCAGGGAGCAAGCACAAGAGCGGCAGCAGTTGCTTCACAGACTGGCGAGTCCCAGTGCAGGGAACGGTAATCGCCACGTTGGTCAGTGTTAAATGGAGCCTACAGGTGACCCCAGTGCACGTCTAGTGACACTTGAGAAGGTAACAATGGGAGCTGGCTGGGACACAGGAATGTGGGCCCTCCTGTTCGTACCCTATTTGGTGTGGGAGACTCAAGTGGCCTGCGTGGCTTTGAGTAATGAACAGGCCTGGAAGTACAATGATGTTAATGCAGCCATATTAGACTGAATGGTCTTGTTTATGGAGAAATATTGACAGAAATTTTTGGGCTGTTATATGGACTGGAGATGTATGGCCCAGTGCATATGCCCAAATGTAAATGGATTGGGCTACCCACTGGTTAAAGCCAGATATGCAGAGTGTGGGCAAAATGATGGAGCAATTTCTACAAGGCTTCTTGGAGAACACCTGTGTTGGGTTAGGAGGCAGCAATCCACAACTCTGGAGGGAGTGGTCAAACTCACAGAAGAGAAGCAGATTTCCCCTGAAAGGTGGGGGTTGTCCATCCAACAGGCCTGAGCCAGGAAAGAAGGTTGGAGAATTGGCAGGGGTGAAGCCTTCAGAGAAGAAAAGGGAGGAGAGCAGAGGAACTCCTTAGGGAAGGTGGGAAATTACTGGCTACCGATGTGGGAAATGGACATATGAAAAGAGAGTGCCATATACCAACAGTGGACTGCCAGAATTTTGTGGTTGGACCAGGAGTGGCGGAGAAAAATGCCAAC